>NC_091060.1:14376562-14683812 GCF_000393655.2 Nicotiana sylvestris | reverse complement strand
AATTCAAAAATCCAAAAATAGTTCCACTTTATTTTCAGGAATATTATTTTAATTTTACAATGATTTTTCCATTTTTATCTTTTAGTATGATATTTGAAAAATACCAAAAAAATAAATTTGTTTTAACGATAAGTTTTATTTTAATAGTTATTTTACTTAAGTATGATTAATTAGTAAATGATGTAGTATTTTTAGTCTTATTTTAGAAAAAAAAGTATGAAATTTGAGGCTTATTTTGTTTGGTCTTAATTGAAGAGGTCCGAAGAGATGACCCAATTTTAAAGCCCAAACCCTAAGATCACTTCCCCTTCTTCTTATACACCCTAACACACATTTTAGACATAGACATTAAAAAAACCTAGACCACACACACAAAAAGCTTCAGCCGTTTTTTTAGGATTTGAAACCCTAGGACCCCTTCTTCTTCTTCTTCTTCCATAAGACTTAACCCTAGAGAATCTCTAAAAGAAGAACCCAGCCGCACCCTTACAGCCGTCCACCACCATAACTACACCCTCTTACCTCTTATTCTTCTTCTTCTTCTTTTTCTTCGCACCACCAAGCGTCAACCGCCATCAGCCGCCCCTACCCAAACCCAGCGACCTCGCTGTCGCCAACCATCCTCCATAGTTGTCGAGCTTCATCACCACTACAAGCAAGAAACACACATACACGTACAAGAACAAAAAAATGAACACAAACTAGTCGCCCACCCCTCATCTCCATCAAAAATTGCCAAAATAACCAGAATCTGGCGAGTCCGGCTAATCGGCCATACAGAGGATCCCACCAAAACCCTTTTGTTAAACTCTTGTTTTTCATCATGTCAAAGCAAAGAAGAGCTTCGAGTCAGCTCTAATAATCTCAAAGACTCGAGCAGCAAAGAACGTCAGTGACTCTTCATACAAACCTAGGCGACATCAAGTGCGAAATCTTCTCCAACGAAGTCCCTAGAGCTGCTGAGCTGAGGTTACTGAAATCGCCGTTGTCCGCCGAGGTCTCCGGGCAGATTCGCATTTCTGTCAAGTTGTCATTGTTTAAGTTTTCCGGTGTTGCATTTTCATATTTCATTTGGCAAAAATATACCTAAGGTCTGTTCCTTAACTTTTTCTGGATTAATATAAATTTTGATGTTTTGTGCATGTATATGTGAATGAATTAAGTTCTGTTTATATCACAATTATTTTGAACTTGCATGCTAAAATTGTTGTTTAACGTAGGCTGTTGTGTTGGTTAATTAAGAAGAATTTAGGTTTATGTTGAATATAAACATAAATGGGTTGTTTTGACAATTTCGTCGGTACATAGAAGTGAACAATGAATTGGGGTCGGGTTAATAAAACTGGAAAAGGTTTTGGTCGAGGAAGTTGATTTGAAGTTTTTTTTTAAAATAAAAAAATGGATCGAGAGCATTTTCTATAATTTTACTTATGTTGTTGTCTAGTTGTGTTGATAGAATGTATGTTTAGGCCCTCCACACCCCGGTGTGCATTTCATGTGACCCAACCATAACTTCGAATATTAGTAATAATAAATATATTGTAGATCGCGGGAGCATTTCATGTGACGTGATTTGCAATGTGTTCAAAACAAACGAGTGTGCGACATCATGCCTTGTTCCAGAAAAAAATTCCATAATAAATAAAAGTGGTTAGAAAGTTAAAAACGCACGTAGGTTTAAAATGTGTAATAAATCAGATAATTATACCAATTATTTATAGTTATGCGACCGTGCTAAAACCACGGAACTCGGGAATGCCTAACACCATCTCCCGGGTTAACAGATTTCCTTAACCGAATTTCTGTGTTCGCAGACCATAACTAGACCTCGATTCGGGATTTTAAACTGGTGACCTGGTACACCATAAATTATCCCAAGTGGCGACTCTGAATTTGAATATAAATAATTCAGTTTTGTATGTCACTTAAATTGGAAAAACTCCCTTATACCTCTTCCGGGTAAAAAAGATGTGTGACAGCTCTATCGACTCTGTTGGGGATCGAACCCAAAATCTCTGGTTCAAGGTTCAGAATTCGAACTTAGAATAACTGTTATAATTGGCTTTTTATTTATTATCTAATTTTTTACGTGTTTGAGCTTAGTGTGCTAAATGTCGCTTTTTACCACTTTGATATTGTTTGAATTGTATATAAACTGTTACGAAACCCTCCTCTCTCTGAGTCTTCTAAATCATCTAGGAAGTGTGCACTTCGTGTTACTTCTTTTCTATCATAGTCATATCCCAATTTTAGAACAAGGTCCGAATAAGTTGCAAAGTCGGTGAAGCTTCTGTATTCCCGGTATGCTGCCTCCCCCCTCTGGATTGAGTTGTCTGCTCAGGTAAGCCAGGTCTAGAACAATACACCCAGGTTGTAAACCTAGAATAACATAGCCTCATACCGGATCCCTAGGAGGAACGTTTGTTTGCATCACGTGCATTTGACTTAGGGGGTTCAACACAGGGGTTGGGTTCGTCTAGGACAAGTGTACCCAAAAAATAAAAGACCATCCCGATGCATCCTAATGTGCTACATGTTGCAATCTTCAAAAGTAAAAGGGGTCATTTGGCAGACCAATGAGGTTTGAGGGTAAATGATAAAGAAAAGAGGTAAATGAAGCAATTAGGGCCCAGTTATGTTTTTCTTTCACATTTGTTTAAGAAAAAAGACAAAACAAAATATGAAAATCCAAAAAGATTTTGCACTTTCCCATCATTTTCCAAAAAAAAAAAGGAAAAAAAATCCAAAAAGCGTTTACATGTTCCATCATGTTTCAAAAAAAAAGACAAAATATATTTTCTCTAAATTATTTGTTAATTTTTAATTCTCGCTCGTATCCAATCTTCCCGAACTACGCATACATGATTCTTGTCTTTCGGGGCATGATACGTAGGCAGCCCACATAGGGTCCGGTCTTCATTGTGAGTCTTAAGTTTTTGGCTTCGAGGGTCGTAGCCAAATCTTGTATCTCTAGCCACTTTTGGCCACATCGGCCGTTTTGCAAAATAGGGCTATTTTTGCAAAGTGGCTTGTTTAGTTGTGTCTGGAAAGTCTTCAATCCACAATTAGGTGTCTCTTTACTTCAAGGTCCGTCTTTGTCGAATTTTCATGTCTAGCCGTTTTTGGCCACATATGTCGATTGGTAAAATAGGGTTATTTTTGCAAAAATGGTTCAATTAACCCATTTCTTAGAGTCTTAAGCCCATAACAAGGTGTCCTCTCTGTTTATGGTCAATTTTGTTGAATTTGCAATACTTGGCCATTTTCTGGCCACATAGGCCATCTCTACAAAATCGGTCATTTCTGCAAAGTAATTTTTCCATGTCTTAGAGGTCGTCTTTGTTGAGTTTTCACTAATAGCAACTTTTGGCCATGTAGGCCATTTTGCAAAAATTGCCTCAATTATGTCTTGCATGTGTCCAGCAGGGAGTGTTATTGTCCCACATAATGTTCTCAATCTTTAACTCTATTTGGTTTTAGTTTTCCCAGACAGGTGTGGATCTACTTATCGAAGTTTGAGCATGACAGACACCCCGGAACCATCCAGTCAGGACCGCTGCATTTAGGAGCTGCTTAAGAAGCTTTTTTTATGTTTAGAGTCTACCTTTCTTTTATGTTGTCTTTTACTTTCTAGTCTTTTCTAATAGTACTGAGTCTTTTAGGTGGTGTCAGAATCTATCATAGTCTAGCTGAGTTTGTCGAGTCTTTTGTTATCATATTTCTGATTTTGTATTCAAAAAAGTTGTAAATGAATAATCCAAAAAGATTTTTATTTTTTTTTAGTTTAATTTATCCATTACTTTTCCAAAACTGTGCTTGGTCTGATTCATGTGGAACATGATACGGAGACAACCTACATAGGGTTCGATCGAATCATTTTTAAAATTAAAAAAAAAAAAAAAAAAAAAAGATGTGAAATTATGGGATGTGAGAAATGAGAGGAAAGAAAAGAGTGATAATTAGAAAAAAAAAGAGGAAGGAAAATGAGCAAGCCAAGAAGTGCTAGAAAAGAAAGAAAAGAGAAGATTGAAATGAACAAAAGTGGGATGATGCCAAGTGACCTTGTGACCCTCGAAGTCATTCTAGAACTGTTAATTGTTGCTAGGTGCATTGCACGCAATGTGATGACCCAAAATGTCATCACTTATTTTAAAAATGAAACTCTGCGTTCCGAGGCCTTAAAAACTACTTTTAGCATCACCTCGATTTGCGTGCATAGTCCGGGCGCATAGTCGGATAGCCTATAGGTGAAAATCTGTGCAAAATGATAAATTTTGACTATAAAATGAGTTAATTTGACTTTGGTCAATGTTTTGGGTAAACGAACCTGGACCCGTGATTTGATAGTCCCGGAGGGTCCGTAGGAAAATATGGGACTTGGGCGTATGCCCGAAATCGAATTTCGAGGTCCCAAGCCCGAGAAATGAATTTTTGAAGAAAATTGTTTATAAGGTTTGGAAATGAATTTTGATTAAAACCGATGGTATCAGGCCCGTATTTTTGTTTCAACGCTCGGTACAGGTCTTATATATGATTTTAAGATAATTCTGTGAAGTTTGGTAAGAAACGAAATCCATTTGACGAGATTCGGACCTTAAATGCAAAAATTGATGTTTAAAGAAGTTTTGAGAAATTTCATTGATATTGAGGTCTAGTTCAATGTTTCCGATGTTATTTTAGTGATATGAGTACACGAATAACTCCGTAGGATGTTTTTGAGGTTGTGTGCATAATTGGTTTGGAGCCCCGAGGAATCGGGTGAGTTTTGGATAGGCCACGGGGTGAAATTTTGGACTTAAGGAATTGCAGGCATGTAGGCTTCGCATTTCCCAACCTCCCTTCGCAATTCCTAGTTTGCATTTCCCAACCATCCTTCGCAATTCCAGTTCGCATTTCCCAACCTTCCTTCACAATTCCCAGTTTGCATTTCCCAACCTCCCTTCGCAATTCCCAGTTCGCATTTCCCAACCTTCCTTCGCAATTCCCAGTTCGCATTTCCCAACCTCCCTTCGCAATTCCCAATTCGTATTTCCCAACCTCCCTTCACAATTCCCAGTTCGTATTTCCCAACCTGCCTTCTCAATTCCCAATCTAGTAGAGGTCGGGGTTGGCAATTCTCATACCTGCGACCTGCAACTTTATACTTAGACGATTTTAAACCCATTTTTCATATCCTCTCAAAACATAAACACACTAGGGCTATTTATCAAAGGCTTCTTCTTCTCCAAATCTATTGTAAGTCGTTTTTAACTAGTTTTCTTCAACCATTAACATCTTTTAACATGATTTCAACTTAAAATCAATGATTTTCAGGGGGAAATTGGGTGTTTTGGGTAGAACCTAGGTTTTTCAAAAAATTGGGGATTTGGACCTCGATTTGAGGTCCGATTTCAAAACAAAATATATATTTGGGTTCATGGGGGAAGGGGTAATCGGGTTTTGATTCAAACCTCGGGTTTTGACCATGTGGGCTCGGGGGCGATTTTTGAATTTTTGGTTAAAACTTTAGAAAACACATTTTCATGCATTGGGGTTGATTCATTTAGTGTTTATTAATGTAATTAAGTAACTTGTGACTAGATACGAGCGAATTGGTGGTGGAATCAAGAGGTAAAGCTATAGTTGAATAGTGAATTGTTTTCGTGGCATAGAGGTAAGTGTTTGGTCTAACCTTAGCTTGAGGGATTAGGAGTTGTGTCTTATTTGCTACATGTTAATTGTGGAGTACAACGTATAGGCATGGTGACGAGTATCTATACGCTGGTGTCAAGCATGCCCGTGAGTCTTTTTATTATAATTGTTATGACTCCGTTGTGGTTTATTGCGCTTCATATGTTATTATCACCATTATTCCCTTGCCGGGATGTTTGTTTGATATTAATGATCCCTTGCCGGGATATTTGTTTTGATAGTATTGTTCCCTTGTCGGGATGTTTGTTTGATATTATTGTTCCCTTGCCGGGATGTTGTTGAAATATCATTGTTCCCTTGCCGGTAAGTTGTTATATTGCTCTTGTTCCCATGTCGGGATTCCTTGTGATTATTGTTGGCTTGTAATTGGGAGAGGGTGGTATTCCTACCACAAGATATAATAAAATAGGAGCGGGTGGTATGCCTACCACAAGATATAATGAAATCGGAGTGGGTGGTACGCCTACCACAAGATTAATGAAATGGGAGTGGGTGGTACGCCTACCACAAGATACATGAAATGGGAGCGTGTGGTATTCCTACCACGAGATACATGAAATCGGAGCGGGTGGCACGCCTGCCACGAGATAAATGAAATGGGAGCGGGTGACACGTCTGCCATAAGATATGAGAAATGGGATCGGGTTGCATACCTGCCAAGAGATAAATGAAATGGGAACGGGTGGCACGCCTTCCACAAGATATGAGAAATGGGATCGGGTTGCACGCATGCAACAAGATGTGAACTGAAAGTGAAATCTGCCTTTATTTTCCTTATCCTTGTTAGTAGTTGGATTTTGGTTCCCTATAATTCTCTTGATATTCTGTTTTACCTGTTATTTCCCGAAGCATGTTTCCCCTTCCCATCTTTATTTGGTTGTCTTTGTATTTCTTTTCCGCTGTATATATTTGAACTGCACAGGTTTATTTGGTAGTCTGGTCCTAGCCCCGTCACTACTTCGCTAAGGTTAGGCTAGGAACTTACCAGCACATGGGGTCGGTTGGGCTGATACTACCTCTGCACTATGTGCAGATCCCGAAGAAGCTATTGGACCATATTTGGAGGCTACCTTCAATCCACCCGGAGATCCAAGGTAGACCTGCAGGCGTCCGCAGGCCCTGGTATCTCCCTTTATCCCTATTTTCTATTTTATTTTCCTTTTATTCTGAAACAGTGTACTATTATTTCTTCAGACCTGTATGTAGTAATCTTAGACCGTCTGTGACACTGTGACACCAGGTTTTGGGTGGTTTAGGCTTAAGTATTTGTAATAGATTCAGATTTTATATATGTTATTGTTGTCTTTCGCTTAAATTTAGATTTTTCCGTTGTTATCACGTTATCGCCTTATATTTATTAAAGAAAGAAATAATTTGATAATGAAGTAAGTAGTAAAAGGATTGGCTTGCCTATCTCACATTAGTAGGTGCCTCCGTTGTGGTTTTTTGCGCTTCATATGTTATTATCACCATTGTTCCCTTACCGGGATGTTTGTTTGATATTAATGATCCCTTGTCGGGATGTTTGTTTTGATAGTATTGTTCCCTTGCCAAGATGGTTGTTTGATATTATTGTTCCCTTGCTGGGATGTTGTTGAAATATCATTATTCTCTTGCCGGAAAGTTGTTATATTGCTCTTGTTTCCTTGCCGGGATTCCTTGTGATTATTGTTGGCTTGTAGCTGGGAGCGGGTTGTACGCCTACCACAAGATTTAATGAAAAGGGAGCGGGCGGTATGTCTATCACAAGATATAATAAAATGGGAGTGGGTGGTATGCCTACCACAAGAGTTAATGAAATGGGAGCGAGTGGTACGCCTACCACAAGATATAATGAAATATGAGCGGGTGGTACGCCTACCACAAGAGTTAATGAAATGAGAGTGGGTGGTACGGCTACCACAAGATACATGAAATGGGAGCGGGTGTCACGCCTGCCATAATATATGAGAAATGGGATCAGGTTGCATGCCTGCCACGAGATAAATGCAATGGGAACGGGTGGAACGCATTCCACAAGATATGAGAAATGGGATCGGGTTGCACGTATGCAACAAGATGTGAACTGAAAGTGAAATCTGCCTTTATTTTCCTTATCCTTGTTAGTAGTTGGATTTTGGTTCCCTATAATTCTCTTGATATTTTGTTTTACCTGTTATTTCCCAAAGCATGTTTCCCCTTCCCATCTTTATTTTGTTATCTTTGTATTTCTTTTCCGCTGTATATATTTGAACTGCATAGGTTTATTTGGTAGTTTGGTCCTAGCCTCGTCACTACTTCGCTGAGGTTAAGCTAGGAACTTACCAGCACATGGGGTCGGTTGTGCTGATACTACCTCTGCACTATGTGCAGATCCCGAAGAAGCTATTGGACCATAGTTGGAGGCTACCTTTAGTCCACCCGGAGATCCAAGGTAGACCTGCAGGTGTCGACAGGCCCTGGCATCTCCCTCTATCCCTATTTTCAATTTTATTTTCCTTTTATTCCGAAACAGTGTACTGTTATTTCTTCAGACCTTGTATGTAGCAATCGTAGACCATCTGTGACACTGTGACACCAGGTTTTGGGTGGTTCAGGCTTAAGTATTTGTAATAGATTCAGATTTTATATATGTTATTATTGTCTTTCGCTTAAATTTAAATTTTTCCGTTGTTATCACGTTATCGGCTTATACTTATTAAAGAAATAAATAATTGAATAATGAAGTAAGTAGTTAAAGGATTGGCTTGCCTAGCTCACGTTAGTAGGCATCTCCATTGTGGTTTATTGCGCTTCATATGTTATTATCACCATTGTTCCCTTGCCGGGATGTTTGTTTGATATTAATGATCCCTTGTTGGGATGTTTGTTTTGATAGTATTGTTCCCTTGCCAGGATGGTTGTTTGATATTATTGTTCCCTTGCCGGGATGTTGTTAAAATATCATTATTCCCTTACCGTAAAGTTGTTATATTGATCTTGTTCCCTTGCCGGGATTCCTTGTGATTATTGTTGGCTTGTAGCTGGGAGCGGGTTGTACGCCTACCACAAGATTTAATGAAAAGGGAGCGGGCGGTACGCCTACCACAAGATATAATAAAATGGGAGTGGGTAGTACGCCTACCACAGAGTTAATGAAATGGGAGCGAGTGGTACGCCTACTAGAGATATAATGAAATATGAGCAGGTGGTACGCCTACCACAAGAGTTAATGAAATGAGAGTGGGTGGTACGGCTACCACAAGATACATGAAATGGGAGCGGGTGGCACGCCTGCCATAAGATATGAGAAATGAGATCAGGTTGCATGCCTGCCATGAGATAAATGAAATGGGAACGGGTGGCACGCCTTCCACAAGATATGAGAAATGGGATCGGGTTGCACGCATGCAATAAGATGTGAATTGAAAGTGAAATCTTCCTTTATTTTCCTTATCCTTGTTAGTAGTTGGATTTTGGTTCCCTATAATTCTCTTGATATTTTGTTTTACCTGTTATTTCCCGAAGCATGTTTCCCATTCCCATCTTTATTTGGTTATCTTTGTATTTCTTTTCCGCTGTATATATTTGAATTGCACAGGTTTATTTGGTAGTCTGGTCCTAGCCTCGTCACTACTTCGCTGAGGTTAGGCTAGGAACTTACCAGCACATGGGATCGGTTGTGCTGATACTACCTCTGCACTATGTGCAGATCCCGAAGCAGCTATTGGACCGTAGTTGAAGGCTGCCTTCAGTCCACCCGGAGATCCAAGGTAGACCTGCAGGCGTCCGAAGGCCCTGGCATCTCCCTTTATCCCTATTTTCTATTTTAGTTTCCTTTTATTCCGAAACAGTGTACTATTATTTCTTCAGACCTTGTATGTAGCAATCTTAGACCGTCTGTGACACTGTGACACCAGGTTTTGGGTGGTTCAGGCTTAAGTATTTGTAATAGATTCAGATTTTATATATGTTATTGTTGTCTTTCACTTAAATTTAGATTTTTCCGTTGTTATCACGTTATCGCCTTATATTTATTAAAGAAAGAAATAATTGGATAATGAAGTAAGTAGTTAAAGGATTGACTTGCCTAGCTCACGTTAGTAGGCGTCTCCGTTGTGGTTTATTGCGCTTCATATGTTAATATCACCATTGTTCCCTTGCCGGGATGTTTGTTTGATATTAATGATCCCTCGTCAGGATGTTTGTTTTGATAGTATTGTTCCCTTACCAGGATGGTTGTTTGATATTATTGTTCCCTTGCCGGGATGTTGTTGAAATATTATTATTCCCTTGCCGGAAAGTTGTTATATTGCTCTTGTTCCCTTGACGGGATTCCTTGTGATTATTGTTGGCTTGTAGCTAGGAGCGGGTTGTACGCCTACTACAAGATTTAATGAAAAGGGAGCGGGCGGTATGCCTACCACAAGATATAATAAAATGGGAGTGGGTGGTATGCCTACCACAAAGTTAATGAAATAGGAGCGAGTGGTACGCCTACCACAAGATATAATGAAATATGAGCGGGTGGTACGCCTACCACAAGAGTTAATGAAATGAGAGTGGTGGTACGGCTACCACAAGATACATGAAATGGGAGCAGGTGGAACGCCTGCCATAAGATATAAGAAATGGGATCAGGTTGCATGCCTGCCACGAGATAAATGAAATGGGAACGGGTGGAACGTCGTCCACAAGATATGAGAAATGGGATCGGGTAGCACGTATGCAACAAGATGTGAACTGGAAGTTAAATCTGCCTTTATTTTCCTTATCCTTGTTAGTAGTTGGATTTTGGTTCCCTATAATTCTCTTGATATTTTGTTTTACATTTTATTCCCCGAAGCATGTTTCCCCTTCCCATCTTTTTTTTGGTTATCTCTGTATTTCTTTTCCGTTGTATATATTTGAACTGCACAGGTTTATTTGGTAGTCTGGTCCTAACCTCGACACTACTTCACTGAGGTTAGGCTAGGCACTTACTAGCACATGGGGTCGGTTGTGCTGATGCTACACTCTACACTATGTGCAGATCCAGGAGCAGCTATCGGACCATAGTTGGAGGCTACCTTCAGTCCACCCGGAGATCCAAGGTAGACCTGAAGGCGTCCGCAGGCCCTGGCGTCTCCCCTATCCCTATTTCCTGTTTCATTTTCCTTTTATTCAGAAACAGTGTACTATTATTTCTTCAGACCTTGTATGTAGCAATCTTATACCATCTATGACACTGTGACATCAGGTTTTGGATGGTTCGGGCTTAAGTATTTGTAATAGATTCAGATTTTATATATGTTATTGTTGTCTTCCGCTTAAATTTGGATTTTTCCGTTGTTATCACGTTATCGCGTTATATTTGTTAAAGAAAGAAATAATTGGATAATGAAGTAAGTAGTTAAAGGATTGGCTTGCCCAGCTCACATTAGTAGGCACCATCATGACTCTCGAGGATGGAAAATCCTGGTCGTGACACACAATGTGATATTTTTAGCTGTTAAATGCCCTAATGCTAACAGGATGACCCCATTTTGTTCCTTTTGTTATCTTCATTGAGCAGAAGGGTGGTTGGATTGTGGTTCTTAAGTAACTCATCCATACAATACAAGGTCAAAGAGTAAGGTAGCTATGGCTAGCAAAGACTTGGACATGGGTGTTATTGATCCATATAAGGAGATTGTTGAGTGAGAATCTTAGTTGAAAGAAGAGGTCTTAAGGTTGAAAGGACAGATGGTCGAAATATACCAAGCCTGGATTAATGGGCGTCCTCCACCATTATTTTCCACTAACTACCCTGAAAGCCTTGTCACCATTCTGCCACTGTCACAAATCCAGATTCCTAGTGGTGGAGATATCACCCCACAACCTTTTCATACTCCACCCGCCAAAACCACCTTATATCCCGCTCCTTTGGCCACTCATGTTTTTGTAGCTCATCTACTAGCTACCTTTCCTCGATCCTCTAGCGAGACTGTGTTCAAAATCCCCGATGCCCAATATTATGCTCCAGAACCAACTTTCAAGGTCTCAGATCCATACTCTCACGCTCCTCATTTTGAGCCTCCCAGTGAAACTGAAAAGCCTGCAACGACAGTGGAGCAAGATGAGATATCCAGGAAGGTGAAAATCTTAGAGCAATCTTTAAGAAACATGCAAGGGTTGGCAGGTCAGAAGAGTATTGACTTCAAGGATCTGTGTATGTTCCCTGACGTTCACTTGCCGCAGGATTTAAAATACAAAAGTTTAACTTGTATGACGGGCATGGAAATCCAATAGCCAATCTGAGGGGTTATTGCAACGAAATGAGAGGTGTTGGCGAGAAAGATGAGTTGCTGATAGCGCATTTCAGTGAGAGCCTGACTGGGGCAGCCTTGGAATGGCATACTCTTCAAGATTTCAATAAGTGGCATACATGGGGTGACATGGCTCAAGATTTTGTTCGGCACTATCAGCACAATGAAAATTACCCTAGACCGTTCCTCCCTATCTCAGATTGAAAAGAATCCCAAAGAAAGTTTTAGGGAGTTTTGGTTCAGATAGAACGAACAAGTTGCTCAGGTCAGTACTCTGATTGATAGAAAGGATGCTACTGAGCCCCGCCAACGACAGGATCCAGTGGGAATTCCTGCTAAACACTTTCAGCCTCAATACCGACCCCATGAACATCCCCAAGCTCTACATAATCCACCCCAGTATTATCCTTCGAACAATATCCGACCATCTGTCCAACCACTAGGTCACTCCCTAGGGCGAGCACCAGCATCCCAAAGTTCTCGTGCGCCTTCACAGCATTTTCAGGCACCCTATAACCCTATAAACAGAGGCATGGAGGGAAAAAAGTCAAAGAAAAAGTTTCATGCCAATCGGAGAATCCTACACAAGCCTGTTTGAGAAGTTAAAACATTCTGGCCTGATTGAGCTGCTCCTCGGTTATACTCCGGACCCATATGCAAAAGGTTCGATCCTACCGTACGGTGCATGTACCACTCTAATGTCCAAGGGCATAGCATCGAAGATTGTCGTGCTTTGAAAAGGGAAATAGAAAGAATGATTCAATAAGGGATAATTGTGATCAAGTACAGTAACAGGGGGTATGCGAATCCCCTTGGGAACTTGATGATTGAAGTTAATGATATTGAAGTTGGTAATGGTCTTGATAATATTGATGTGGAACTCAGTGGCTAAGATACCGAGCTTGGTAATTGGAAAGACGCTCCTTTTTTGGCTAGCCGGGGATGAGTCTTGGTGCTACATTTTGTTGTCATTTCTGTTGTCCGGTTTATTTTAGGGTTGTAATTCGGATATTGTCTTGTGATTCAAACCCTTCTATCCTTTTATTTTTCCTAGTTCTTTTAGTCGTAGTAACGCATTTAATGTTATCTAGGTTTGTTCCAGGGTTGTAACCTAGTTTATTCTGCTTGTTTTGTTGTTCAAACCCTTTCACCGTCTGTCTAACGCAATTTTCTGTTTTCCTTTATCTCTAGTCATTTTTTTTGTTTAGTTTTCTTTTCCTTTTATAGTTTTTTTATGCTGGCTCTAGTGACATAACATGCACGCATAATTCTAGGTCTGGTCTTAAAAGTTAGTTTAATCATGAAGCAATGAAACAATATTGAAGATGATAGGGACATTTAAGGAATATAAGTACAGATTTGTACATTTTGAGATCATTTAAAGCTCGAACTGTGTGAAACTGGGCAGATAATTTAGGAAGTTAATAGGATGACAATAATTCTTTAAAAGGGAGTGCATCCGGGATAATTTAAAGCGAGAAACTTTGAGTCCGAGTGAATTTCAAGTTACGGATAAAGCCAAGGGAGTTTGCTCCAAACAGACGGAGGGTATCCATCGTGGAGAAGAAATCACCCAACGAAAGTTCTGTACTTGACAAGTGTTATGCCCCGCAGTATTACGTCGATGTTATGCTATGCAGTAATATATTACGATGATGTTACCCTCTGCAGTAATATATTACGATTGGTATTACGTCCTACAGTAATAGGTTACGACAGTGTTGCACCATGTAGTATTACATTACGGTGATGTTACGCTTCGCAGTAATAAGTTACGACGATGTTGCACCCTGCAGTATTTTACGTTGAATTTATCGTAAGGTAATTGACATCAGTACAAGAAAAATATTATTTGGGGATTATAAGGATTATGCTATTTCACAAGTGATTAGTAAATTCATGAAGGTGAAAGGGGGAGCAAGTCTAAGAAAACTAATTTTGTCAAAGTTTGGCATTTTAGGATAAAATATGGCCCAAGCTAAAATACCCGATATTTATGGACTAGTGCCATACAAGGTACTACATAGCCATGATAGTAAGGTGTACAAGGTATGTTAAAAGAGAATAGTATCTAATTAAGTTGAAATAATTTTTAAATTATGCGGGTAATAGATTAATTATCCGGTAATGAAATATTATCCGGTTAACTAATAAGTGGATGAATTAATAAAAGCACCTTCCCAAGTATATACGTGGCAGCCCCCCCCCCCTATTATGGTGATTCATCAATCACCTTTAATATTTGTCAAGACTTTAGAATACAAAGTCTTATCAAGACTTTTTACCTTTATCAATCAAAAAGCAATTCATTTCATTTTTAAGACCAAAAAGAACAACTTCTACATTGTGTTAAAATGGTCAAAACGTGAAGGAGCATGAACATGTCACAAAAATCCATTTATTAACCAAGTGAAAAGCAGAAGCATTGTTTAAGCTCATTCAAATCGTTACTTTGGAGTTTAAGCCAAATTTCGTTCCTCAAAGTTCAAAAAAATACAGAATCTTAAATTTAATTTTTGGGTCTAAGTTCAATCCACGAAGGTTTCCAACAGAATAAATATACGGAATTGTTCCTAGTCCAAGTATGTTAAGGCTATCCCTTCTTTATTTTGGCATGATTTATACGATATGAACGAAACGTGCAAATGCACAAATTCCATAAGTAACTCTACTCACATAAGTAATAGAAATATCTATGTTCTTTAATTCCCATGTGTCATAATATTTTATCATCTATTCATGGGTCTCGGAAAAATATGAAAGTTGAAAAGATGTTACTTTATGATATTGCTCAAGAGGCAAAGTGGTCTTATAACCTTCCGAATGATTTTATTGACGTAATTTTCATGCATTGCATTCATGTGCATTGACCCATGACAAGATGGCATTATATACGCGTATATATGTAAATATATGTATATGGAATGGGAAAATGTTACGGCGTTATATTTGCACCACCACCTGATCAGCTGGTATATGATGATGATGTTGCCCACAGTGGCTGAAATATGATTCAAACGGCGTTATATACGCATATATATGTATGCACTCAAACAGCGTTATATACGCGTATATATGTATGTATATATATGTATATGGGATATGGGAAAGGTTATGGCGTTATATACGCACCACCACCTGATCAGCTGGTATATGATGATGATTTTGCCCATAGTGGCCGATATGATATGATGGTATGCCCTCAGAGGCTGATGATATTATAAAACATGTACCTATGTACGACATGACATTCATATGCATATGCATGACGTTAAAAAAATTTTATGATTTACAAAGTTATTCAGACTTACAGGTTGAGTCATGTACTCTATATGTCTTCCATATCTCTTATGTATTTATTTATGTGCCTTACATACTCAGTAGATTATTCGTACTGACGTCCCTTTTGCCTGGGGACGCTGCGTTTCATGCCCGCAGGTCCCGATAGACAGGTCGAGAGCCCTCCAAGTAGGCTATCAGTTCAGCGGAAGATGTTGGTGCGCTCCATTTGCTTTAGAGTTGCTCGTTTGGTTAGTATGATTTAGACGTGTATTGTTTGGTATGGCGGGACTCTGTCCTGACCCTTATGACATTTATGTATTCTTAGAGGCTTGTAGACATATGTCGTGTACATAAAAGATTGTACGGCCTTGTCGGCCTATATTTTGAGTTTATAAAGGATCATGTTGTCCTATTAGGCCCGTATGCATGTGTATATGATGATCTATTAAGAAAGATACGTTACGTTGGTACTTGGTTGAGTAAGGTGCCAGGTACCCATTTCGGCCCATTGGTTTAGGTTGTGACAGAAGTGGTATCAGAGCAGTTCTTTCCTAGGGAGTCTACAAGTCGTGTCTAGTAGAGTCTTGTTTATGGGTGTGTCGTGCACCACACTTATAAGCAGGAGGCTACAGGGCATTTAGGACTGTCACTCTTTCTTCTTACTCTAGATCGTGTGGTAGAGCTCACTTATAAGAATTCAAGTCCCGAACTTATAAGAGCTCACTTATGTAGGCATCAGCCTACATTCAGAAAGACGATTGATAAGAGATACAACTGTGGGATTATTGATTTAGAGGAACTCGATTTTGCATCTTGCTTATGATAAGTAAATGTGAGGTCTTTAGCAAATCATGGGTGTACTGAAAGGTGTAAGCCTCTTGATAAGGGACCTTAAGGAAATAATATTTATCCACCTTTATGGTAAAAAATAATGCTTTTAAGAGGTAAAAGAAGCAAGGTAAAAAGGTACAAGGTGCCCAATTAATGAAGATTATCGGTATTACCGTTCCGGTAGAAACATATAAGCATTAAGAGTTATCCTCAACAGTAACAGAGATATGTACAATTGGTCGTACCCATCTCAGTTAAGCTATATGGGGGCTAACAAGTGTAGTTTAAGAAAAGGACGGAACATCAGTACCTGGCTGGGGTTAGAGTAAACCAAAATGGTGAATGGATTGTTTGTGTTAGTTGACATTTCCAAAGGATATTGCAAGTGTTCTAGTAGATCTCCTCGTGAGACACCTAGATGGTGCCCCCCTAAAATATTAAAGCTAGATATGAGCACTGGAAGCCTTAAAGGGATAAATATTACTTTAGTATAGCTCCCATCCCTAGTAGAACGAGAATGTTTGGCAACCCGAAGAGCCGATGGATGAAGCAAGGGGAGCTAAAAGCAAAAGAATGTCATGTTGAAATTTTTTCAAAAGAAAGTGATCGGTAGAAATATTAGCAGAGTAATGATAAAAGAGATAAGGAAGAATTATGAGTAAGATGCGACACATGGATGACAATGGTAAAGTGTCACAGAACCTATAGTCACATGAAGAAAGAGACGAAAGGTGATGGGCCTTAAGACAATAAAAGGGTATATGCCATACAGTCATATCCTCATTTCGGGAAATGAGTTCGCGACTCTAACGTGATTAACAATAGGAAAGGTTAGAACCTAGAGTAATAAAAATCAGTATGGACTGGTAAACAAGATAAACTAAATATGAATTAGGGACTGAATGATTGGAAAGTACTCAGCATCATGAGAATTTCAGATTTCGTTCTGGCGGTAATAGAATAGACCACAAAAGAAGATTCACAATGAATTCAGAGAATAGTCATTTAGGGAGACACTTCCCTAGAGCAAGCAATGTGAGCAAAGTTAAGCTTAAGAGACTATATGTTCCAGTTACGCTAAGTGTCACCCTCGCGAGTAATGAAATTTGTCATCCTTAGTACAGAAGAATTTCCGCAAGGCAAGTAAGGATCATTAATGTTGAGAAACTACGCCAAAGATGAAGAGGTAAAACATCTATAGGTAGATCCTCGTAGCTCCACTTCTTAGTACTCCCCTAAAGGGGGGAATATGGAATGATAAAAGGAATAATGCGATAAAATGAGAAAGGGATGAGATTGCACTTATCTAAATACTACAGATATGCTACAATTCAAGAACGTTATCCAAACATGACGTCAAGGAGAAGAACTAAAGGTTCCTGCCCAAGATGTTATTGATAATTAAGGATCTAGTACGAGACGTAAGTTAAGACCAAGGAAATAACCCAAGAAAGATTACGAGGAATATTGATATGAGAATGGGCCAACGAGTAGTTAGTAATTGGTCAGGAAGATCTTGGTTATGGCTAAACAGGAGGTTATAGATGAGTCATCAGATCATGTAAGATAAACATAGTAGAACCCAACATGGAGAATTCAGCCTCGGAGAATATCATTATAATACTTGAGATATATTCAAACAAGAGTCGGGGTAGTTAAAGGTACCGTATGAGTGTTAAGGGAATAAAAGAAAGTGCCATTGGGAAGGCAGTCAAAATATCAGTTCAGAATCAACCATATAAGTAGAAGGGCATGGAAGTAAGCAACTACAGATGATTATAGGCAAGTAAGGACACCAGAAAAGGTCCGTAATAAGCTCACAGCTTTACGAGAGCCAAGAGTTCTCCCTAAGTACTACAACAAAAGACTAGATGAAGAGATAAGAAAGATGGATTCAACCTAAACACAACGACCTAAAGAGGAAATGGTCGTGTAACAACAATCTCGCAACAACATTGTAAGCATTCCAAAGGAAAGTGGCACCTACTGTGGTTAATGAACGGGAAGTAAGAATTAAAAGTAATATTCTAGATCATATGAGTTGTATGAAAACTCTGGTAAGTGTGGGCACTAAGATAAGCTAAGTATGGATGAAACAAGGAGCAGAAAGACCAGGAAAAGTAATAGCTTACGTTGAAAGAAAGCTAAGATGGAACAAAAGAATTATTCGATCAATGATCCAGAGTTAGTACGTTGTGGATACACTCAAGAATTTGGAGCATTATCCAGGCAACATATTTGTTGATAATCATAAAGCCATAGAAGACTTCGATAAGTTAAAAGAAAGAATTGAGCCAGGGCATAGACAAAGGATTGAATTGTTAGAAGATTGCACCATGGATATTCCATAAAGCCCATGAAAGGCTAAGGTAATAACTAATACCATGAGTCGCAGATTGAAAGATAGCTTAAACTTACATAAAGATTGATTAGAGGGAAGAGGAAACTAAAGAGTTACATCAACTAAGTAAATCAGGAGTCTGATTATTGGACTTAGGAAATTATAGAAATTGTGCTTGAGAACATGCCAGAATCACTCTTAATATCAGATGTTCAAGAGAAATAACACAAAAACCATAATCTATAATGGCTCTACAAGAAAGCCAGGTAGAAGAAGTACCGACCTCATAAGAAGTTAGTATGAAGCTCCTACCGGATTGTGTATGTACCAAAGGTGCGAGTATTATAATAGAGCTTCAAGTTATGGACGTGAATTACACCTAGGTAGGAGGGAGGTCCTAAAGGAGATAGAAGATACGATGCAATATTTTAAGGTAAGCAAGGTAAAGGTGAACAACGCACGAGATACTCAAAGGCAAAAGATCGTGAATGGTCCATACTTTGGATAGAAGGCTATAAGCACTGGGATCCAATAACCAGGAATAATAGCGGCATCGTCGGTAGAATGTCTTCCAGCCTATGGTTTCTAAGTACCGAAAGATCTAATTAGAGAGTAAAAGAAGAGTTAGAGACGATCTGATATATCGCTTGATGTTCGAGAATAACATAAGAAAATCTATGGTGCAAGCAAGTTGAAGGAAAGTTGCGAGTAGTATAAATAGATATGTATAGGTCGCAAGCTAAAGTATAGTAAAGCGACAAAGTTTTAAGACAGGATGTAAGAACGAGAAAAGGCGAGTGAGAAGGTGACGAGAATGGATTTGTCCTTAGGATTAGGCCCATAAAAACAAGGGAGCTAATGGCTTTTCTATGTTATAGTAAGTTCAGTATAGCCTGAATGGACTCAAAAGAGTTACTCTTCATAAGCAGCATTTAGAAGAAATGGAATGCTGTAGAATGGGGTATGATTATGATAGATAAATCACGGCGTTTGGGCCTTTGATTGAGTAATGGACTGGCAGAAAAAAAAAGGAACTTTATGAATTGGACAGGATTAAAATAGCTACGTAAGGCGAGTCACACTAGGATGCTCTCAAATACGGTTATGGAAGTATAATATCGTATCACCCAGGTGGATCAGAAAAATCACTTCAAATATTTCATGGCGCAACGTAAGCCCTAGTGGCAATATAGTATGATAGAAATTTCGAGTTATCAATGGATGATTGTAGATCAACATTGAGGTGAATCAACCATAGATGGGTAAAATTTGCAAAATACAAGATAATATTGGGCCATCAGTCTTAAGATAAATAGTAATAAAAAAGTGTTAAAAGATTTAGCTTTATGCATATAAGATAAGAAACATGAGTTACCTGGAGTTCGGTAGCAGAGCTTAGTAACGATAAATCGAAGTAAGAATTTTGGTATAGTATGGCCTACTTAGGTGTAATAAAGCTAATGACGCCAAAAGGGACAACTTGACATAATTTTGTATATGTTCACAAAGTAAAGCCTAGAGATTGGCTAAAAGCTGAAAAATAAGAGAAAAGTCAGGCGCACATACAAGTTATAGTCATAAAGGCTGCATGATAGAAGGTATCAACAGTTACAAGATTAGAAGGATTACGACTACAAGTCATGGTGTGAGAAAGAGACCTAAGGGGGGGAATGCCCTGAACTTTGGACTTATTCACAGAACAATCACCTAGATGGCAAGGGAAGTTCTAAAAGCATTTGAAAGATATAAGTTATAAAAATGATAAGTGCATCAGTCAACATTCGAGGACGAATGTTCCAAAGGGGGGAATAATGTTACGCCCGCAGTATTACGTCGATGTTATGCTATGCATTAATATATTACGATGATGTTACCCTCTGCAGTAATATATTATGATTGGTGTTACGTCCTACGGTATTAGGTTACGATAGTGTTGCACCATAAGTATTACGTTACGGTGATGTTACGCTTCACAGTAATAAGTTACGACGATGTTGCACCCTACAGTATTTTACGTTGAATTTATCGTAAGGTAATTGACATCAATACAAGGAAAATATTATTTGGGGATTATAAGGATTATGTTATTTCACAAGTGATTAGTAAATTCAGGAAGGTGAAAGGGGGAGCAAGTCTAAGAAAACAAATTTTGTCAAAGTTTGGCATTTTGGGATAAAATATGGCCCAAGCTAAAATACCCGGTATTTATGGACTAGTGACATACAAGGTACTACATGGCCATGATAGTAAGGCGTACAAGGTATGTTAAAAGAGAATAGTACCTAATTAAGTTGAAATAATTTTTAAATTATGCGGGTAATAGATTAATTATCGGGTAATGAAATATTACCCGATAACTAATAAGTGGATAAATTAAAAAAAGCACTTTCCCAAGTATATACGTGGGAGCCCCTACCCCCCCCCCCTATTATGGTGATTCATCAATCACCTTTAATATGTGTCAAGACTTTAGAATACAAAGTCTTATCAAGACTTTTTACCTTTATCAATCAAAAAGCAATTCATTTCATTTTTAAGACCAAAAAGAACAACTTCTACGTTGTGTTAAAATGGTCAAAACGTGAAGGAGCATGAACATGTCACAAAAATCCATTTATTAACCAAGTGAAAAGTAGATGCATTGTTTAAGCTCATTCAAATCGTTACTTTGGAGTTTAAGACAAATTTCGTTCTTCAAAGTTCAAAAAAATACAGAATCTTAAATTCAATTTTTGGGTCTAAGTTCAATCCACGAAGTTTTCAAACAGAATAAATATACGGAATTGTTTCTACTCCAGGTATGTTAAGACTATCCCTTCTTTATTTTTGTATGATCCATAAGATATGAACGAAACACGCAAATGCACAAATTCCATAAGTGACTCTACTCATTGAAGTAATAGAATATCTATGTTCTTTAATTCCCATGTGTCATAATATTTTATCATCTGTTCATAGGTCTCAAAAAACTACGAAAGTTGAAAAGATGTTACTTTATGATATTGCTCAAGAGGCAAAGTGGTCTTATGACCTTCCGAATGATTTTATTGACGTACTTTTCATGCATTACATTCATGTGCATTGACCCATGACAAGATGGCATTATATACGCGTATATATGTAAATATATATATATATATATATATATATGGAATGGGAAAAGGTTACGGCGTTATATACGCACCACTACCTGATCAGTTGGTATATGATGATGATGTTGCCCACAGTGGCTGAAATATGATTCAAATGGCGTTATATACACATATATATATGTATGCACTCAAACGGCGTTATATACGCATATATATGTATGTATATATATGTATATGGGATATGGGAAAGGTTATGGCGTTATATACGCACCACCACTTGATCAGCTGGTATACGATGATGATTTAGCCCACAATGGCCGATATGATATGATGGGATGCCCTTAGAGGCTGATGATATTATGAAACATGTACCTATGCACGACATGACATTTATACGTATATGCATGACGTTAAAAGTAATTTATGATTTACAAAGTTATTCAGACTTACAGGTTGAGTCATGTACTCTATATGTCTTCCATATCTCTCATGTATTTACTTATGTGCCTTACATACTCAGTACATTATTCGTACTGACGTCCCTTTTGCTTAGGGACGTTGCGTTTTATGCCCGCAGGTCCCGATAGATAAGTCGAGAGCCCTCCAAGTAGGCTATCAACTCAGCGGAAGATGTTGGTGCGCTCCATTTGCTTTGGAGTTGCTCGTTTAGTTAGTATAATTTAGACGTGTTGTTTGGTATGGCGGGACTCTGTTCCGACCCTTATGACATTTATGTATTCTTAGAGGCTTGTAGACATATGTCGTGTACATAAAAAATTGTACGGCCTTGTCGGCCTATGTTTTGATTTTATAAAGGATCTTGTTGGACTATTAGGCCCGTATGCATGTGTATATGATGATCTATTAATAAAGATACGTTACGTTGGTATTCAGTTGAGTAAGGTACCGGGTACCCGTCCCGGCCCATCGGTTTGGGTCGTGATAACAAGGCACTAAAAAAAGTGGAAGGCATATCAGTGATATCAATGCCGAAACTACAAAATAAATATGGTGCATGATCTTCCTTTTTCATCTTCAAGTTGCATGTGTTGTACTTGGTATTTTTGGGGCTTTGGAGGCCCTCTTTCAGCTACCCAAATACTTTATACCGTTCGGTACCCCTTTTGAGCCTATGCTAATTTTATTGACCTCCCCTCTTTTGGAATCAATTTCAAGTCAAAATCAAAAAAAAAGTTCATGCACCCATAGGTTTGTTTTAGAAAGTCCATTCTAAAAGAAAAGTCAAAAATAAAAAAAAACACAAAAGAGAAAATAGAAAAAACAAGAAAAAGAAAAAGAAAAAAAAAGAATATCAACGAAAATAAAGCATCCCTTTGAACTACGTTCGACCTGATTCTTGTCACCACAAGATACGTATGCAGCCTTAAGATTCAGTCGCACCAAACAAAATATTTCATAATCCTACGAAGTCGAGAGTGGGGCAGTCTTTCTTAGAAATTCCATCTCAAAAAGAAAAAAAAAAGAGAATCAAATTCCCTTGTTTTAGAAATTTGGGCAATGTTTTTATAATGGATTCCAAAAGTTGTAGATAAATTAACCGTGTTGTCTTAGTTATTTTGAGCCTTTATGATATCCCTTCTTTCTAACCCTATCCAAAAGCCACATTACAGTCCAAAAGATCTTCTAGATAATCTTTGAGAGTGCCTAGTCAGACATGCCAGGAGCATATGATATTTCTATCGTGGTTAGTGCCTTGTCATTAGCAGAATTAGAGGAAAGAAGAAGAAAAGAAAAAATGAGAGAGTCTTATCGATGAAAACCTTCACATGCACCATAAGGCGACGATAAGTTAAGAGAAAGAACAAAATGAGAGAGGATTGATGGTGAAAACCCTTTAGGCACTACAAGTCGAATAAGGACTGTGAATCAGATAGGATAATCAGAGCATGGAAGCTCAGTTTCACGACTCAGAGGTACAACAAGAGTTGAACATTAGACTTGCTTGACAGATTAGGCCACTTAATCCAAAGGTTCATGTCATGGTCATTAAAGTTAGTATCCGCATCTAATAAGTTTCTACTTTGTAATTTTCTTGTTAGGGATCATCTCTTTCAATTGTCCTTTACTTTGTTCCCTTTGTTTTGTTTACTCCCTCTTCTTGGTTCTGTTTGGTCAGAACAAGTGAGAAATGACTTCAAAATTTGCTACCAGCCCTCCAATTGCACAAAACGAAATCTGGCTAGCACATCAAAGCGGCATAAGTTAGGAAAGAACAGTATGCGCACTGAATGGGTGGCAATTGACGTGATTTGGGATTCATGTGAAATACAAAGGTTCGGTATATGTCAATTCATGAGCACAATGAAACAGATAGAGGGTGTTGGGTTTGAACGGATCAGAGATATTTTCTGTGATAAGGGTGACAGAGAAAGTGGTTAGTCAATAAACAAGCAAGGTCTTTCGAGTTGAAATCAAAGTTATCATGGGAAGTGAAGGAGCAATCGCCCTCAAAGTCAAGGCCACAAACCAACTACCATATTTGAACTCATAAGTTTTTTTTGTTTGAAACAGGGACAAAGACTATGTCCAAATCAAAGCTTGGAAGCTTGAATTTTTCAAGTGTCGTGCCTACATTTTGTCAGCACAAAGGCTGTTTGAGGAGGTTTTAATTGCTAGGCATTCCCCTAGTTAAGAAGGTTTTTACCTCCTGCACATTTTCCCTAGTCGAGAAGAACCGTACCTCCTAGGCAGTCTCCCTAGTCAGAAGAGTTTTTAGCTTTCTTTAAGTTCAGGGCCCTCCTGGATAATGGGATTTAAGTTCAAGTTTTCAGAACCCTCCTGGATAATGGGATTTAATTTCAAATTTGTAGGACCCTCCTGGATAATGGGATGTAGTTTTAAGTTGTCAGGATCTTCCTAGATAATGGGGTTTAGTTTTATGTTTTTAGGACCTTCATAGATAATGATATTTAGCGTAAGTTTTACCTTTAGGAAATAGAATTTAGCTTTTAAGTTTTCACTTTAAGGACGAGATTTAATTTTAGTTTTCAGGGCCCTCCCAGATAATGGGATTTAGATTTTAAATTCTTAGAGATCTTTTGGATAACAGGATTCGATTAACACTCACAAATGTTCCTGGTACCAAACTGGGACAAAAATATTTCTTTTGTTTTGTCTGTTTTGTTGTAATGGCAGGTGCCCACCTGGAGAACAAGGGAATTCACTTCAAGTTTAAGTTGCAGGCGCCCACCTGGAGAACAAGGGAATTTATTTCAAATTTTAAGTCAGCATCAGGTGCCCACCTGGAGAACAAGGAATTCATTTCAAGTTTAAGTTGCAGGCGCCCACCTGGAGAACAAGGGAATTTATTTCAAATTTTAAGTCGGCATACCTGGAGAACAAGGGAATTTATTTCAAATTTTAAGTTAGCATCATGCGCCCACCTGGAGAACAAGGGAATTCATTTCAATTTTAAGTTGTAGGTGCCCACTTGGAGAACAAGGGAATTCATTTCAAGTTTAAGTTACAGGCGTCCACCTGGAGAGCAAGGGAATTTATTTCAAATTTTAAGTCGGCATCAGGCGCCCACCTGGAAAACAAGGGAATTCACTTCAAGTTTAAGTTGCAGTCACCCACCTGGAGAATAAGGGAATTTACTTCAAATTTTAAGTCAGCATCAGGCGCCCACCTGGAGAATAAGGGAATTCATTTGAAGTTTAAGTAGCAGGCGCCCACTTGGAGAACAAGGGAATTTATTTCAAATTTTAAGTCAGCATCAGGCACCCACCTGGAGAACAAGGGAGTTCATTTCAAGTTTAAGTTGCAGGCGCCCACCTGGAGAACAAGAGAATTTATTTCAAATTTTAAGTCAGCATCAGGCGCCCACCTTGAGAACAAGGGAATTCATTTCATGTTTAAGTTGCAGGCGCCCACCTGGAGAACAAGAAAATTTATTTCAAATTTAATGTCAGCATCAGGAGCCCACCTGGAGAACAAGGGAATTCATTTGAAGTTTAAGTGCAGGAGCCCACCTGGAGAACAAGGAAATTTATTTTAAATTTTAAGTCGGCATCAGACGCCCACCTGGAGAACAAGGGAATTTATTTCAAATTTTAAGTCAGCATCAGGCGCCCACCTAGAGAACAAGAAAATTCATTTCAAGTTTAAGTTGCAGGCGCCCACCTGGATAACAAGGGAATTTATTTCAAATTTTAAGTCGGCATACCTGGAGAACAAGGGAATTTATTTCAAATTTTAAGTTAGCATCATGCGCCCACCTGGAGAACAAGGGAATTCATTTCAATTTTAAGTTGTAGGTGCCCACTTGGAGAACAAGGGAATTCATTTCAAGTTTAAGTTACAGGCGTCCACCTGGAGAGCAAGGGAATTTATTTCAAATTTTAAGTCGGCATCAGGCGCCCACCTGGAAAACAAGGGAATTCACTTCAAGTTTAAATTACAGGCACCCACCTGGAGAATAAGGGAATTTACTTCAAATTTTAAGTCAGCATCAGGCGCCCACCTGGAGAATAAGGGAATTCATTTCAAGTTTAAGTAGCAGGTGCCCACTTGGAGAACAAGGTAATTTATTTCAAATTTTAAGTCAGCATCAGGCACCCACCTGGAGAA
The DNA here is from genome assembly GCF_000393655.2 of Nicotiana sylvestris. NCBI lineage: Eukaryota > Viridiplantae > Streptophyta > Magnoliopsida > Solanales > Solanaceae > Nicotiana > Nicotiana sylvestris. Next base: position 14,657,740 of record NC_091060.1, on the reverse strand, counting down.
CAAGGGAGTTCATTTCAAGTTTAAGTTGCAGGCACCCACCTGGAGAACAAGGGAATTTATTTCAAATTTTAAGTCAGCATCAGGCGCCCACCTTGAGAACAAGGGAATTCATTTCATGTTTAAGTTGCAGGCGCCCACCTGGAGAACAAGAAAATTTATTTCAAATTTAATGTCAGCATCAGGAGCCCACCTGGAGAATAAGGGAATTCATTTGAAGTTTAAGTGCAGGAGCCCACCTGGAGAACAAGGAAATTTATTTTAAATTTTAAGTCGGCATCAGACGCCCACCTGGAGAACAAGGGAATTTATTTCAAATTTTAAGTCAGCATCAGGCGCCCACCTAGAGAACAAGGAAATTCATTTCAAGTTTAAGTTGCAGGCGCCCACCTGGATAACAAGGGAATTTATTTCAAATTTTAAGTCAGCATCAGGCACCCACCTGGAGAACAAGAGAATTCATTCAAGTTTAAGTTGTAGGCACCCATCTAGAGAACAGGGGAATTCATTTCAAGTTTGAGTTGTAGGCGTCCACCTGGAGAACAAGAGAATTCATTCGAGTTTTAAGTCAGTTGCAGGCACCCGCCTGGAGAACAAGGGAATTCATTTCTAGTTTTAAGTCATTAGCAGGCACCCCACCTGGTGAATAAGGGAAGTCATTTCAGAATTCGATTCAGAATCATTTTAAGTTTCATGTCAGTGGCAAGCGCCCGCTTGAAGAATGGGGGAATTCATTTCAAGTTTTCAGTCAGTAGCAGGCACCCACCTGGAGAATGGAGGGAAGTCATTTCAGAATTCAATTCAAGTTAGAAGTAGCAGAAGCTCGCGGTAAGAATGTGAGTCGTTAGTCCGAGATAACCAACAGAAGTAGTCTTGATACAGAATAAAAAGAAATAAAAAAGAAAAAAGGGAAGTGAATCCAAAATGCAGAAGCAAAGAAAAATGTGAATTGCTCAGAACATGGTTGAAGTCACGAGCGCTACATGTCCGGTCTTGATCCGAAAAAGCTGAAGAAGAACGAACTAGCACCTGCAGCTAGCAAGCATCAAGATTCAAATCTAAAGTCTGCATGAAGAACCATTCAAGACTCAAGATCAAGCTTCAGAAAACTTATAGATAGGAATCTTTTAACTCATAGTTGACAGGCTTAGTTAGTCTTTTTCATTTTTGATTTTGATATAATAATAGGAATGCGGACCGGAACCTCGACGGAACGGCACCTCAATCGACTTTCCACCTCGGTATACTCCATCATTGTTCCTACTTTTGAACTACACGTGGCTTGATTCCTTTATAACCAAGGATATGTAGGCAGCTCAGATACCAGGGCTCGGTCACATACTCCTTTTTTTTAGTTTTTGGTCTCTATAAATAAGGGTCAGGTCAAAAAGCATGTCTCGTCATTCTTTGTCTGAAAACTCTTCGCGTTTCCAGTCAAAGAGGGACAGCTGTAGACATGTAATTTGTTACCCTCCCAAATAATTTACACATTTTAGCATAAAATATTTAGTTTAGGTTTTAGTATTGCTATTCTAAATAGTTTTGACTCTTTTACGTTATTTTATTACAAAAATAAAAATTACAAAAATATTTTATTTTATTTTGCTAATTAATATTTTTATCTAGTTACCTTTAATTTATCTACCTTATATAAAATTCAAAAATCCAAAAATAGTTCCATTTTATTTTCACGAATATTATTTTAATTTTACAATAATTTTTTCATTTTTATCTTTTAGTATGATATTTGAAAAATATCAAAAAAGAATAGGTTCATTTTAACGGTTCGTTTTATTTTAATAGTTATTTTACTTAAGTAGGATTAATTAGTATATGGTGTGGTATTTTTAGTCTTGTGTTAGAAGAAAGAGTATGAAATTTGAGACTAATTTTGTTTGGTCTTAATTGAAGAGGTCCAAAAAGATGGCCCAATTTTAAAGCCTAAATCCTAAGACCCACTTCCCATTCTTCTTATATATCCAAACACACAATTTAGACCTAGACATTAAAAAAAAAAACCTAGACTACACAAAAAAAAAAAGCTTCAGCCGTTTTTTTAGGATTTGAAACCCTAGGACCCCTTCTTCTTCTTCCTTAAAACTTAACCCTAGAGAATCTCCAAAAGAAGAACCCAACTGCACCATCACGGTCGTACACCACCATAACAGCACCTTCTCACCTCTTCTTCTTCTTCTTCATACCACTAAGCGTCAACCACCATCAGCCGCCCATACCCAAACCTAGCGACCTCGCTATCGCCAACCATCCTCCATAGCTACCGATTTTCATCACCACTACAAGCGAGAAACACACATACATACAAGTACAAGAACAAAAAAAATGAACACAAACTAGTCGTCCACCCCTCGTCTCTGCCAACAATTGCCAAAACTGCCAAAACTACCGGAATCTGGCGAGTCCAGCTAACTGGCCATACAGAGGATCCCACCGAAACACTTTTGTTAAACTCTTGTTTTTTATCAGTGGAAAAGTAGAGAAGTGCTTTGAGTCAGCTCTAATAATCTCAAAGACTCGAGCAGCAAAGCACGTCAGTGACGCTTCATATAAACCTAGGCGACATCAAGTGCGAAATCTTCTCTGACGAAGTCCCTAGGGATATTGAGCTGAGGTTACTGAAATCGTCGTTGTCCGGGAAGATTCATGTTTCTGTCAAGTTGTCGTTTTAAGTTTTCCGGTGTTGCATTTTCAGATTTCATTTGGCAAAAATATACCTAAGGTCCGTTCCTTAAATTATTCTGGATTAATATAAATTTTGATGTTTTGTGCATGTATATGTGAATGAATTAAGTTCTGTTTATATCACAATTATCTTGAACTTGCATGCTAAAATTTTTGTTTAACGTAGGTTGTTGCATTGGTTAATTAAGAAGAATTTAGGTTTAAGTTGATTATAAACATAAATGGGTTGTTTTGACAATTTCGTATGTAATTAGAAGTGAACAATGAATTGGGGTCGGGTTGATAAAATTGGAAAATGTTTTGGTCGAGGAAATTGATTTGAAGTGTTTTTAAAAAAATAAAAAAATGGGGCTCGAGAGCATTTTGTATTATTTTACTTATGTTGTTGTCTAGTTGTGTCGATGGAATGTATGTTTAGGCCCTCCACACCCGGGTGTGAATTTCATGTGACCCAACCATAACATCGAATATTAGTAATATTAAACATGTTGTAAATCGCGGGTGCATTTCATGTGATGTAATTTGCAATGTTTTCAAAATAAACGAGTACGCGATATCGTGCCTTATTCCAGAAAATAATTCCATAATAAATAAAAGTGGTTAGAAAGTTAAAAACGCATGTAGGTTTAAAATGTGTAATAAATCAGATAATTAGGCCAATTATTAATAGTTAAGCAACCGTGCTAAAACCACGAAACCCGGGAATGCCTAACACCTTCTCCCGGGTTAACAGAATTCCTTACCCGGATTTCTGTGTTCGCAGACCATAAATAGAGTCAACTTTCCTTGATTCGGGATTTTAAACCGGTGACTTGGGATACCGTAAATTATCCCAAGTGGCAACTATGAATTTGAATATACATAATCCAGTTTCGATTATGTCACTTAAATTGGAAAAACTCTCTTATACTCCTTCGTGTAAAAAGGAGGTGTGATAACAACAGCTATAGCATCCAAGTCACAACCCCTTTAGAGCTGTTAGGGAAATAGAAATAGAAGTATCCAAATTCAGAACCCGTTGCACCAACAATAACTTCCTCACTATGTATTTTAAACCTTTTGATAAAACAGATGGAGCAGACCAAAAGAAAAATAGTAAAAATGGTAATAACCCGATTCCTACTCTATTTAAAATGGCAATCATCTGTCTTTGTTCCCCTAACTACACTATTTAAAGAAATGACCTTTACATTATAGGAAGACGAACATCTACTTGACGAACTTCTATCTGTGAGGTTGTTATCCTTCTTTGACATCTTTTTGGTTTTTCTTTGTCCAGATGAAAGGTCCTGCAAAATTTGTAAGCGTGTCAAGGAAAATCATACAAAATACCCCGAGGGTTGATAGTTAATTGAACCTACCGTACATGAGGTGGATACTTAAATGAGAGAAGGTTAGTAATTAGATGCATGGTGATACCGGGTAATCTTTTTATTTCTTATTTTGTTTGATTAGAATTTCCAGACCTTGACATCTGTTTTTTGGGTTTTGAAAGCTGGCAATCACCTTAATGATGGTAAAAGAAAGTGTGAAGTATTCTGGCTCATATTCAAGATTGCACATTAGAGGAGCCCATTTTTGTCTTATGGGTCTTTCTGGCATTTGCCTGGACTAAGTGCTGAGGTGCAGTGTTGCATGCATAATGTAGATGTTGCTTTGTAGTAGAGGAAGTTGATATGGGAGCACATTCTTGTGATGACTTGATATGTCATCTTATATTTTAGAACCTAATTTTGTGTTTTGAAGCCTTAAATACCTTATTTTGACCCTCCTCGATTTGCGTGCACATTCCGATCATTTTTATGTGTTTTTGGTGATAATTGAGTATTGATTCAAAGTTGAGATTTGGTATTATGGAACCGTTGTTGAAGTAAGTCTTGTTATTGTTATTTTATCTCCTGTTGTTACTTGTTCATTGTTATATGGTAAGGGAGAGTGTTAATGTATGAAGGGTGATGTCGTGTCATTTCTATTGATTTATACTGTGAGTGTGAGTAAAAGCATGAAGGGTGATACCATGTAGTATCATTGTTTCATTGTGAGGTTGAGGGTAAAAGCACGAAGAGTGATGCCATGCAATTTTCTTCATTGTGCTTAATTGTTTTTACTGGTTAAAGGCATATTGACTATTCTGGTCATCATTTCCGCTATATTTCTCGTATCCTGTACCCTTAGCATGTCCCCCTCCCAATAGTACATGATTAGTTTTATTTGTTATTATGTTGTACATATACTGTTATCTGCACAGGTTTATTAGGTAGGTATTTTTTCATAGCCTCATCACTACTTCATTGGGGTTAGGCTCGATACTTATGAGTACATGGGGTCGGTTATACTCATGCTACACTCTATATTGTATGTGTAGATTTTGGTACCGGCCCTAGCTGTCCATGAGTTGGAGCAGCTTGGAATTGCTCACTCAGAGACTCGAGGTAGATCTGATGGCGTCTGCAGACCTTGAAGTCCCCTTCTATTTTCTTATATCACTGTTTCTTTTCTTTTAAACAATTGTATTTCTTTCAGACTCTATTTGTAGTAAATTCTAGAAGCAAATGAGTTGTGACTCCAGATCCGTATTGTAGCAGATATTATGGGCTTTATGTTATTCTACACTCAATTTTAGTTTCTGTTTGGCTTAATTGATTTTGTTATTGAAATTGACTAAAGTTGTCTTAATGAATTCTCTAATGTTGGCTTGCCTAGCAAGTTAAATGTTAGGCGCCATCAGGATCCTGAAGGTTGGAATTCCGGTCGTGACAAGTCTCCGGGTCATGACAAGTTGGTATCAGAGCACTAGGTTGCTTATGTCTCACAATTCATGAGCTAGCTTAATAGAATCTGGAGGATCGTACGGAGATGGCTCAACCCGTTTCCGGAACCGGCCCGGACCGCTACAAAGGGGGCCGGGCGGGCTGGGTTAATGGGGTAAAGGGGTTGGTCCGTTCACCTTCGTGCAACCGGTTAACCGGATCAGTCAAACCCGGTCAACGCGATTTACTGTAGAACCGGTTAACCGACCTGGACCAGACCGGTATAACGACTACTTTCAATTTTTTTTTATTTAATGTTTCTACTTTCTGACCATTGGCTCAACGGCTATTTTTCACATTTAGCCCTTTATTCTGCCAATTTATTTTAAATTTAATATTTTTTGTAATTACTAATTTAGCCCTTAGAAAAACTATAAATACACCCCCCTACTTTATTTCTTCACTCATCTCTCATTTCTCAAACTCAAATTCTCAATTCAAGTTAAATCATGCCCCGTACTTCTAGAGTGCGCTCATATGTTTGGGAACACTTTGAGGTGGTAGAAGAAAATGAAGAAGTTCACAAAGTAAAGTACAAGAACTGTGGTCGAGTCTTAAATCTTCGTCCAAAGTGTGTGGGCACAGGCTGTTTAAGGAGGCATATGAAGAGTTGTCTTTAGCGTACTCCAGAAATTCGTATTTAAGTTGAATTGAGATAATTTGTGTTATTTTAAAATTATTAGACGTATTTATGGTTAACTTTTTAGTATGTTATATTAATTTGAAGTATTATTATGCATGAAAGTTAAGTTTTATGCTTTTTTCGTTAATTTACTTGTTAAATGAAACTTCAATTTGTAATTTTGAAATAAATGTAGCACTTGCAATTTATAAGTGCAATTTTTTCTCATCTTCATTGTGTTATTTATATTTTTACTTTATATTATATAACTTACAATAGTTATACAAAATACAAAAAAATTAAAAATTACACTAACCCGGTCCGACCCCTTGTACCCGTAACCCTTACGGTTCATTTTTTACCCAGATGAACCCGAACCCGTTAAGCCAAGTAACCCCTAACTTGTACCCGGTTCGTAACCCGTACGGTTCCAACATTTCCCTACCCAGCCTGGCTCGTCCCACCCGTTAGACACCCTTAGCGAAGCATCTAATGTTCGCATTTGCGAAGTTGGGCTGGGGCAAGCAGTGATTGCAATTGCGATCAAATGGTTGCAATTGCGGAAGGTCAAAGTTCCCATTTGATGGGAAGGACTTCGCATTTGTGATAGTTTCTTCGCATTTGTGGGGTTTGCATTTGCGAACCCCAGATCGCAAATATGTCATCTTTCAGCTGATCAAAATGGGAGTTAGACGGGATTTTTGTTCATTCTCTCAAATTTTAAAAACTAGAAACCCTAGAGGCGATTTTTCAAAGAAAATTTCTTCCCCAAATCATTGGTAAGTGATTCTAAACTAGTTTCTTTCAATCTTTCACTATATTTCCTAAGATTTCAACCAAAAAATTTGTGTTTTTATGGTGAAATTTGGGGTTTTGGGTAGAAATAAGAATTTTTGTAAAATGGGGATTTAGACCTCAAATTGAGGTCGGATTCGTAAACAAATTACATAAACGGGCTCTGGGGTAAATGGGTAATCGGATTTTGGTTCGAATTTCGAGCTTGGACCAAGCGGGCCGGGGAGTTGACTTTTGTTGACTTTTTGAATAATGACCTAATTTGAATTTTTTTCAATAGTGGGTAGTTTCTAAGGCTTAATTTGAATCGTTTGGTTGGTAATTTGCTAGATTCTATTAGTTCGGAGGCTTTTTTGAAAGGCAAAGATGTGGGTTTGCTTTGAGTTTGATCTTTAGAGCGAGGTAAGTGTCATGGTTAACCTTGACTTGAGATAATAGGACTTGTTTATTTGCTACATGTTTAGATGTTGGGTACAACGTATATGTGAGGTGTCGAGTACTTATGTGTTGTTGTCAGGTTAAAGCATGCAAATGGGACTTGTTTCTTGTAATTATTACTTACCTTGATTATGTTATCCATGCCTAGACTAGTTATTTGTTAAATTGATCGTTTTTATCATGTTTATGGGTTTTTGTGATAATTGAGTATTGATTCAAAGTTGAGATTTGGTATTGTGGAACCATTGTTGAAGTAAGGCTTGTAATTGTTATTTAATCTCCCTGTTGTTACTTGTTCATTGTTATATGGTAAGGAAGAGTGTTAGTGCACGAAGGGTGATGTTGTGCCATTTGTGACTGTTAATGCCCGAAGGGTAATGCCATGTCATATTGTGAGTGTTAATGCACGAAGGGTAATGTCATGCCATATTGTGAGTGTTAATGCACGAAGGGTGATGTCGTGCTATTTCTAGTGATTTATACTGTGAGTGAGAGTAAAAGAACAACGGTGATGCCCTGCAGTATCATTGTTTCATTGTGAGGTTAAGAGTAAAACCACGAAGGGTGATACCGTGCAATTTTCTTTATTGTGCTTAATTGTTTTTACTGGTTAAAGGCATATTGACTATTCTTGTTATCATTTTCACTGTATTTCTCGTATCATGTATCCCCTTCGCATGTCCCCCTCCCAATAGTGCATGATTAGCTTTATTTTTTATTATCTTGTACATTTACTGTTATCTGCATATGTTTATTAGGTAGGTGTATTGTCATAGCCTCGTCACTACTTCGTCGAGGTTAGGCTCGATACTTACGAGTACATGGGATCGATTGTACTCATACTACACTCTGCACTTCTTGTGCAAATTTTGGTACTGGCCCTAGCTGTCCGTGAATTGGAGCAGCTTGGAATTTTTCATTCGGAGACTCAAGGTAGATCTGCTGGCATCCATATACCTTGAAGTCCCCTTCTATTTTCTTATTTCATTGTTTCTTTTCTTTCAAAGAGTTGTATTTCTTTCAGACTCTATTTGCAGTAAATTCTAGAAGCTCGTAAGTTGTGACTCCAGATCCCTATTGTAGCAGATACTATGGGCTTTATGTTATTCCGTACTCAGTTTTAGTTTCTGTTTGGCTTAATTGATTTTGTTATTGAAATTGGCTAAAATTGGATTAATGAATCCTCTAACGTTGGCTTGCCTAGCAAGTGAATTGTAAGGCGTCATCACGATCCTGAAGGTGAGAATTTTGGGTCATGACTATTCTCAAACAACTCTTCCATATTTTAGTGGTATATGTTCGGGCTTGGAATCATCTTGAAAAGATGTTCTGTTCGAAGCAGCTCTAAAATTGGTTTTAGCAAAGATTGGACCACTACATGCAATTCTTTCATCATTGTGTGTAATCATGCAACATAATATTCATGAGTTTTTTTTGCTGCAACTTGTGCATGTCGTATCCCCAAGCACCTTAGGGAAGTTGTTGTAATATAGTGTGTACATTGTGGATGCCAAGATTGTGCAAGTGGGGAGTAATTATTTTTCTGTAACTGTATGTTATAAAGTCTGATTTTTCTATCTTGAAATACTATGGATTTGTCGTATTCTGAATTTTTAATGCATTAGAGACTTTTGTTTATGAAAATCTAGCTGGTACATATGACTTGCTTTATTGAGGCTGTAAAGAATATTATTGGACTTCAGAAAATAACTGTATATTTCTTTATTGTGTTTCCTTACTACTGTAGCATGTTCCAAAAAATAATGGCATTTCCATTATCCTTTATATCTACTATCTTTTCCAACACATATTTTTTTATAAAAAATTATATTTGTTATTTTTTGTACAACGCGCGAGTACAGATACTAGTTAGAAATAATCAGTCATTAACAAACTTGGCATATAATGAGTGACGTAATTAAAGTGAAATTTTGTTGTTGAATGTGGTTATAAACTTATTATGTTTCTTAATCTTATGTTATATATATATATATATATATATATATATATATATATATATATATATATATATATATGTTACTAATTAAAGTATATTCACGAAAAATACACATCTTAAGTACCAAATATAATATCATTTATACTTATAAAAATTTATAGGCATTCATTTATTATATTAACTTTTAAGTATTGATAATTACTTCATTTAAGATTTAATCTAATTATGTAACTACACTTGTGCAACAAATAATAAACTTGTAATTACACTGTAATTACACTATGACAAACAAACAGATCATCGTAATTACACAACTATATAATTATGTAATAACCCGACCGGTCATTTTGAGCATTTGCACTTTGCTCAGTAATTTGGGGGCACAAATAGCTCTGTATCATATATTAGGACTTGTGTGGAAAATTTGAGTTTATTTCGAGTTGATTTGATATGTTTCGGCGCGAGTTTTGAAAGTCCAAAGTTCGAAAGTTCATTAAGTTTGATTTAAGGTGTGTTTCGGCGTTTTGATGTTGTTATACGTGATTTGAGGCCTCGAGTAGGTCTGTATTAAATTATGGGACTTTTTGGTTTGTTCGTACGGGGTCCTGAGGGGATTGGGTGAGTTTTGAAAAAGTTTGGGTTGTGTTGCACTCATTTTTCTTATGTTTAGACGTCGTTTCTTCAAGCATAAATGGTACCGCATAAGCAAATGAGCTCTAATTTTTGTTTTGATTGAAGAATTAGATCTATATTGTAATTACAGTGGCATAGAAAAAAGAATCGTCGAATTTGAACATCGTATAAGGATTTTATGGTCATATTACTATGAATTGGGTTGCCAGATTTTTCAGAATAAATACGAAATTATTGAAACCAACATATCTCTTTCATTAAGGTCAAATGGAGTGATTCAAAAGTCTACCTTGACTAAAATTCCACAAAAAATCCATTAGAGGCATGAAAAGCAAGTTTTGGAATCGTTTGGCACGCAAAATGAGGCAAAATAGCTGGTCAAAATTATTTAATATGGAAGGTTTGTTCATTTGGTTATATTTTGAGTTGAGGAGCTCGGATTTGAACAATATTTGGAGGCAATTTTCACCATATGGATTGGGATAAGTGTTCTATACTCGATTTTGGTTATATTTCATGAATCCATCTTCGTTTTGGGCATTTGATTGATAATTTCAAAGTGAAATTTGGGGTTTTGTCTAAATTTTCATAAAGTGAATTATTAAGTTTTTACCGATTTAGAGTCAGATTTAAGTGAAACTAGTATGGTTGGACTCGTAACTGAATGGGTTATCAAGTTTTGTAAATTTTGTCAGGTTCCGAGGTGCGGGCCCGGGTTGGGATTTTTTGGGCAATTTTGGATTTTTGATTAAAGATTCGACCTTTTTCTATTGGGATTGGTTCCTTTAGCATTGTTTGATGTATTTGATTTGTCTTTTGGTTAGTTTAGAGTCGTTTGGTGGTCAAAACGTGCGTGATGGCATTTTTGGAGCATCGCTTGGCTTGCTCGGTAGTGGAATCGGCTTGTTCGAGATAAGTAAATCTTCTAAACTTAGTGCTAAGGGCATGAAATCCCAAATTATGTGTTGTGTGATTGGTATTGAGGTGACGTACATAATAGGTGATGGGCATGTGGGCGTGCACCTTGTAAATTGTGACTCCGTTATTTCCATGGCATTGTATACTGGCCATATTCTTTATTGATATCTGTGTTTTCACCATGCGATAAAGAAACTGAGATATCAATCATGTTAGATATCATGTCTAGGCTTTATGCTGATATTGTTACGACCCATAGTGGTCGTTTCTTACTGTCATCTCACTGATTTCATTGATATTTCATACTCAGTCATATTCATGCATTCATATCATATCTCAGTCTCAAATGTTATTTATTGATACATCATATCATTATTCCGGGTTAGCTTCCATGTCATTGTGAGTCCGTGGGTAAGACTGGAGAGATTAAAGACTGAGTGAGACCGAGAGCCTGATTATGAGTGACAGTTATAAGATCGGGCTGCACGCCGCAGCGGTTATACTGATTTGTGATAGCGCTTGGTTGAAGGATCCCTTATAGAGTCTATAACACACCCCCAGTTAGCGCGGATGATATTATTAAGGGATGAATTTCCTTGTACATGGATTTGTCCGAAGTACTTGATATCTGGAGATGTATTTCTCTACAGGGTTAGATTACCCTTTTTTCTCGATACTGGGTGACTTATAGTCAGTGTTGTATATGTTTCGGAATGGATTTCCCTGGGCTGCATAGACCATATACAGTACCGAGTGGCTGAGCATTTATATATACCTGGAGATGGATCTTTTCCATGGGGCCGGAATGGCCTTCCTCGGTATTGAGTGACTAATGATCAGTGATGTATATATTTCGGGATGGATGATCCCTGGGCTATACGAGCCATATACAGTACCGAGTGATTGAGCATTTATGAGTGGAGAGTGTGAGTACATATTTCATCTCTTGGATACATGGCATTAGCATGCATACATGACATACATCCATAAAGATGTATTTTTCCTCATACTGTACGGTATCACATCGTTCATGATTTTATTTTACACACATTAATATGTGGGCATAGAGAATTATTTCACAATTGTTATTAGGAAAGAAAAGGAAACATTTTATTTGTTGTGGAAAGTATTTTTGGGAAAATTTTCAGTTTTCAAACTATCTCATATTTTCTTTTGACGATTTTGGTAAATGATTTGGGTTTTTCACTGATATTCTTGAAAAGCAGAACTATTTTTCGGAAAAACTGTGAAAAAGATGAGCATTTTATCTCTGAGTTACTTCCATATTTATATGCTCTATGTTCTTATGAACTGTTGTTGGCTATTGGTGTTGGTCCCGGCCTATGTTTCAGCTCGTCACTACATTCAACCTTAGGTTAAGTTTGTTACTTATTGAGTACATGGGGTCGGTTGTACTCATACTATACTTCATGCATATTGCGTGCAGATTTTGGATGCCGATGTTGCTGAGCATGGCGGGAGCTAGCATTGAAGATGTATCTGCATCCCTGTTATAGTTGCCTCTTGTTCGTGTAGATTTATAAACTTTGTTTCTGTACTTCTCAAATAGAAGGTATATTTACTTCATATTAGCTTTGTAAATTCTACTTTTAAAAGCTTATGATTTGTACTACCAGTCCTTGGGAATGTATAAGATTTAGATAATTTCTTTGATTAATTGTCCTGTTAAATATCATTGAAATAGATAGGTATTAGTTGGATTACCTAGCGGGTTGGGTTAGGTGTCATCACGACTAGTAGATTTTGGTTTGTGACAGATTGGTATCAGAGCTATAGGTTCATAGGTTCTACAAGTCATGAGCAAGTGTCCATTAAAGTCTTGCAGATCGGTATGATGACGCCCATACTTATCTTCGAGAGGCTACAGGGCATTTAGGATATACTTCCCATATTTCTTTCCTTATCTTGTGGAATTGATTCAGCTTGAAGTGTAACTCTTTGGATTCCTTCCATGCATTTGTAAATGCACATGAGCGCTCGGTATCAGCTGTACATCGACGGCTTGTGATTCCATGGAAGAGGTGCGAGATGTGATTTTGGTATGCTGACGATGGGCCAGTCTGAAGGACTTGAGGCTAGGTTTTGACTGTAGGTTGAGCGTAGAGATATTGGTTGTGTGAGTATGTATTTTTGGGATATGCCAGGTAATGTCCCTATTACTAGGATTTGTGATTGGATGACTGTGTGATGAGTATGACGTGAGTGCGAGATATGTTCAGATTGTTTGAATGAGACGAGAAGAGTTTACTTGAGATGTAGAAAGGACTATTGGGTGTTTGATTTCCGTCATGATTTGACGTATAGTCTTGAGTTATGGGTGTGTTGAAGGATCTTTTAATGTTGTTTAATTGTGGAGTGAAGTAGATTTTCAAAGCAATCTTGTATGAAGACAATTGTGACAAATACACAAGGTCAATCTGCATTGGAGACAATTGTTATCGACCAAAATGTTCCATAACCTGTGCACCTGGGGAGAGACTTGTATGAAGAAGAAGAAGAAGAAGAAGAAGAAGCAATGTTACAACAGTATAGAGCAGAGGCAGCAAGAAAAGGGGATCTATCACCAATGCATAACGGCAAAGGTAAGAGGACTCGTACAAGGAAAATTAGTTGGGACGACAAGGTTAGTGATTTTTTAAATGTTAGGAGACCTCCAATGAGAGTTTCCAAACAAAATAAGGCCGCCCAACTACATCTACAAAGTCCAATCGTTCAAAAAAGAAATCATGAATTTTGAATACATCTTGAAGAATTGGGATTGTGATGAAAAAGAGTTACAAATTGAAGAAATTACAAATTCGGACAAGAAGGGGCAACATTTTAATTCCTTCATCATTTTATTCTACCATTATATTAGTATTCTCATTTGTAATATCATCATAGAGTATGTTATAAACTCTGTGATGATCATTGAATATTTAGTACTTTCCAGTTCTTATTTTTTACATGCATGTTAGTAGGTGAGGCTATTTAAAGCCTCAATAGGATTAGTAAGGTAAGGTTTAGCCCGGTTTGAGTTGCCTTGGTCCTATGCCTTTGGAAAAATATCCACACGGCTATGAGATTATATGCCCTCGTGAGACTTTGCCGGCAGCTACACCATGAATCCTTTACATGAGACTGCCATCATAAGGCAATGTGAGGCGCAGATGAGTGATTATATAGCCAAGGCATATGGTAACAATACCGGTGCTATTGTCCCCCTTATTTGTACTTTTCCTAATTGTTGTATTTTTTCTTTTTTCTTTTATTAATAAAAAACTAGCCCTAGGCGCTTGCCTAGCGGATTGCCAAAACAAAAGTAGATCCTTATGGTGTAGTAGTTGTGGTTGTGAAAGGGTTTAGAGAGGTATCAGTTTGAGGCTAAGCGGGTGGGTTATCACTTGCGGGGTAATCTACGGATGTGTGATCCTTATGATGTTGTGTGAAGAGTTTCCTTTTACTAGTGGGTAATAGGTGTTGTGATTTGAGTTTGGATTAGTTGAGAAAGTTGACCGGACCGTCACAATGATGAACGAAAGCTTAGCATATGATTTGAGGTATTATATGGTTTGTGTTACATGAGCTTATGAAGGATTGAGTTGAATCTCACTACGTTATTTTGATAGTAATGCAGTATGGTTATTGCGAGTTATCAGATGTTTTATTCCATGGCTTTGAGCCAAATGGGGGAGTCTGGTATCGACGAATTGATCGCATGATTATGTGTTGTAATGGTTTCGGTTTGAGGTATACTTGTGAATCAGTTATGACTTGTAGAGGTTGAGATCGAGGATGACTTGAGTAAGGGAATTTCTAGATACGGGTTGTATTACACTCTATAGGTATATGTGAATCATGGGTTATTTGAGTTGTTATCCGTAAATGATGTAGTATTCATGGAGAAGGGATTCACTTGATTGCTTAGAAGTGTGGATTACTTCCTAAGTCATTGGTGTGCAAATGGGCACAGGTTGTTCCATCCGTTTGATCAGTTTAATTAAGATTTGAGCAGAGTGGATGACTCTCGAGAATGGTTCTAATGAATTCAAGATTTATACGTGGCAATTGAGAATGTTGCGAATTTGTACATGGCTAGAAGCTGAGAGTTACATTGGATGGTGTCGAGACTTGTAATATTTCTATATTATATGGATTCTACATTCAGTATCAGGAAGGTAAAATGAACAGTTTTAAATTCATAGAAGATCTTTTCTGAGTAGGTATCTCGATTGTGATACTTTTGGGGGTTTTAAGAGAGCATTCAGTGGCTTATGAGCCTTAGGGCGGTGTGGTTTTATGCTAGGGTCTTGTGTAGTGAGTTTTGGTTGAGGATTGTGGTATTATTGCGAGGAGAAGTATCAATTTGAAAGTAATTCAGAAGGAACTCAGAGGAATAGAACAACTTGGTAGTAGGTTGAATCGACATGGTAATGGATATGATCGGTTCTTTGGGTGCTTATGATGTGGTTGGTTTCTACAGGTATTTTGTGGTAATGCTATTGGGTTTGTGATGATCTGTGTGGCTTGGTTGAGTTAGAGAGATTTTGTTTTGATGGCTTAATTATGTGCAAATGGCTTTCAAAGAGATCTCATTAGTTTCTACCACGGTTCGAGGAGCATATTTCCTACTGGCATGAGGAGTATGTGATGTATAGTGATTTTCTCCGGATGAAATCAAATAGAAATTTTTTGGCTAATTGAGTATGTAGTTACTTGTGACGGAGTAGATTATGAAGTTCTTGTATTTTCCATATGATGGCATAGTATATTCGGTGTGTTGTGTGGGATCGATATTGGCATGTGCAAGGTCACAATTCGGTTTTGAAGAGAAGAACATAAATTCTTAGGCAGCATGTATGGTTTCAGATGTCCAGGTAAATAATATTCCTATTAGTTATGGCTTAATGAGAGTGTAAGTTTTAGAAAGGGGCACTGTGTTTTGATTTATGGATGCTTCATTGGTATTGCGATATTCGCTTGGTTGATCGATTGTTGATATTCAGATTTTTCTATGTGGCACGGAAGAATTATATAAGTATTCCTCGTGAGATGATCATATATGAGAGATGTGTTAGACATTCAAGCGGTGTAGTGGGGATCAGATAAGGTGATTCGTGTGTTCTATAAAATTGGAAATGGGGAGTTCTCAGATACAGATTGTTTGGTGGTTGTGGACTATGAAGATGTATCCAAAGCTAGACGGATGATAATATGTTTTATGGTTCAGTCGTTGTGGACTTTCGGAGTGTTATGTATCTATTTTTGGGCGACCAGAGTTGGTTTAGGGTCCATTGGTAGGCCCAATGAGAATGTGTGTTCTACACCGGGTTGGATTGGTTGACTTTATACTGCTGTTATTGAGGGATGTGCCATTCAGTTAGAGTTGAGCTTATTCGTGTTCTGAGATGCTCTATGAGTCACCTTTCTATGCTGTGAGGAGTTGTGATTCGTTGGTTATATACACACAGGGTGTGATTCTATTCGGGCTTTATTGCGAAATTTGAGCAAGATGGGTATTTGGTGTTGAATGATTGATTGTGCATTGATTATGTTCATTCCGGACTATGGTATTGAGTTATTTGCTTCAATGGTTAAGGTCGTGCACTTTTGGTACTAGACGTCAAATTGCGCGTGGTTGTTTATTTGAGTGTTGTGACTTGAGGTATTTCATGTGGACCAGCGTTTGGATGGGGTCGCGTATTGCAACGAAGTTATGTTGGGATATGATCCTTTGTGTTAGATTCGTGTGTTTTAGTTCTATGGTGTGTGATGGGTTCTTAGCAGTGTATTGTGGTGGTACTTGTTGAGCTTGCGGGACGGTTCTCTCATTGGAGTCATTTTCTATGTTTGAGTACGTTTGAATTATTGCGTGTTGGTGCAAAGATTGCATGGTATGTGGCTCTGGGTAGTATTGGTGAGGCATGTCAGTAGAGTAGCTTGTATTTGATAAGATGAGGTCGTCGGACATAGAATGAGTTCTATCAGATTTGATTGCGGTATATTTGTAAGAATAATATCGTTGGTCGGCTTAGAAATTGGCTATAGTTCTTGTCGAAGAAGGGGGAGCTCCATGACTTGTTGATCTGATGAATGGTTATGAGTTTTTGCATATTTCTTTCATCATCTGCAGTACACAAATGTTACATCCCGTACCTTAGCATTAGGATGTGTCGTAGTAAATCCACATGAGTACGAAAGGGATTATGTCTATTAGGAGGTTATAGAGAGTTTAAGACATTGTTATTGTAAGACCCTGTAAGTTTAATAATATTGATACCATTATAACTTTTGATGTGGTATTTTGAGTGGAACATTTTTGTAAAAAGTTTGAAAAATATGATTTTATATAGTTATTAATATTACTACTTTCGAATATGCTCTAAATTATACACATATATAATATAAGAAAGTTTATGAGATTTTCTTTATTGTAAAGATAGAAAATATTTTCTCACAAGAAAAGAAGATTATTTTTTTTTACCATTTTAAGAATTAAGTGTACGAAAATTTTTATTCTTTATATGAAATTGGGAAAATTAGAAGTTGAGAAAATATATGAATTTTTACGTGGATATTTTAATAAAATAATAATGTATGTATTGATTTTATATGGTACTATGATTTATTAATTATCAATACTTGCACGGTAGAGATTAGTCTTATCTTATGTTCAAGTGGGACCTAGTTAAAGTAATAGATGATGAGTCATAAGTAAATTCCTAACGTGAAAAGATTTCATACAAAGTGAGACTTCTCTTTCATTATTCTGACCTTTATCTTGAAATTTGCCTCAAACTTTATGAACGCTTGATGATTGTCTCATGTATTGAATGTATAGCCTAATTCTTTTGGTAGACTAAGATATAATGAGTAGTAAATCCACGCAAATGACAGTGTGTGTATTTCTTTTAGCAAAAATCAATTAGCTTGAAAGAAAATGGGTTTTCTTTTGTATTGCCTGTGAAGGTTGGTGCTGAATCTTCCATTGATAATGTTAGAACCCAAGAACATTAGGAATCTGTTATAGGAATCTTTTATCTAGCCATGTAAACAAGGACATCAAGCATATATTCTTGAAGGAATTAGCATAAGACAAGAATGTCACGCAAAGATATAATTTCTCAGGACATGCTTTTCTATATCTCTCTTATTTTCCTTGTGACTTTCTTCTAGTTATATGGTCCAGTCACAAAAATAAGGAATCTTTTCTACTAGTTCTATCAAGAATACTGTTTAACCAAAAATCTGAGTCTTTGGTCAAAGCTAAAAAGAAATTCGGGTTACTGATAATTAGGAGACGAAAATAAAATACTTTTGAGAATGATGGTAAAATAGCAAATAATTTTGTATTTCAATGAGTTCCCTATAGTATTCCGTGCTCTTACAAATAATGATACTTCTTCCTTTTATAGGTAATTCTAGGTAAAGGAATGAAGTCTCAGCTTTAATGACATAATTATGAGTAATAAATGATATTAAATAAGCCGTTATACAATCATTTCTATTAAATACCAATTTTCTAACGTATCAGGTATTTAATAATGAATTTGGACTCCTTTCTGTCATCAGATCTTTGTCTTTAATGCCTTCTAATCCGTTGGCTGTAAATGACTTGAATTGGTACGAGACTCGTATCTGCACTTCGTCTCGTGCCTATTTAAATTCCTCTTCCCGTGGTTGTCTCCATCCGTGCCTCTTAGTCAATTGTTGCGCTTTGACCATTTAACCAAACCACGTGTCATGCCACGTCATCTTTAATATAAACTCAGTTTTTTTCCAATACAGATAGTCCCCCCACTTTCCATTTATTTATCAATTTAAATAATTGGGAAGTGGATCTTCATAAAAAAGGAATTTTCGCCACAATTAATGCTTATGACAGTATTAACACCTCAGTAGTCTTTTCCATTTAATGTTTCGCTCATGTGTCATTTTCTGATTGATTTTGCTATTTATACCCTTTTTCAAGACTTCTTCATTCTCACTATTCACGAAGTGATAGTTGCCTTTATTATAGGCTTTCCATCATTACACTTCTAAGTTTGACGGTTCCCATTATATACATAACTTTTTCTTCCTTTGTCTTCTTCACAAATCTTCAGCAAACACTTTCTTCTTTATTTCTACTTTCTTTCGACTTATCCTTCCTAACAATGTCTTCTTCAAACCCTAATCGTAAAAAAGTTTCGATTCTAGACCAATTCCCTAACGCCCCTGTTAGACACAGAAGAGGCGGAGGAGGTAGGCTTCGAACAGGGTTAGAATCTACTCGAGGCGGCTCCTCTGGTTCTTCTTTAAAGAATTCTATCCCAAAGGCCCCCTCTTCTAGAAGTAGAGAAATTCTTGATTCTTCTCAAGAACCCTTAGTTGATGAGATAGTTCCCAGCGATTTTTCTTTTGAAAGTGACAAAACGTCTCTTCAAAAGCAAATTGCAAATTTGGAAAAAGCTGATACTTATCCTACAATAGTGACTGAGCTTACAATCCCCACCATAAGGAAAGATTGTAACTGGAAGGATAGTCTTCGAATGTCAATTCCTTCCCCAAATCAGAGAATTTTCTCCTTTAGAAGTGTGTATTCTTTTGTTTATACTTACCCCTTCACTTTAGGTTTTAATCCTCCGATTGACCCAGTTATTCTTGATTTTTACCGTTTCTTTACAATTTGTTTGGCCCAAATCGGTCCCATAGTGTGGAGAACAGTGGCTTGTTTGAGATACTTATCCTCCAAAGCCAATGTCAATTTCACCTTCTCTCACCTCATTCATTTATACCACCCTAACTTAATACGCCATGGGGTTTTTACCTTAACTGCAAGGAGCAAAAAAGTTATGGCAAATCCTGAAGATGACAAAGATCGTGGATGGTATATCCGTTATGTTGTTGTTCGTACGGTGGACTTGATTGGCGAAACAAATACTCCCTTCCCTGAGAAGTGGAATTTTGAACGTAGGTTTCCATTACTTACCGTACCTACTCTTGAGAATTTCAAAAGAAATTTGTTTTTTAACCTCGTCTCTTCTTGGTTTTTTGTAGCAACCATGGGAGATGTGGAACCTATTCCCAACTTCCGTGGTTGGGTAGACTCACTTTTGAAGATTGCTTCTAGGGAGCAAAGAACTTGGAAATCGATTTCTTCCTTACATGGCTGGAAGGTGAAAACACATGGTATGCCCCTTTTTATATGTTTTTTTTACATGTTAAGCATTTTTTCCTCAATTTTGATCATGTATATCCTTCCATTAATCTGGATTTGGCGTTAGAGAAATGACGGCTGAAGTAGCTATGGCCATTCGCATGTCTGCTAATGCTGCTCTTGATTTGGATAAGGCTCGAGCCTTGCTGCCAAAAAGGAAAGCTATAAAAGAAAGTTCTGAAGAAGATGAGGGTACCTCCCTAATTACCAGGCCAAGGGTCAGGAGGCAAATAATCATTGATGATGAAATTGAAGACACTCCTTTTCGAACCTCAACCACCGAGCCTGTTTTGATTCATTCTGACGAGGACACCGAACCAAGAGATAATAATGAGTCAATTCAGCATCTTTTTGATAGTGGTTTCGAGAGTGGCGAGCTCGGCCCTGTTTTTTATGAAGCTCATCTTTCCTCATTCGTTCCTATTTCCTCCATTCCACTGCCAACCATAAGTATTTCTTTACCAGTTTTGACGACTTCCGTTCTTTTGCCAGTTTCTACTGCTCCTATGTCCGTTCCTGCGTTGGTTTTTACATCTTCTCCTTCCTGTTTCTGCATCTTCTCCTTCCATTCCTTCCATTGCTCCTCTTCCCTCTGTTCATCATACAGAGACGGGTTCTAGAAGTGGAAGTATGACTATGAGAAGTGTTACTCTGGAAGTTCCTGTCAACCATAGCCTCTTGAGAAAGACTGGTAGAGCCAATGTTTGGCTTGAGCCCCTAATTGGAGATATTGAGAAGAAGAAGATGGAGAGCCATAGCTGCTTGACTCTGATGAATGACATAGTTCATTCTACTTTGAAGGTATTTTTCCTCTTCTTACCAACAAGTTTTTTTTTATCTTCAATCTCTCATTTCTATGAGTTGTCTCTGTAGGCTAACCTCATTGGTACGGAATTAATGGGAAGAATTTCCCTTCTGGAAAGAAAAGCTCGTGAGTCTGAAAAAACTGTCCACGAGGCCGAAAAAATAGCCAGGGGAGCCCAGCTTGAAGCAGCCAATTGGAAAGAACAGTTTGAGAATGCTCAAGAGACCATAGAGGAGTTGCAAGAAAATAAAAACCTCCTGGAGCAGCAAAACTGTGGTTTGACTTCTGAACTGGCAACTGCCAAGGCTTCTTCAAGCCAATTTAAAAGAGACAAAGAGCTTTTGGAATGCTCTTTGTCAGAACAATTATCAAAGGCTAGTGAAGAAGTTAGGGAGCTTAAGGCACTTTTGGCTAAGAAAGAAGAGTATGCAGGAGAGTTAGTGCAAAGCTTGACTCAAGCTCAAGCTGACTTACAGACCTCCTCTGACGAGATTCATGCCTTGAAGAGTTCTCATGCCGCTCTTGAAGCTTCCTTTGATTCCCATTTAGCTGAGCACCAAATCTTGAAAAACGATCTTGCTATGTGGGAAAAGGAATATGGGCTTCTGGAGGAGAACTTCAACATAGAAGTGAGTTGGGCTTTCCTAAAATCTCGTCGTGATGCTTTAATGGAAGCTGCTCAGGAAGGCTTTGACTTGCAGTCTGAACTGGACAAAGTCGTAGATACCATCGAGAAGAGTCAACAATCTACTGATACTCCTTCTCCTGTACTTGAAGCTCCTGGAACATAAGAACTTTTAAATGAAGAAGTGGCTACTGCAGCAATTGGGGTTGCAATTCCTGCTCCTAAGGGTGAAACTTCTGATGTTCCAAACCCTTCAGTGATTAGCTGAAAATGAAATTACTGTAAGGGATCTTTTGATGAAGTTCCCAGTTATCATAATGGGGCATTTGTATAAAATAAATATTTTGTTGACTAAATTTGTACTTAGTTTTTTTTTTACATTAAGAAGTATTATCGGTACTTCTGTATATTCTATTCTTGCCTATTTATCTAGGACTTATGGAATAGCTTAGCATTTTTATCCTTTTAAAATTCTTTATGATTCTTCTCATGGATTATCAACATGAGACTTATAAAAGAGGGCCCTTTTATTTTATCGACACTTAATGAAGAAGACGTCTCAACTTCATAATGGTGTTATAATACGATGAAAGAAATAGGAATACACATGTTTTGTATGAAACAACTTTGGCAAGTTTTTATTCATGAACTTTAACAAGTGTTTGACTATTACATGTATTACAATACATCTACAACTTTCTCGTAACTGTTTTTCTTGTAACAGATTTGTACATAACATAGAATAAACAAGGTTTTTCTTCATAACCTGTTTCAGTACATAGTCATGACCCTATCTTTATATATTAAGAAGGGTTTGAGAGGTGACTTTGTTTATGAGTTTTGAGAGATGACTCTGTTATTCTCATGAATGCTGAAGACTTCGTAACTTTTACTCAACACTTGTCTCTTTGTGGACGACTTTTGTTCGATATTCGTATCTGCATTTCTACATGTATCTGTGTACAATATTGTAGTCCCCCAAGTGTTTGAGCGTTGAAGTATGAAGCCTCGAGCACTTGTTTATTTCTTTTACTTTGGCCCTTTTCCTGAAACGGAAAGATATACGGGACTCGAAGGTGCGATTATAGATGAAGACTGCCTAACTCGTGTGTATTTCCATCAGATTAATTGTAACCCTGGGCTAGGAATTTAAGAATACTCCATTTCGCCTTGCAAGTTGTGACTCATCATTTGGCACGATTTAGGGTATTTTGCCTAGCATCTAAAATCGTTAGTAAAATATTAATAATCCAAGAGAGAAATTTTAACATGGTAATACCTGACCGTAGGTACTTTCTCAAAAGTAATATCTTTTTAAGTGGACGGCATTCCAATGTGAGGGTAAAACTTTATCATCCATTGTCTCCAACTGGTATGCTCCTTTTCCCACAATGTCACAGACTTTGTACGGTCCTTCCCATGTTGGACTTAGCTTTCCTGAGTTAGCAGCCTTTGCAGATTGGAACACCTTTTAAGCACAAAGTCCCCAATTTTGAAAAATCTGAGGCGTGCTTTCCTATTGTAATATCGTTCAATTACTTGATTTTGTGTTGCCATCCTTATCAATGCAGCTTCTCTTCTTCCTTCAAGTAAATCAAGGTTGACCCGCATCTCTTCATCATTAGATTCCTCCGTTGCCTGATCGTACCGTGTGCTTGGCTCACCTATTTCAACTGGAATTAAGGCTTCCGCACCATAAACCATTGAAAATGGTGTTTCTCCAGTGCCTGTTTTGGTCGTTGTACGATAAGCCCATAATACTCCAGGTAACACCTCAGGCCAATTACCTTTTGAATCCTGTAACCTCTTCTTCAAGTTGTTGATAATGACTTTGTTAGTAGATTCTGCTTGTCCATTACCTACTGGATGGTATAGCGTAGACGTTATCCTTTTGATCTGCCAACTTCGAAGAAATTCTGTGATTTGAGCTCCAATGAATTGTGGTCCATTGTCACACACGATCTCCTTTGGTGCTCCAAAGCGGCATATTATATTTCGCCATATGAAGTCTTTAACTTCCTTCTCTCGTACCTGTTTAAATGCCCCTGCTTCTACCCATTTAGTGAAATAATCTGTAAGTACAAGTAGAAACTTTACCTGACCTTTTGCTTGTGGAAGTGGACCTACGATATCCATTCCCCATTTCATAAAGGGCCACGGGGCTATAACAGGATGTAGTAACTCAGCTGGTCTGTGCATATTATTGTCATACCTTTGACATTTATCACATTTGGACACGAAACTGGTTGTTTCTTCTTCCATCTTAGGCCAATAATATCCTGTGTGAATTAATGTTCTTACTAGTGACCGTCCCCCTGCTGATTCCCACAATGTCCTTCGTGTACTTCTCTCATCACATATTCTGTTTGAGAGGGTCCGAGACACCTTGCTAGTGGTCCACCGAACATCCTTCGATAAAGATTTCCTTGATATAAACAATATTGAGCAGCTTTTTTGCGAAGCGCGTGAGCCTTTCCTTTGTCATTAGGCAGGGTACCGTGCTGTAAAAAGGCAACAATTTCGTTTCTCCAATCCCATGTTAAATGATTAAAATTTACCTCGTTTTTATCAGATTCGAGAACGGAATGAAATAGATGTATGACTGAAGCATTTGTATTGTTTGCTACGTCTGCTGCAGATGCGAGATTTGCTAAAGCATCTGCCTCTACATTCTCATCTCTTGGGATCTGTACTACTTTCCAAGTTTGGGATTGTTTTATTAACTCCCGTACCTTTGCGAGGTACTCTTGCATTCGCGTCTCTCTGGATGTATAAGTCCCCAGCATTTGATTGACCACGAGTTGAGAATCACTCGTGATTATAATCTGTTTTATGCCGAGTTCTCGTGCCAATTCTAAACCTGCAATTACAGCCTCATACTCTGCTTCATTGTTAGTTATAGAATGACATTTTATAGCCTGTCTTATAGTCTCACCCGCAGGTGGTACAAGGACTATTCCTAGGCCTACCCCTTTTACATTAGATGAACCGTCAGTGAATAAAACCCAAGTCCCCGGGTTTACACCATTAAAAACTAGTAATTCTTTTTCTGCTTCTAAATGCATCCCCTGGCTAAAATCAGCCACGAAATCAGCTAGTACTTGAGATTTTATAGCGGTCCTGGGTTGATAAACAACTTCATATTTACTTAGTTCTATAGCCCATTTTGCTAATCTTCCTGAAAGTTCGTGTTTATGCAAAATATTTCGAAGCGGAAAAGCAGTAACTACATTAATGGGATGACATTGAAAATAAGGTCCTAAATTTTTAGATGCCATGATCAAAGCTAATGCTAATTTTTCTAGCTGTGGGTATCGTGTCTCAGCTTCCAATAAGGACTTACTTACATAGTAAATAGGAGATTGTTTACCTTGGTCCTCGCGGACTAAAACAGCACTCACCGCGACTTCAGATACGGCCAGATAGATGAGAAGTTTTTCCCCCACCTTTGGTTTTGCCAACAACGGTGGTTTTGACAAATAAGCTTTCAAATTTCTAAGGGCTTGTTGACAATCTTCATTCCATTCAAAATGATCTTGCTTTTTGAGTGCAGAGAAAAACTTAAAACACCTTTCTGAGGATTTGGAAATAAATCTCCCCAAAGCTGCAATTCTTCCCGTTAATCTTTGTACTTCCTTTTTATTAGTAAGGATATCAGGGATTTCTTCTATTGCTTTGATCTGAGAAGGATTCACTTCAATACCACGGTTAGAAACAAGAAAACCCAAAAACTTACCTGATGCAACTCCAAATGCACATTTTTCTGGGTTGAGTTTCATATTAAATTTTCGCAAAATTTCAAATGTAACAGACAGATGTGAAATATGATTATGAGATCGCTGGGTTTTAACGAGCATATCGTCTATATATACCCCCATTGTTTTCCCTAAATGTTCTTGGAACATTTTGGTGACCAACTTTTGATAGGTTGCCCCATCATTTTTGAGACCAAAGGGCATTACTTTATAACAGTAAGTCCCCCTGTCTGTGATGAAAGAAGTTTTTTCTTCATCACCAGGATCCATTTTAATTTGGTTATATCCCGAGTATGCATCTAAAAAACTTAAAAGTTCATGACCTGCGGTTGCATCAATTAGTTGGTCTATATGCGGTAAGGGAAAGGAATCTTTTGGACAGGCTTTATTTAAATCGGTATAATCCACACAAACACGCCACTTACCATTTTTCTTGGGTACGACCACCGTGTTAGCTAACCAATTAGGATACTTTACCTCACGGATCGATCCGATTTTTAATAATTTTTGGACCTCATCCTGAATCACCTGGTTCTTGAAAGCACCTTGCTTTCTTTTCTTTTGCTTTATTGGTGTGAAAGAAGGGTCCTCATTGAGTTTGTGAGTCATCACATCCGGTGGTATCCCTGTCATATCAGTGTGGGACCAAGCAAAGCAGTCTAAGTTAGCTTTTAAAAATTCGATTATCATACCTCGCATGTTTAAGCTTAAATTGGCCCCGACATAAACCTTTCGTTCAGGCCATTGCTCAAATAACATCACTGCCTCAAGCTCTTCAATTGTCGTTTTGATGCTTTTATTTTCTTCAGGTTCCTGAATTGTGTCAGGCCTTGAGTCCAAATCTGTTTTTTCTTGTTCAGCTGAAGTTTGATCTTTTTTACCTTCAACTATTTCCTGTAATTGCTATTTTTCTTTACTTACGGTGCTCGTACTTGTTACAGCATTGACACTTCTAGCCATCTGCTAATCCCCACAAATTTGGAAGATTCCCCATGGTGATGGGAATTTAATAACCTGATGCAGAGTTGATGGGACAGCATCCATATCGTGTATCCATGGTCTCCCCATGATCATATTGTAGGCCATTTCCATATCAACTACCTGAAATTTAGTTTCTTTAACAACACCCATAGCAAAAGTTGTTAGAATTACCTCTCCTTTTGTTACTACACTTGAATTGTCGAAGCCTGACAAGGTGTGCGCCTTGGGTATCATTTTGTCTTCAGCTTGCATTTCCCGTAGTACCCTTAGTAATATAATATTTACAGAACTCCCTGGATCAATCAAAACTCGTTTTACATTAGTATCATGTACAAGTAAAGATATTACCAGTGCGTCATTATGTGGAGTTGTCACTCCTTCGGTATCTGCGTCATCGAACGAGATACTTTCATTTTCTAGGAACTGCCGCACCCGTTTCCCGTGTGTAATTGTTACCTTAGAAACCTTGTTGGAGGCTGTGTAGGTTATGCCGTGAATATCTTCTCCCCCGCTTATGACATTCACTCTCCTCTTGGGTGAAGGAGGTTGCGGTGGCTCTTGCCTGTTTTTCATATAAGCTTGTTTTCCTTTCTCGCTAAATAACTCAGTGAGGTATCCTTGCTTCAATAGATGATCCACTTCACTCTGCAAAAATCTACATTCGGAAGTTTTGTGCCCGTGATCATTGTGGAATTCGCACCAATGATCTGGATTGCGTCTACTTGGATTTGACCGCATCTCTTTTGGCCACCGTACCTTATCTCCCATGCTTCTTAAAACAGCTACGAGCTCGGAAGTAGAGACATTAAAATTATATCCGCCGAATTGTGCTTTTAAACTTCTGTCATCATCTCGTGATTCTTGTCAGTTCCGATCATTCCTGAACTTTGAAGAAGAGCCAGAGTCCCTATTCCTCGATTTTTGATCATATTGTTGGCTATCTTGTTTCGACCGTGGGTCTTTTCCTGCAGGTCCCATATATGGATCGTACCTATTTTTACCTGATCTTTTTTCGGTTTCTGATCTTCGGGGACCACCCCTTTCTTCATGATGAAACTTAGGTACGGTATCTTCTTCAATTCGCAGCTTCGTACTATACCTGTTGTAAACATCATTCCACGTGGTTGCAGGAAATTCTCGAAGGCTTTCTTTGAGTCGTCTCGTGGCTTCAGAACTTTTGTCATTTAAATTGCTTGCAAAGGCTATTGCAGCCCAATTGTCAGGCACACGAGGTAGAGTCATTCTTTCTCGCTAGAATCTATCAACAAAATTTCTAAGCAACTCTGAATCCCCTTGTTTGATTTTGAAAATATCTTCCATTCTTTTCTCAACCTTTTGTGCTCCCGAATGTGCTTTAATAAAAGAATCTGCAAGCTCAGCAAAAGAATTAATAGAATTTTCAGATAAAAGAGAATACCAGGTTAATGCACCCTTGGTGAGTGTTTCTCCAAATTTCTTGACCAGTACTGATTCAATTTCTTGTTTGGTAAAGTCGTAGCCTTTCACGCCTGTTGTAAATGTAGTCACGTGGTCACGTGGGTATGTAGTACCATCATATTTTGGGATGTCAGGCATTTTGAACTTTTTCGGAATCGAAAGTGGAGCAGCACTTGGCTTCCATGGTTGTTGTGAGTATTTGTCCATGTCTACTCCTTTTATTACAGGCGGAACTCCAGGGATTTGTTCAATACGCTCATTTTGTTCCTTAATCTGTTTCTGCAAGGTTAGTACTAAATTTTGCAAATATGAATTATTTGAATTACTTGGTCCCCCTTCTTGTGGTTCACTGGGGGTTGCTCCGTTTCTAGAATTATCAAGACCAGAACGGGGATTCTCCAATGTATTATTATTAGAAGTTGGTGTGGGTGGTGCAGCAGACAATCGACTAACAAGTACCTGAAGAGCTTTGCCGACCTGTGCATCAATTAGCTTTTGTAAAGCTTCAGTTGTAACTCCTTCAAAGTGTTCAGATTATTCTTGTTGATCAGCACGGGATTCAGTAACAGGGGTGCCTTCACGATATTGACGTGGTGAATCTGGAGGGGAGGGAACCACGTCATCTTGATTTTGATGAAATTGATTTTCATGGTTTCCCAATGTATTATTACTGTTATTGTCGGTGTTGTTGTTTGACATGGTGAAGACAATCGACAAGATATAGCTTAAAAGAAAAGATTATCAGATTCCCGGTACCGGAACCAATTTGTTTAACCAAAAATCTGAGTCTTTGGTCAAAGCTAAAAAGAAATTCGGGTTACTGATAATCAGGAGATGAAAATAAAATACTTTTGAGAATGATGGTAAAATAGCAAATAATTTTGTATTTCAATGAGTTCCCAATAGTATTTCGTGTCCTTACAAATGATGATACTTCTTCCTTTTATAGGTAATTCTAGGTAAAGGAATGAAGTATCATCTTTAATGACATAATTATGAGTAATAAATGATATTAAATAAGCCGTTATACAATCATTCCTATTAAATACCAATTTTCTAACGTATCAAGTATTTAATAATGAATTTGGACTCCTTTCTGTCATCAGATCTTTGTCTTTAATGCCTTCTAATCCGTTGGCTGTAAATGACTTGAATTGGTACGAGACTCGTATCTGCACTTCGTCTCGTGCCTATTTAAATTCCTCTTCCCGTGGCTGTCTCCATCCGTGCCTCTTAGTCAATTGTTGTGCTTTGACCATTTAACCAAACCACGTGTCATGTCACGCCATCTTTAATATAAACTCAGTTTTTTCCCAATACAAATACCACACGATCTAGAAGGTTAAATTTGGACAAGAATTGTGCTCAAAATATGGAAAAGAAAGTATTTACCAACTTATCCTCTTAGTATTGGATTTCTCACTGATTTTGCCCCTCGTTTCAAGGCTCTTCTCGTTTACATGGAGATTAGCGGATTCAGTTAACCAGTAATATAGTGGAATTGGAAGAATTTTGGGGATAAATGACAGAAGAAGGCCGAAAGGAATTATTTGATGATGTAGAGTATGGAGTGAATATTGGTTGGATAGGAAATAATGTGTTATGATATAAAGAATATCTTAAGGATTTTTCCTTACTTCGATCGAGGGTTACGTGTTCTTCGCAAAAGACCTGTGGTAGAGGGATTGTCAAGAGAACTGGCTCAGGTATGTTAAGGCTAATCCTTCCTTCTTTTGGCATGATCCAAGTAACGAAACGTAAACGTAATGTTCTTCCATAACTGGTTGTACTCTTAGCAGTTAAGGATGTCTATGTTATTCATTCACGTAAAGTAATATTCAAGCTTGTCTAAGTACATATCTAGTTCCACATTGAGGTATATGATAGAGATATATTAATGTTTATAATATAAAGATACATGCATCTTCATGCATTTACCACCGTGCTACGGTCGGTCGGGCAGCTACCACCGGTTGGGAAGTTATGTATCATTATTTACCACCGGTTGGGCAGTCATGCATTTACCACTGAGCTACGACCGGTTGAGCAGTTACATATTTATCACCGAGCTACGGCCGGTCGGGCAGTCATGCATTTACCACCGTGCTACGGACGGTCGGGCAGTTACCACTGATCAGTTGGGAAGTCATGCATCATACGATATGGATAATAGTTTCAAAGAGAAGTATTGTATATATATGAGTATGTTAAGTATGCAGATAAGGTGGCACTTCAGAGATTCAGGTTGATTCTTATATGTCGTTAATTAATGTTAACTTACTGTTATGTTTCAGTTCTGCCTTACATACTCAGTACTTTATTCGTACTAACGTTCTTTTGTTGGGCACGCTGCATTCATGCCTGCAGGTATAGATAATCAGTTTGGCGAGCCCTAATAGTAGACGAGATTGGCATTCAGCAAAGGATCGGTAAGGCTCCACCTCATTCGGAGTGCAGCCGAGTCTATGAGTCATCATGTCAGAGTTTTGCTAAAAACTCATGGGTAAGCCGGTACCCTGTCCCATTTGATGTCAAGGTATCTTAGAGTCTTTGTAGAGAGAGGTTCATTTTGTACAGTATGTCAGAGGCTTTGACGGCCCATATGTATTCATGGTTTAAGAAAAATAATTCACTGGTACAGTGTTGCCCATATATAGTTATACATTACGAGTTGTGGCCATGTTGGCCCATGATAGTTATAAAAGGAATGAATGGGTTACAGAGTGGTTCGCTCGGTCCAATGCGGCACCGGGTGCCAGCCATGCCTCCCCATGTTCGGGGCGTGACAAAGTTGTATTAGAGCAGTTCGTGTCCTAGGGAGTCTACAAAGCCGTGTCTAGTAGAGTCTCACTTATGGGTGTGTTGCGCGCCACATCTATAATTGAGAGGCTATATGGTATTTAGGAAATGTTACCCTTCATTTGTTTCCAGATCATGCCATAGAGCTGAGTCGTAAGAAGTCAGTATGAAACTTTCGCCAGATTTTATATGCACCAAAGGTGCAGGTATCACAGTAGAGATTTAAGGCGTAATATGGAAGGGAGGTTATGAAAGAAACAGAAGATATGATGCGAGATTGAAAGGTAAGTAAGGTAAATATGAAGAAGATATGAGATACTCAAGTAGAAAAGGTTGTGAATAGTCGAGACTTTAGATAGAGATTGGGTTTTAGTTTAGTTACAGAGGAGACCCTAGTTAAAATTTTGAAAATCTCTAAGAGGTAGCATTCGAGGACGAATGTTTCTAAAGAGGGAAAGGATGTTACATCCCGTACCTTAGCATTAGGATGTGTCGTAGTAAATCCACATGAGTACGAAAGGGATTATGTCTATTAGGAGGTTATACAGGGTTTAAGACATTGTTATTGTAAGACCCTGTAAGTTTAATAATATTGATACCGCTATATACTTTTGATGTGGTATTTTGAGTGGAACATTTTTGCAAAAAGTTTGAAAAATATGATTTTATATAGTTTTTAATATTACTACTTTCGAATATGCTCTAAATTATACAAATATATAATATAAGAAATTTTATGAGATTTTCTTTATTGTAAAGATAGAAATTATTTTCTCACAAGAAAAGAAGGTTATTATTTTACTATTTTAAGAATTAAGCGTACGAAAATTTTTACTCTTTATATGAAATTGGGAAAATTAGAAGTTGAGAAAATATATGAATTTTTATATGAATATTTTAATAAAATAATAGTGTATGTATTGATTTTATATGGTACCATGATTTATTAATTATCAATAATTGCACGGTAGAGATTAGTCTTTATCTTGTGTTCACATGGGACCTAGTTAAAGTAATAGATGATGAGTCATAAGTAAGTTCCTAACGTGGAAAGATTTCATACAAAGTGAGACTTTTCTTTCATTATTCTTTCCTTTATCTTAAAATTTACTCAAATTTTATGACCGCTTGATGATTGTCTCATGTATTGAATGTATAGCCTAATTCTTTTGGTAGACTAAGATATAATGAGTAGTAAATCTACGCAAACGACAGTGTGTGTATTTCTTTTAGTAAAAATCATATAGCTTGAAAGAAAATGGGTTTCCTTTTGTATTGCCTGTGAAGGTTGGTGCTGAATCTTCCATTGATAATGTTAGAACCCAAAAACATGAGGAATCTATTATAGGAATATTTTATTTAGCCATGTAAACAAGGACATCAAGTATATATTCTTGAAGGAATTAGCATAAGGCGAGAATGTCACGCAAAGATATAATTTCTCAGGACTTGCTTTTCTATCTCTCTTATTTTCCTTGTGAATTCTTCTAGTTATATGGTCCAGTCACAAAAATAAGGAATCTTTTCTACTAGTTCCATCAAGAATACCACACGATCTACAAGGTTAAATTTGGACAAGAATTGTGCTCAAAATATGGAAAAGAAAGTATTTACCAACTTATCCTCTTAGTATTGGATTTCTCACTGATTTTGCCCCTCGTTTTAAGGCTCTTCTCATTTACATGGAGATTAGCATATTCAGTTAATCAGTAATATGGTGGACTCGGAGGAATTTTGGGGATAAATGACAGAAGAAGGCCGAAAGGAATTATTTGATGATGTAGAGTATGGAGTGAATATTGGTCGGATAGGAAATAACGTGTTATGATATAAAGAATATCTTAAGGATTTTTCCTTACTTTGATCAAGGTTACGTGTTCTTCGCAAAAGATCTGTGGTAGAGGGATTGTCAAGAGAACCGGCTCAGGTATGTTAAGGTTAATCCTTCCTTCTTTTGGCATGATCCAAGTAACGAAACGTAAACGTAATGTTGTTCCATAACTGGTGTGAGCACGTGATTTTTGCCCTATGAGAACTACTCCCAAAAATTTAAAATAAAATAGTTTTGTGTTGTTTGTGATTTATTTGTATTTGTCTGTGCTTGTTTATTTTTACTTTAATTAAGAAAAAATACAAAAATATGTGTTGCATGTGCATTTAGAATTTAATTTTACAATTAGGAATTAATTAGTATTTTTAATTTGGTTTATAATTTAGAATTTTTAGTTTTATTACTTAGGAAATAAAAGAAAAAGAAACAAAATGGAAACCGGACTGGGCCAAATTGGCCACAGCCCAGTTCTTACACAAAAAATCAGCCCAATACCTGCCCCAATCCATTC
Organism: Nicotiana sylvestris; assembly: GCF_000393655.2. Classification (NCBI taxonomy): domain Eukaryota; kingdom Viridiplantae; phylum Streptophyta; class Magnoliopsida; order Solanales; family Solanaceae; genus Nicotiana; species Nicotiana sylvestris. Next base: position 14,624,927 of record NC_091060.1, on the reverse strand, counting down.
CGTCTCTAGATATATCCAAACGATGTTGTATCTGGCCAATAGATCCAAGCCATTGATTTGTTTTGATTGAACGGTCCAGATCACCCCTCCCATAACCCGTTTTTGATCCATTCCATGTACCCGGTCTAACCCGATCCCCTCACAAAACCAAACGACGCCGTTTCTCATTAGTGAAGTAATTCAAGCCGTTGATCGTGAATGATCCAACGGCCAAGATCAAGTCCCCCACTATATATTCCTAAAACCTCACCCCACACCCCCTAAGCCATACTCCCCCCTCCCCTTCGCCTTCGTCTCTAACCTAGAGACAGGCCCAACACCCTCCGCCTTCAACCACTGCCCTCCGCCCACCGGAAATCGCCTCACGGCGGTTCCGGTGGTCCAAACGACCCCATCTTTACACCATTGATTCCCCTCGACCTCCCTATTCCAAATCCCTAACCCTTATCCCTCGAATTCTGATCAGGGCCTTCGAATCTTCAATCAAAGATCGACCAAAAAACCCTAACTAATCCAATCGATTCCAAGCTAACACCCAACGTCCACCTAACTTCCCTCGTCCCTAAACCACCCCTAGTTTCCATCGAATCAAACCGGAGTTTGTCGAATCTCAATTCGAATGAACGAGCGCTGAGTTTTCAAATCAAGAGCCTGTATTGAAGATTTGAGGCCAAAATAGGTTTTATTCGTGTGTTCTCGTTTGAGAACTCGTGATTAAGACCTATTCCGACCAAAATCGAAAGATGCCGAATTTTGTTCAAGCCGAGTTGGTCGTTCATCTTAGGTATTTCTATTCTCTATTTCATCTCGTTTTTTAGGCTTCATTCGATATGTGTCTTTTCGGATTAATTTCTTGTTACGTCAATTTGTCTTGGTTTGGTAATTGGTGTTGACTCGTTAATTTTAGTAAATTGTTGAAGCTAGTCAGTTTGTCGATTTGTTAGAACATTTTCCGATTTTGCAATCGATAAATTAAGGATTAGTTCATCACAATGTTTGTATCGCATAGTCAGTCGTCACATTATTTTGAAATGCTTTGAAAATACATGAACTGTTGTTTTGGTTGTCACCTGAACCTACTGTGTCATTCCCTGTAAGGGTGTTCTGAATCAATAAAATCCTTGGCCTTTATTTTGTTGCTATTTGATTCAACCTGGTTCAAGCTTAAGCTGTTGTTGAGTTTGATGAATTGAATCCTACTGTTTGGGGTCTGAAGTGAATCTGACATTGGTTTGAATTCGGTGTTGGTATGATAATGTTCATTAGATAGTAGTGAGTTATATGGTTGCATTCAGAACTTAGGAGAATTGGTTATAGCTGCAGTCACAAGGTCTTCAGGGGTATTTTGGGGGTTTAAAAGTTTGGCAAATGGTTTTGCTAGTGGACTGTCAGTAAAGTACTTGATTAACCATTAATCTAATGTGTTAGTGGGGAACAAAATATAATGGTATGTGGAGGCTTAAAAGGAATTGATTAAAATATAGCATTGCCCATACACCTTTGAATTAAATAATAAAATTAGACACTCAGTAGTGGCTGTCAGGGAATATGATGGAAGAAATACATTTCTTAATGATCTAAATGTTAAAACAGGCTGGAAAAGGGGTATGTCTTAGGGTATAAAATACAGGGCAGATCTTAGAATAGGGGGGGTTCAGACCTTAAGGAAGAGAGTTGAGAGAGCTTTTACTGTTTTCATTACCTTAATTAACTTGTCAAAATCTCAGCTAGTAGTCCAGCTCCCTGAGAATCATAAACAGTTTTAAAATTCTATGCTTCAAGTTTCAGAGATCACTTTTGAGAGTCTTTAATCAGTTAGAGAGGGTCTTGAAAATCAGTTTCTAAAGTTTAAAGACGGGAGAGTATGGTCAGTCTTTGAACAATATTCTGAGGAGTTCAGAGAGTTTTTGAGAGTTCTTTTGAAAGGCAGTCAGTTTTGGAACTAATTTTGAAAGCTTAAAGTCAGTTTCTGAGAGTTTAAAAGATCAATTTTGTAGTAGAATCTTGGCTTAACTCAAGCTCGGTTGAGTCTGTTTGTGGCTGTTTGGAACTTTAAATTGCGGCTGTGAACTGCTATTGTATTGCTGCTCGTATTACTGCTGCTGCTGATCTTTCTTCTACTTTATTTTTGTTCCAATTCCAGATACACAGCTTGACTTCAATAATTGTGAAGCTGAAATGAAAAGGATGAACTTGTAATTCAAGCCTGAAGATTTTAATTTAATTCGGTTTCTGATTTGTATATTTGAACGTTTTTATTCGTTAAGGATGTTTAGACTCTTGTTTATAGTTACGTTGGCTGAACTGAACTGGGCTATGCAATAACTGGATTATAGACTATTATAGCTTAGTTTTCTTGGATTGGTTTTCCCAGTAAATCACCAATTGTAGTTAATTCCTTGTTAGCTGATTCTTGCACCTGTTGAGTACTGGTTGTAGCCAAATTCATGGTACAGAGTAGTTCATGGCTAGTCATAGTTAATTTCATGTTAAAGACCTTTGTGAATCCGTTTAGCGTAGTAGAAGATAAAACCTGGGGTGGCTGTTTTGTTTCATTCTCAACAGGTAATTTAAATATGACCAGGCTGTATAGGGATTGTAGTAGACTGCCAAAATTTCCCTGGATGGTTTACTACGGCTGTATAGTGTGACTTGATTTCAGTAGTTCTTTTAGAACCTTAGTTAAAAGGCCTACCTTGAATGTTTAATTTCAGTAGTTATAAAATAGGCTTGAATGGTTTCTAGTCTCAATGTGTCCTTCAGCAGTTCTATTAGGAAATCGTGAATCATTAAAGTGGTTAGTGTTAGTTTATTTTATTTTTCATGACAGTTCTTAAGCATTGATTCGTTTCAATAATTGTAAAAACAAATCCAAATAGCTCCGGATTTCACATAGTTCACGTCCGTATCCCAATAGTTTAAAATACCAAGTTATTTGAATACTAGTTTAGTACTGATAATGTAAATAAAGTATTGTTTGGGTTTGGGCCATCATATGATTCTTTTGGAGCTGATTGGGCTGCCCATATTCGTGTTGCGATGTTCCCGTCCAGGCTCGAACCCCGGGCTCGTTGGGATGCAAACGTCCTTGTAGGCCCAATGTTGGAGGCAACCTTTCTCATAGTAAGGTTGTCGACGTATTAATTAATTAGGGCCTTTTCTTTATTTTTTTGAGACAAAATAAAAATTGCAAATCATAGTCGCTTTTAGGTTTGCCTTTTAAATAATAAATGAGCCGAGTCTCTCCAAACAAAAATACATAAATTGTGGGGACCTTAATAAATGGTTAAAATGAAACATTTAGAATTCTGGATGGGCCGTTTAGTGAATTTCACGGTCCTCCCCAAAGATAATAACGCGCTAGTCATTTTAGACGCGCTTTTAATAATTTACTTTCTTAAACTTGGGTACACATTTATGTGACCCAAATTCAAATCTCAACGGAGTCGAAATGTGTCAATAACCACGGGTGCATTGATGTGACGTGGTTCGAGATGTATTTTCACGACGTTCCAATTCTTGTTAAAAATAATAATAATAAAAGCGGTAAAAAGTTAAAATTTGCACATAGGCTCAATATGTATTAAAATCAGATAAATAAGCTGAATAAGACATTTGAGCGACCGTGATAGAACCATGGAACTCGGGAATGCCTAACACCTTCTTCCGGGTTAACAGAATTCCTTATCCGGATTTCTGGTTCGCGGACTGTAATACAGAGTCAATCTTTTCCTCGATTCAGGATTCAACCAGTGATTTGGGACACCATAAATCTCCCAAGTGGCGACTCTGAATTAAATAATGAATCTCGTTTCGATTGTCCTTTAATTGGAAAAACTCCCCTACGCCCCTGCGGGCGCGGGTAAAAAGGAGGTGTGATAGCTCTGGCGACTCTGTTAGGGATAATACCCAGAATCTCTGGTTCAGGGTTCAAGAATTCGAGATTAGAATAATTGTTATTATTTGACTTTACTTATTATCTGATTTTATTACATGTTTTGGTTTAAATGTGCAAAATGTTGCTTTTACCACTTTGATATTATCTGAATTGTATATAAACTGTTACGAAACCCTTCTCTTCTCATCTTCGGGGATGTGCTCGCTGGTCGAGACTCCCTATTTTGTTAATGTCATACCTTGAAATAAGAAAGAGGCTCGGACAAGTTACTAAGCCGGACGGCCTTTTGGTTCCTGGTACGTAGCCCCCTCCTCGACTCGAGTTGTCCGCTCGGGTACACAGTCTAGAACAAATACCCAGGTTATGAACCTAGAATAACTCAGCTTCATGTCGGATCCCTAGTAGAAACGTTTGTTTGCATCACGTGCATTTGACTTTGGAGGCTCAACATAGGGATTGGGTCTGTCTAGAACAGGTGTACCAAAAATGACAAAAGACCATCCTGATGCATCTTACTTGCTACTTGTGCATTTATTTGCTTCGGACTTGCATGCTGACCGGCTTTTGAATATTTTGAGGAAAGAGAGATAGAGATACGAGGGTTAAAGACAGTTAATCGTCTGTTTTGAAAAAAAAACAATGTCCAAATAGTGTCGAAACTCTCATGAATTTTTGAGAAAATGAAAAAAAAGGTTTTGTTTATGAAAAATAGTTTTATTTGCCAATGAAAAGAGTCTTGTTTTCAAAAGAAGTTTGTTTTATCGGCCCGAACTATGCCAGTTTGATTCTCACAGGGTGTGAGATACGTAGGCAACCCTCATCGGGTCCAACTTCACTTTTGCGAAATTAGCCAAAAGAACAAAAATTTTATTTGAAAATAATTAGGGTGATGCCATTCTTACTAGAAATAGCCGAATGTCCTTAAAAGGGCGCCGGAAGGCTATTTTTGGAAGAACAGCCGCCTGTGGTCATTTTTTTAAGCTTTCACCGGTTAGCCAACACAGCCTTAAAATCTTCGACCCCGAGGTGCTGAAAGGTCGTATTGGCAAAACCGGGTTTTATTTTAAATGAAAAAAGAAAGAAAAAAGTGTCCATGTTATCTTTGAGTCGATTGAATCGTGATTTTTGCTTAACCACCCTAATAAATGTGCAGAATGAGCACAAGTCAGAATTTACACGTAACAATTGTGAACAAGATCCCTTTAGAGTTGCATATGTGGTGGGATGACTTGGGCGAATCAGGGCGCGACACAGTCAATCTATACCTGGGAGGCCTCACTGGTTGCTGAAGATTAATCCTATGGGGGATATCATAAAGGCCTTGGTCGCATTCTGGGACCTGGCTCACAACGTATTTCACTTCTCAGATTTTGAACTAACCCCAACATTGGAAGAAATAGCCGGATACATCGGGAGTCCCAAAGTTCCTCTAAGACACCAGTACTTGATTGCTCCGAGAGTCGTAGCCGTACACAGGTTCCTAGACTCTTTGAAAATAAACAGGGGGTCCACAACCCAGACTTGGCAGCTGGATTTTGTACTTTAAAGTTTATATACAATAGATATGGTCACATATGGGGGGTTCAACAAGCCAGAGAACAAAATCTGTAGCAAAGGAAACCGCCTTAAGTGGGAAGAACATAGGTGTTTTGCATTCATGGTAGCCTTTTTGGGATTCCTGGTGTTTCCTAGAAAAGACGGGAACATTGACATACGAGTATGTGGGGTTGTCAACACTTTGCATACTCAGGCCAACAGCACCCTCGCACCCATGATAGTAGCTGAAATCTTCCGCGCTCTCAAAGCCTGCAAAGCCGGGGGAAACTTTTTTGAGGGGTGCAACGTGTTGCTGCAGATGTGGATGATCGAACACCTATGTCATCGTCCTCAATTTATGAGTTATGGGTCGACGGAAAAACATGCATAGAGGAATTTCCTACGAGGGTTGACAGAATCAGTTTACCAGAAGGCGTCACAGAGTGGACAGCGCACCTCCGTTCTGTCACTGCAATCCAAATAGAATGGACATTTGGATGGTTGCCTGTGGATGAAATCATATATATTCCAGCCACTGGACCCTATTTCCTTTTGATGGGACTTAGGAGTATTCAGCCCTATGCCCCGTATCGAGTATTGAGGCAGTTGGGGAGATGCCAAATAGTTCCGAAAGATGAAGATCTTAGCGGCCAAATGGTCGAGATCGGGCCTAACGGACAATTTCATGAAGCAGTAGTCCGACAAATTTGGAGCGAGTGTCAATACTTAACAGCAAATACATGTGTACGTGATCGGTCCGAAGGTGAAGTTTCGCCAAGATACTTTGCTTGGTATAGAAGAGAAATCGAGTTTGGGAGACCGGCCAAAAGACCCCATCTCCAGGAGTTCGTCAAGGCGTCGCAAGAACAGTGGGATTGGTTGGATAAAGAACATGGGTACAGGGTTACAATAGGCAAATTGGAGAAGCAAGTCATGGATTTTCAATTTGAGAAAGATCTGCAGGCCACCGCAGATGAGGGCGAGAAAAAGAAACTAGCTAAAGAAAATGAGGCCCTCCGAGCTCAAATTCAGAAACTAAAAGTAGCGGCAAAAAATCCAGTCCGAAGTAACAGAGATGAAAAGCTCGTAGCTAACCTAAGGCAGAAAGCGAGTAACTATAGTTTCTATTTGAACAAAGTAGAAAGTGAACTGGCCGAGGCTCAAAAACAATTAGCCAAAAATGCAGATGAATGGGTATGCCTGGTTGAGCAGTTGAGAGAAAGGTACGACGATGAGGTCACGGGGCTAAAGAAAAGGGTCATCGCCACAAGAAACAAAATGATCAAACAGGCAAAAGACTTCAAGGTTGAAAGGGAACACTGTCACACGACATTGGCACGGTTAGAAATAGACTTGCAACAACTTCAGGAACAAAACTATGCAGTCAAGCAAACCTTGGAGGCCAGGGCCCAGCAGATTGGGCGTTTATTACAAGAAAAGGGCATCATAAGAGAGAGAATTAGAAACATCGCTGATTACATCATTATGAAGTGCCACATTTGTGAGGGTATGACCCGCACTACATTCTTTGCGGCAGTGATGACCTTTGTTAAACAAATAATGAACAATTTGGACCGACTTCAAAGGGATCTTGCACATAGGCCCGTGGCGAGACCGAATGATGTCCCACGAACACCAGGAGCATTGATGTACTCATAATTTTCCGTTTGAATCTGTATTTCCTTTTCTGTCAGAGTCTGTGAGTCATGTTGGGTTTGTATTTTCTTTCTGTTCCGAGTCTGCATTTCTTTAGAGTATGATAGCTTGATTTCGGAGTCTGTTTGTCGTCTTTGCGTCACAGTCTGTTGGTCTTTTGAAATTTGTTGATATTGAGTCTGTGTAATCGAAGAATCTGTTTTATAAAAGCTAAAAATCCCAAAAATGTTTTATTTACTTGCACACTTATCTGACAGAACTACGCACGGTCTGATTCATGCGGGGACGTGATACGTAGGCAATCTCTATAAGATTCGACCACCACTAAAACGAAAAGGGGGAAAATGAAAAATAAATAAAGAAGGATAGAATAAATGAAGCTTAAAAGAAGGGGCACAATTATGAGAGGCCGGAATGACGCACGCAACCGAAGCAAATGCTTGATAGAAATGGTTAATTGCCTAGGTGCATTGCATCCCAATGTGTAATTACATATGTGTTAAACTCTAAAAACTAACAAGTTTATTGTAATCCAGAGAATTCAAGCAAATAGTTTATTTAGAGGATACTGTCACATTATCATTACCAAACCAGATCAAAGGGGCCAATACCAGAATTCATGTCTATCCCGGATGTCGACACTAGTATTGAGGTAGAGGAGTTGGACGTCAATAAAATGAAAGAGGAGATGCTCAAGCTTAAGCAACAGATGGCCGAAATGTACCAGGCCAAAGGGCAATCACCGCCAGCTTACCCTGCTAACCCTGCTTTTACCCCACCATTAGCTTAGTCTCAGGATCATCCCGCCACCGATCCAGGTTTTCCCATTTATCAACACTACCATGGAACTACTTCTCATACGCCACAAGCTCCACCACCAAAATCAATTTCATACCCTCCTCCGCCAATCAACCCTGTCTTTGTGGCATATCCACCAGCTGCACTCCATAAATCCCCGAGTGAACCTGTGTTCCAAGCTCAGGACAACCAGTATTATCCCCCGGAGCTTACCTTCAAAGTGCCCGAAACCTATCCATATGATCCACATTCTGACCTACCAGGGAAAGCAGAAAAACCGGCCAGAAATCCTAAACAAAAAGAGATGTTCAGAAAAATGAAAAGCATAGAACAATCCTTCAGGGATATGAGAGGGCTAGGAGGTCAGGTAAGTGTAGCTTACAAAGACCTGTGTTTGTTCCCAAATGTACAACTACCGGCGGGGTTCAAAATGCCCAAATTCGACTTGTACAACGGACACGGTGATCTGGTGGCTCATCTGAGGGGATTTTGTAGCAAAATATGGGGAGCAGGCGGAAGAGATGAATTACTGATGGCGTATTTCAGCCAAAGTTTGAGTGGATCGGCATTAGAATGGTACACCAGACAAGATCATAGCAGGTGGTACACATGGGACGATTTGGCTCAAGCATTCATTTGTCACTTCCAATATAATCTTGAGATCATTCTGGACCGACTATCCCTGACCAAACTGAAAAATAAGCACAGTGAAAGCTTTAGAGAATATGGTTTCTGGTGGAGGGAGCAAGCAACAAGGGTAGACCCCCCAATGAAGAAAGCGAGATGGTTGATTACTTTTTGCAGGCTTTGGAGCCGGCCTACTTTGGTCATCTGGTGTCCGCAATTGGTAAATCTTTTAATGAAGTTGTAAAAATGGGAGGCATGGTCGAGGAGCGGCTTAAGTCCAACAAGATCATGAGTTATTCAGCGATCAAGGCAACCACCCAGGCCATTCAAAGCGGTACTGGGGGTGTACTTGGGAAAAAGAAGAAAGAAGATGTCACGACCGTTGAGTCCGGAGCCTGGTTCGGATGTAGAGGCCTGTCACCCTACTATAGCCAATCACGAACCTACCACCAAAATTACCCCCACACTTCATATAGCCCTCCACAACACTACTACCCACCGCCAGATCCCCATTTTTCCGTCCATCATGCACAAGCCTATACCCAAACCCCAGCACATGCACAATGGCGTACGCCGGCTCCACAAAATCCATACCCAACTCCACAAAACACATATCCACCCCCAAGGGCCTACAGAAATCCCCCCGGGACAGGTTTTCGACCAAACCAAACCCTCAAGAATGACAGGCCACAGAAGCAAAAGACTTTCACTCCACTAGGAGAATCATATATCAGTCTTTCCCACAGGTTGAGACAGTTGGACATGTTGAATCCAATTGAGCCTAAAATGCCAAATCTTCCCCCTAGAAATCTCGACCACTCGGTGAGTTGTGAGTACTGTTCAGGGACCCCTGGGCATGATACAGAAAAGTGTTAGAAACTAAAAAATAGTTGTGCAAGAGCTTATTGATACTCATCGGATCGAGGTTCAAGCCCTAGAAGCACCAAATATCAATCAGAATCCACTGCCAGCTGACCATGAGTCACACATGATTGAGTTGATACACAAAGAAGGGGAGCCCAGGAAGCCCTCGCAGATGGTAATGATGATCCGTTCCAACGAAACCAGCTCAAAGGAAAAAGTAACCAGTGGGAAATTAGTGGTCTAGTTGAGGGGGTAGATGATAAGCGATCTGTGGTAGCCGAGAGAGGGTCGTCAAGCATTGTTGCAGTGAAACCAGAGAAAGATAAAATGGTAGTGCCAGGGGTTGCAAGTAAACCTGTTGTGGTCGTGAAGGGTGCTCGCACAGAGCCTGTTATTATAAAACCAGTAACTCAACTTCCAGTAATCAACAGCAAGGATGTTCCTTGGAATTATGAACGGGTGACGGTGATTTACAAGGGGAAAGAAGTCAAAGAAGAAGTTTGTGAAGCGCAAGGTTTGACTCGCTCAGGAAGGTGTTTTACTCCCGAGGAGTTAAGAAGAGCTAAAGATAATTCAACGCCGGTAAAGAAAGCTGTAACTAAAGAAGAGGCAGAGGAATTTTTTAGGAAAATGAAAGTGCACGACTATTCTGTTGTAGAGCAGTTGAGGAAAACGCCCGCTCAGATCTCATTACTCTCGTTGCTAATCCATTCAGATGAACACATCCAATCCCTGATGAAAATCTTGAATGAGGCCCATGTTCCCGACAAGATCTCGGTAAACCATCTGGAAAAGATAGCCAACAAGATTTTTGAAGTAAACAGAGTCACTTTTTCCGATGATGAATTGTCGGTAGAGGGTACTGAGCATAACAAAGCCCTTTACCTGACAGTGAAATGCGAGGATGCCGTGGTTACCCGGGTATTGGTTGTCAATGGTTCAAGTGCGAATATTTGTCCTCTCTCCACTCTAATCAAGCTGAAAGAAGAAGATGAGAAGATCCATAAGAATAGTATCTGTGTGCGGGGATTTGACGGCGGAGGCAAACACTCAGTCGGGGACATAATATTGGAGCTGACAATAGGTCCAGTAGAATTCACAATGGAATTCCAGGTGCTGGATATAGTTGTTTCCTACAATTTGCTATTAGGGCGACCGTGGTTTCACGCCGCTAAAGCAGTGCCATCAACACTCCATCAGATGGTCAAATTTGAATAGGACAGACAGGAAATAGTGGTGCACGGCGAAGATAATTAGTGCGCTCACAACAACACCATTGTGCCATTCATTGAAGTGGAAGATGACAAGGGACCATGGGTCTACAAAGTTTCTGACGCAATGTCAGTCGAGAAAGTTCCAGAGGGTAAATGTATCTCGAATCCGAAGATAAACGCCGCATCAGTCATGGTAGCGTATGAAATGTTGAAGAATGGTTTTGTACCAGGAAAGGGTTTGGGATCAGCGTTGCAAGGCATCATACAGCCCGTGTCTCTTCCTGAAAACTTGGGAACATTTGGTCTGGGATTTAAGCCCACAGCCGCAGACATAAAAAGAGCTAGGAAATTGAAACAGAAGACATGGATCCTTCCAAAGCCGGTCCTACGTCTTTCCAGATCATTTGTCAAGTCCGGTACAAGGAGTCGCCCAGTGACAGCAATTCCCAGTTCTGTGATTAATCCTGACAAGGAGTTGATTGAAAGATTTGAGAAGTTGTTCGACAATGTGAACATGGTGGAAATTGGAGAGGGTTCTAGCAATGCGGAAGTGCAATTTGTCGGGCCAAAAACAAAGCTTAATAATTGGAAGGCTACTCATCTCCCTACTCGGAAGGAGTCTTGGTAGTTTGCTTTGATTTTCCTTTAAGTTTGTACGGATTATTCCAGGGTTGTAATCCATATTTCATTTTTTCAGTCTGTTTGAGTGTGCAAACCTTGTTATCTTTTATCATTCAATGAAATACGATTTCCCTTTCTTCATCATCCCTGATTATTTTTCTTTTGTTTTGTTTTCCTTTTTATACAGTTCTTTTTACACTGGTTCTAATGACATGGCATGCATAAGGAATCCTCAGCCCAGTCTTAAAAATCAATCTGATTCCGAAATATTAGTTGGAGAAGTAGATTGTGATTACGAATCAGAATATGATGATGAGGATGAAGCCTTTGAAGAAATTAGTAAGGAGTTGATTCACTTCGAAGAAAAACCCAAACCCAACCTGAGTGACACAGAAGCCGACAATTTAGGGGACACAGACAATGTCCGAGAGACTAAAATAAGTGTCCACCTCGAGCCAAAAATCCGGGAGGAATTAATCAAAGCACTCATCAAATACAAAGATGTTTTTGCGTGGTCATATGATGACATGCCGGGTTTAAGCACTGATTTAGTGGTCCATAGATTGCCCACTGATCTGGCGTTCCCCCGACATTCCCCCCCGTCAAGCAAAAGCTGAGGAAATTCAAAACTGATATGAGTGTGAAGATTAAAGAAGAAGTTACCAAGCAGTTGGATGCAAAGGTTATTCGGGTTACCCGATATCCTATTTGGTTGGCTAATGTCGTGCCCGTACCGAAGAAGGATGGCAAGATCAGAGTATGTGTCGATTACCGCAATCTCAACAAAGCAAGTCCGAAGGATAACTTCCCATTACCCAATATCCACATTTTGATCGATAATTGTGCCAAGCGTGAGATTGGATCTTTTGTGGATTGTTATGTCGGGTATCATCAGATTCTAATGGATGAAGAAGATGCAGAAAAGACGGCGTTCATCACGCCATGGGGAACTTATTGCTACCGGGTAATGCCATTTGGTTTGAAGAATGCTGGGGCAACTTATATGAGGGCGATGACTACTGTATTTCATGATATGATACACAAGGAGATTGAGGTGTATGTAGATGATGTGATCATAAAATCAAAACATCAGGCCGACCACGTCGAGGATTTGAGGAAATTCTTCTAGAGGATTCGCAGGTACAACCTCAAGCTTAACCCCGCCAAGTGTGCATTTGGTGTTCCATCCGGAAAACTGTTGGGATTCATAGTCAGTCGGCGAGGCATCGAGTTGGACCCATCAAAGATCAAAGCCATACAAGAATTGCCACCTCCGAAGAACAAGAATGAAGTGATGAGTCTGTTAGGAAGGTTGAACTACATCAGCAGGTTTATTGCTCAGCTCACGACAACTTGTGAGCCCATTTTCAAGTTGTTGAAGAAGAATGTTGCGATCAAGTGGACTGATGAGTGTCAAGAAGCATTTGATAAGAGAAAAGGTTACTTGTCAAACCCACCTGTGCTGGTTCCGCCAGAACTAGGGAGACCTCTGATTCTTTACTTGACAGTTTTGGAAAATTCATTTGGTTGTGTACTAGGGCAGCATGACGCCACCGGCAGGAAAGAATAGGCCATATACTATCTTAGCAAGAAGTTCACGGCTTATGAGGTTAAGTATACCCATCTGGAAAGGACATGTTGCGCCCTAACTTGGGTGGCACAGAAGTTGAAACATTATTTGTCATCCTACACTACTTACCTCATTTCACGCTTTGATCCATTGAAGTATATCTTTCAAAAGCCTATGCCGACAGGATGACTTGCAAAGTGGCAGATTTTGCTCACAGAATTTGACATCATCTATGTGACTCGGACTGCGATAAAAGCCCAAGCATTGGCCGATCATTTGACTGAAAACCCGGTCGATGAAGAGTATGAGCTGCTGAGGACTTATTTTCCCGATGAAGAGGTAATGCATATTGACGAGCTAGAATAGGCCGAAAAACCAGGCTGGAAACTTTTCTTTGATGGGGCTGCTAACATGGAAGGAGTCGGAATAGGAGCTGTGCTTATTTCCGAAATAGGGGATCACTATCCTGTTACGGCTCAGCTTCGGTTTTATTGCACCAACAATATGGCTGAATACGAGGCATGCATTTTGGGTTTGAGGCTAGATGCAGACATGAATGTCCGGAAGTTCTGGTCTTGGGAGACTCGGATCTTCTGGTGCACCAAATTCAAGGAGAATGGGAAACGCGAGATCTGAAGCTCATACCATACCGACAATGCTTGCATGATCTTTGTCAACGGTTTAGATCAGTGGAGTTCAGGCATATTCCAAGGGTCCATAATGAGGTCATTGATGCTTTGGCTACCCTAGCGTCAATGTTGCACCATCTGGACAAAGCCTATGTCGATCCTTTGCATATTCAAGTACGAGATCAGCATGCTTACTGCAACATGATTGAAGAAGAATTTGATGGCGAACCGTGGTTCCATGATATCAAGGAATACATCAGAATGGGGATATACCCAGTACAAGCCACGGGGGATCAAAAGAGAATAATTCGACGGCTGGCAAGCGGATTTTTCTTGAGTGGAGGAGTTTCGTATAAAAGAACACCAGACCTGGGATTGTTAAGATGCATAGATGCTAGACAAGCTACGTCTTTCATGTCCGAAGTACATTCAGGAGTCTGCGGACCACATATGAGTGGATATGTGCTGGCAAAGAAAATTCTCCGAGCAGGTTTATTATTGGCTCATCATGGAGCGAGATTGTATTAGTTTTGTGCTCAAATGTCATCAGTGCCAGATACACGGAGATTTGATTCATTCTCCGCCATCGGAATTGCACACAATGTCAGCGCCATGGCCTTTCGTCGCTTGGGGCATGGATATCATTGGACCAATTGAGCCAGCAGCATCTAACGGGCATAGGTTCATTCTGGTAGCCATTGATTATTTCACCAAATGGGTTGAGGCCAAAACTTTCAAGTCTGCGACCAAGAAAGCAGTGGTCGATTTTGTTCACTCAAATACCATCTGTCGATTTGGAATCTCAAAGGTGATCATCACGGATAATGGTGCTAATCTTAACAGCAATTTGATGAAAGAGGTATGTCAACAATTTAAGATTACACACCGCAATTCTACCCCATATCGTCCCAAGGCGAATGGAGCAGTTGAGGCAGCCAACAAAAACATAAAGAAGATACTTTGGAAAATGGTAGAAAGTTCTAGGCAATGGCATGAAAATTTACCATTAGCATTGTTGGGTTATCGCACTACTGTCTTTACTTCAGTAGGGGCAACTCTTTATTTGTTGGTATATGGAACTGAAGCCGTAATACCTGCAGAAGTTGAAATCTCGTCCCTTCGGATTGTCGCTGAGGCTGAGATTGATGATGATGAGTACGTCAAAACCCGTCTGGAGTAGTTGAACTTGATTGATGAAAAAAGATTGGTAGTTGTGTGTCATGGCCAGTTATATCAAAAGAGAATGGCAAGAGCATACAAAAAAAGGTGTGTCCCCGGAAGTTTGAAGTGGGCCAGCAAGTGTTGAAACGCATCCTTCCACATTAGACTGAGTCAAAAGGAAGTTCGCCCCGAATTGGCAAGGGTCATTCATTGTAACCAGATTATTGTCCAATGGTGCTTTATGTTTAACAGATATTGAAGGAAAATGCATAGACATGGCTATCAATTCTGATGCAGTAAAAAGATATTATGTATGATTTCTTTGGTATAATTGATTGATTGTTTGTATTTGGCATTATTTTGAAGATTGAAATGACGAAGGCAATTTGTTCTACTATCTAAATATTTTACCCTTTGTTCCCCTTTTTAAGCCTTATTTATTTCTTTCATACCCCTCTTTTAGAATCAATAACGAAAAAGAGAGAAAAAGAAAGAAAAGAAAAAGAGAAAAGGAAAGAAACGAAAAATATAACAACAAGGAAATTCAGGTGTGAACTATGTTTGACCTGATCCCTGTTAAGGGTACGTAGGAAGCTTTACGGCTCGGTCAAAGCGAAATAAAATATCCAAAGATCCCCGAGCAAGAAACTGGGGCAGAGGTTGTATTTATAATAAGAATTGTGATTCCAAAAGTTGTAATTTTAAACCCATGTCAAATTATTTTGAACCTTTGATACCTTTTCTTTCTAATCCCATCCAAAAGTCCCCATTACGGTCCAAAGAAAGACCTTCTGATCAGTTTTCGAGAGATGACAAGTCGAGCAAATAGAGTGATTCATATCAGGGTAATACTCCGGTCCAAGCAGGGAAATTAGTGAAAATGAGAGAGTCTTACTGGTGAAAACCTTCACCGGCACCATAAGGCAACGGAAGTTGAGAGAAATAAATGAGAGAGTCTTATTGGTGAAAACCTTCACAGGCACCATAAGACGAAGGAAGTTGAGAGAAATAAAATGAGAGAGTCTTATCGGTGAAAACCTTCACAGGCACCATAAGGCGATGGGAGTTGAGAGAAACGAGAGAGTCTTATTAGTGAAAACCCCTCGAAGGGCACTATAAGGCGACAAGGAATTAAAGGGGGAAAACGAGATAAGCTTGATATAAAGGATCCGTTGAGACATCAAGTAGAATAAAGATGTTGTTTCGGCAAAAAACGATGGGTTGCGGGACCTTTGAAATGCGAAATAGGGACATCAGAAAGATTGATTGATGTAAATAGACTGGGTTGATTAATCCAAAAATGCACGACATGACCATTGGGATCGGTTATACCATTCAGATAAGTTATTTTCTCTTCAAACAGTTGTTCAGAAAGATTTTTCTTGTTCTATCTTTCGAAGTCATCATTCCATTTTTCTTTTTGATCAATAGTAGTTTGTTTTTAAGAAGGATTTTCGGAGCTAACTACCAGTTTCCAACATGGTGCAAGGTAAATGGGGATAAGACATGCAAGGATAATGTGATGGGACGAGAAAGACGTCGTTGTAAGACCAAAATGATGAATTGGTCTAAGTTTTTGGGACAGTATGGAGCAAAGGTGGAAAACAGCGGTTGAGGGGTTGTGAATACAGAATTATCAAGAAGGTCGGAAGTTATCAGCCAAGTTTTAAGATGGTCGAACAACGCAGAAGAGCATGGAAAAGAGCGAAAGGGAAAACCGTCCCCAGCAGGAGCATCCCCACGTTTTAAAACTAACGAATTCTCTTTGATTTTAAGCAGGGATATGAAATGTTATGGATGATAGAAAGACTTGCCACAAGAAAGATTGTCACATTGGGGCAAAACAATTTCTTTCATTTTGAAAATTTTCCGGAAGTCAAGTACCCACTTGGGGAAGAAGGAAACACAAGTTTGGTGAAAAGCGGTATCCCCAGCAGTTTTCGGAAGAAGGCAAAACAAGTTTTAAAGAAAGCAATTTCAGGAGGAAGATAACACAAGCTTTAAGGGAAGTAGTCTTTGAAGGAGGAAAATAACATATTTTTTGAATGAAACACCGGTGTTATCCCCAACAGTTTTTCAGAGGAATGAAACACTAGTTTTGAGGGAAGCAGTTCTGAAAGAAGATAATTCAAGTTAGAAGGAAAATGGTTCAGGAGGCAGGAAGGAACAACGACAAAGGAACACATTTTTAAGTTGATGTTGAAGTCAGGAGCCCGCCTGGAGAATAGAGGTGTTATATTTTTAAGAAGTAGTTGAAGTCAGGAGCCCGCCTGGAGAATGGAGGTGTTATATTTTTAAGAAGTTGTTGAAGTCAGGAGCACGCCTGGAGAATTGAGGTTGTTATATTTTCAAGTTGTAGTCGAAGTCAGGAGCCCTCCTAGAGAATGGAGGTATTATCTTTAAATTGTTTATTGAAGTCAGGAGCCCGCCTGGAGAATGGAGGTGTTATATTTTTATGAAGTTATTGAAGTCAGGAGCCCGCCTGGAGAATAGAGGTGTTATATTTTGAAGAAGTTGTTGAAGTCAGGAGCCCGCCTGGAGAATGGAGGTATTATATTTTAAGAAGTTGTTGAAGTCAGGAGCCCGCCTGGAGAATGGAGGTGTTATATTTTTAAGTCGTTGACGAAGTCAGGAACCCGCCTGGAGAATGGAGGTTATTATCCTTTAAGTTGTAGTCGAAGTCAGGAGCCCGCCTGGAGAATGGAGGTGTTATACTTTTAAGAAGTAGTTGAAGTCAGGACCCCGCCTGGAGAATGGAGGTTTTATATTTTAAGAAGTAGTTGAAGTCAGGAGTCCGCCTGGAGATTGGAGGTATTATCTTTTTAAGTCATAGTAGAAGTCAGGAGCCCACCCGGAGAGCAGAGGGTTACAACAAAAATCCCCAGCATAAACTCAAGTACAGAAGTCAAAAGAGAGGCAACAATAGTCAAAGGAAGATAATTCGCGTGTCGGAGGAGAAACAATTCGAATTTCACAAGAAAGAAAGAAACGTCAGAGGAAACACAAGCCAACAAGAAAGCAAGGCAACAAGAGCAAGTTTGAAGATCTAGATAAGATTTTGTAATTCCTAGTTTAGTCTAGCTTCTTGTTCTCTTTTACCATGGTGTAATAAGGAGGTCAGTAAGTGGTAGCAGTAACAGCGAAATTACAGCTCCATGGTAGTCCCAGCTACCAAAACTTCCCGACCTATATTAACCTGATTCCTTTTAGCCAGGGATATGTAGGAAACCTTTGAAGCAGAGGTTCGGTCAAATCTTTCAAAAATGCTTCACACGGAGTAGCCGAACAGGCAAAAATCGCTCGTATCCGCTCACTTTATCTTTGCATGAAAACTCTTCGTGTTTCCGGACAAAGAGGGGCAGTTGTGAGCACGTGATATTTGCCCTACGAGAACTACTCCCAAAAATTCAAAATAAAATAGTTTTGTGTTGTTTGTGATTTATTTGTATTTGTCTGTGCTTGTTTATTTTTACTTTAATTAAGAAAAAATACAAAAATATGTGCTGCATGTGCATTTAGGATTTAATTTTACAATTAGGAGTTAATTAGTATTTTTAATTTGGTTTATAATTTAGAATTTTTAGTTTTATTAATTAGGAAATAAAAGAAAAAGAAGAAAAATAAACAAAATGGAAACCGGACTGGGCCAAATTGGCCACAGCCCAGTTCTTACCCAAAAAATCAGCCCAATACCCGCCCCAATCCAGTCCGTCTCTAAATATATCCAAACGACGTCGTATCTGGCCAATAGATCCAAGCCATTGATTTGTTTTGATCGAACGGTCCAGATCACCCCTCCCATAACCCGTTTTTGACCCATTCCCTGTACCCGGTCTAACCCGATCCCCTCACAAAACCAAACGACGTCGTTTCTCATTAGTGAAGTAATTCAGGCCGTTGATCGTGAATGATCCAACGGCCAAGATCAAATCCCCACCCCACTATATATTCCTAAAACCTCACCCCACACCCCCTAAGCCATACCCCCCCTCGCCTTCGTCTCTAACCTAGAGATAGGCCCAACACCCTCCGCCTTCAACCAACGCCCTCCGCCCACCGGAAATCGCCTCATGGCGGTTCCGGTGGTCCAAACGATCCCATCTTTACACCACTGATTCCCCTCGACCTCCCCATTCTAAATCCCTAACCCTTATCCCTCGAATCCTGATTAGGGCCTTCGAATCTTCAATCAAAGATCGACCAAAAAACCCTAACTAATCCAATCGATTCCAGGCTAACACCCAACATCCACCTGACTTCCCTCGTCCCTAAACCACCCCTAGTTACCCTCGAATTAAACCGAAGTTTGTCGAATCTCAATTTGAATGAACGAGCACTGAGTTTTCAAATCAAGAGCCTATATTGAAGATTTGAGGCCGAAATAGGTTTTATTCGTGTGTTCTCGTTTGAGAACTCGTGATTAAGACCTATTCCAACCAAAATCGAAAGATGCCGTATTTTGTTCAAGCCGAATTGGTTGATCATCTTAGGTATTTCTATTCTCTATTTCATCTCGTTTTTTAGGCTTCATTCGATATGTGTCTTTTCGGATTAATTTCCCGTCACGTCAATTTGTCTTAGTTTGGTAATTGGTGTTGACTCGTTAATATTAGTCAATTGTTGAAGCTAGTTAGTTTGTCGATTTGTTAGAACATTTTCCGATTTTGCAATCGATAAATTAAGGATTAGTTCATCACAATGTTTGTATCGCTTGGTCAGTCGTCACATTGTTTTGAATTGCTTGGTCAGTTGAAATGCTTTGAAAATACATGAACTGTTGTTTTGGTTGTCACCTGAACCTACTTTGTCATTCCCTGTAAGGGTGTTCTGAATCATTAAAATCCTTGGCCTTTATTTTGTTGCTATTTGATTCAACCTGGTTCAAGCTTAAGCTGTTGTTGAGTTTAATTAATTGAATCCTATTGTTTAGGGTCTGAAATGAATCTGACATTGGTTTGAATTCAGTATTGGTATGATAATGTTCATTAGATAGTAGTGAGTTATAAGGTTGCATTCAGAACTTAGGAGAATTGGTTATAGCTGCAGTCACAAGGTCTTCAGGGGTATTTTGGGGGTTTAAAAGTTTGGCAAATGGTCTTGCTAGTGGGTTGTCAGTAAAGTACTTGATTAACCATTAATATAATGTGTTAGTGGGGAACAAAATATAATGGTATGTGGAGACTTAAAAGGAATTGATTAAAATATAGCATTGCCCATACACCTTTGAATTAAATAATGAAATTAGACACTCAGTAGTGGCTGTCAGGGAATATGATGGAAGAAATACATTTCTTAATGATCTAAGTGTTAAAACAGGCTGGAAAAAGGGTCTGTCTTAGGGTATAAAATACAGGGCAGACCTTAGAATAGGGGGGTTCAAACTTTAAGGAAGAGAGTTGAGAGAGCTTTTACTGTTTTCGTTACCTTAATTAACTTGTCAAAATCTCAGCCAGTAGTCCAGCTCCCTGAGAATCATAAACAGTTTTAAAATTCTCTGCTTCAAGTTTCAGAGATCACTTTTGAGAGTCTTTAATTAGTTAGAGAGGGTCTTGAAAATCAGTTTCTAAATCTTAAAGACTGGAGAGCTTGGTCAGTCTTTGAACAATATTCTGAGGAGTTCAGAGAGTTTTTGAGAGTTCTTTTGAAAGGCAGTCAGTTTTGGAACTAATTTTGAAAGCTTAAAGTCAGTTTCTAAGAGTTTAAAAGATCAATTTTGTAGTAGAATCTTGGCTTGACTCAAGCTCGGTTGAGTCTGTTTGTGGTTGTTTGGAACTTCAAATTGCTGCTGTGAACTGCTATTGTATTGCTACTCGTATTACTGCTGCTGCTGATCTTTCTACTACTTTATTTCTGATCCAATTCCAGATACACAGCTTGACTTCAATAATTGTGAAGCTGAAATGTAAAGGATGAACTTGTAATTGAAGCCTAAAGATTTTAATTTAATTCAGTTTCTGATTTGTATATTTGAATGTTTTTGTTCGTTAAGGATGTTTAAACTCTTGTTTATAGTTGCGTTGGCTGAACTGAACTGGGCTATGCAATATCTAGATTATAGACTATTATAGCTTAGTTTTCTTGGATTGGTTTTCCCAGTAAATCACCAATTGTAGTTAATTCCTTGTTAGCTAATTCTTGCACCTGTTGAGTACTAGTTGTAGCCAAATTCATGGTACAGAGTAGTTCATGGCTAGTCATAGTTAATTTCGTGTTAAAGACCTTTGTGAATCCGTTTAGCGTAGTAGAAGATAAAACCTAGGGTGGTTGTTTTGTTTCATTCCCAACAGGTAATTTAAATATGACCAGGCTGTATAGGGATTGTAGTAGACTGCCAAAATTTCTCTCGATGGTTTACTACGGCTGTATAGTGTGACTTGATTTCAGTAGTTCTTTTAGAACCTTGGGTAAAAGGCCTACCTTGAATGTCTAATTTCAGTAGTTATAAAATAGGCTTGAATGGTTTTTAGTCTCAATGTGTACTTCAGCAGTTCTATTAGGAAATCGTGAATCATTAAAGTGGTTAGTGTTAGTTTATTTTTTTTTCATGACAGTTCTTAAGCATTGATTCATTTCAATAATTGTAAAAACAAGTCCAAATAGCTCCGGATTTCATATAGTTCACGTCCGTATCCTAATAGTTTAAAATACCAAGTTATTTGAGTACTAGTTCAGTACTGATAATGTAAATAAAGTATTGTTTGGGTCTGGGCCATCAGATGATTCTTTTGGAGCTGATTGGGCTGCCCAAATTCATGTTGCGATGTTCCCGTCCAGGCTCGAACCCCGGGCTCGTTGGGCTGCAAACGTCCTTATAGGCCCAATGTTGGAGGCAACCTTTCTCAAAGTAAGGTTGTTCACGTATTAATTAATTAGGGCCTTTTCTTTATTTTTTTAGAGACAAAATAAAAATAGCAAATCATAGTCACTTTTAGGTTTGCCTTTTAAATAATAAATGAGACGAGCCTCACCAAACAAAAATACATAAATTGCGGGGCCCTTAATAAATGGTTAAAATGAAACATTTAGAATTCGGGATGGGCCGATTAGTGAATTTCACGGCCCTCCCCAAAGATAATAACGCGCTAGTCATTTTAGACGCGCTTTTAATAATTTACTTTCTTAAACTCGGGTGCACATTTATGTGACCCAAATCCAAATCTCAATGAAGTCGAAATGTGTCAATAACCACGGGTGCATTGATGTGACGTGGTTCGAGATGTGTTTTCACGACGTTGCAATTCTCGTTAAAAATAATAATAATAAAAGCGGTAAAAAGTTAAAATTTGCACATAGGCTCAACATGTATTAAAATCAGATAAATAAGCCGAATATGACATTTGAGCGACCGTGCTAGAACCACGGAACTCGGGAATGCCTAACACCTTCTCCCAGGTTAACAAAATTCCTTATC
This sequence comes from Nicotiana sylvestris, assembly GCF_000393655.2. Lineage (NCBI taxonomy): Eukaryota > Viridiplantae > Streptophyta > Magnoliopsida > Solanales > Solanaceae > Nicotiana > Nicotiana sylvestris. The sequence continues at coordinate 14,602,942 of NC_091060.1, read as the reverse complement.
CGGATTTCTGGTTCAAGGACTGTAATACAAAGTCAATCTTTTCCTCGATTCGGGCTTCAACCGGTGACTTGGGACACCATAAATCTCCCAAGTGGCGACTCTGAATTAAATAATGAATCCCGTTTCGATTGTGCTTTAATTGGGAAAACTCCCCTACGCCCCTGCGGACGCGGGTAAAAAGGAGGTGTGACAACTGGTTGTACTCTTAGCAGTTAAGGATGTCTATGTTATTCATTCTCTTAAAGTGATATTCAAGCATGTCTAAGTATGTATCTAGTTCCCTATTGAGGTATATGATAGAGATATATTAATGTTTATAATATAAAGATATATGCATCTTCATGCATTTACTACCGTGATATGGCCGGTCGGGCAGTTACCACCGGTTGGGCAGTTATGTATCATTATTTACCACCGGTTGGGCAGTCATGCATATTAATTTACCACCGAGCTACGGTCAGTCAGGAAGTCATGCATTTACCACCGAGCTACGACTGGTTCGGCAGTTACATATTTACCATCGAGCTACGGCCGGTCGGGCAGTCATGCATTTACCACCGCGCTACGTCAAGTCGGGCAGTCAAGCATCATACGATATGGATATCACTTCATATAAGTATGTTAAGTATGCTGATAAGATGTCACTTCAGAGATTCAGGTTGATTCTTATATGTCGTTAATTAATGATAATTTACTGTTATGTTTCAGTTCTGTCTTACATACTCAGTACTTTTATTCGTACGGACGTCCTTTTATTGGGTACGCTGCATTCATGCCTGCAGGTATAGATAATCAGTTTGACGAACCCTCATAGTAGACGAGATTGGCATTCAGCAAAGGATTGGTAAGACTCCACCTCATTTGGAGTGCAGCCGAGTCTATGAGTCATCGTGTCATAGTTTTGCTAAAGACTTATGGGTAAGCTGGTACCCTGTCCCATTTGATTTTAAGGTATCTTAGAGGCCTTGTAGACAGAGGTTCATTTTATATAGTATGTTAGAGGCCTTGATGGCCCATATGTATTCATGATTTAAGAAAAATAGTTCAGTGATACAGTGTTGCCCACATATAGTTATACATTACGAGTTGTGGCCATGTTTGCCCATGATAGTTATAAAAGGAATGAATGAGTGGTTCGCTTAGGCCATTGCGGCACCGGTGCCAGCCATGCCTCCTCATGTTCGGGGCATGACAACAAAGGCTTTAGAATAAGGTTTTGTTTGACATGAGGTTTATTACCGGTATTGGGTTATTTTGAGCAGCTACTGTGAGCAGAAATTTTGCTACGAGTATGCGAGTCGTGTGGTATGTCGGGTGATTATATCTTGGGTTGTGGTTATGGCTTGATACAATTTGTTCAGACTTATACAGTATGTAGGTGCGAAGTTCGGGTCTTGTAGTAAATTCAGTATGTTGGAAATTGGATTTTGTGGCTTACGAACTAAGGTTGAAGTAATGATCTTCAGTTATGTTGTGTTACCATGCTTATATGGTATAAGGTGGCATGGGATAACCCTGAGGTATGTACTTGGTAAGGTTACACGGCTGTGTGACGACTTAGGAACAACTCTTGGCACGTTCGAGGACGAACATATATTTAAGTGGGGGAAAATATAACGACCTGACCGGTCATTTTGAGCATTTGCACTTTGCTAGGTAGTTTAGAGGCACGAGTAGCTCTGTGTGATGTATTAGGACTTGTGTGCAAAATTTGAGTTCATTCCAAGTTGATTTTATATGTTTCAGCGCGAGTTTTGGAAGTCGAAAGTTTGAAAGTTTATTAAGTTTGATTTAAGGTGTGTTTCGTTGTTTCGATATTGCTATACGTGATTTGAGGCCTCGAGTAGGTCCGCATTATATTATGGGACTTGTTGTTATGTTCGTACGGGGTCCTGAGGGGATCGGGTGAGTCTCGGATAGGTTTGGGTTGTGTTGCGCTCGTTTTTTCTTATGTTTCGACGTCGTTTCTTCAAGCATAAATAGTACCATATTAAGCAAATGAGCTCCAATTTCTGTTTTTATTGAAGAATTAGATCTGCATTGTAATTACGGAGACATAACATAAAGAATCGTCGAATTTGGACATCGTATGAGGATTTTATGGTCATTTTACTATGAATAGGGTGGCTAGATTTTTTAGATTAATTACGAAATTGCCACTAACTTCGTATTTAAAATCTACTATTTTCAAATATTGAAACCAACATATCTCCTTCATTATAAGGTCAAATGTAGTGATTCAAAATCCTATCATTACTGCAATTTCACAAGGAATCCATTGGAGCATCAAAAGCAAGCTTTGGGATCGTTTAGCATGCAAAACGAGGCAGAACAGCTGGGCAAAATTACTTAATATGGAAGGTTTGTTCATTTGGTCATATTTTGAGTTAGGAAAGCTTGGATTTGGACAATATTTGGAGGCGATTTTCACCATATGAATTGAGATAAGTGTTCTATACTCGATTTTAGTTATATTTCATGAATCCATCTTCGTTTTTGGAATTTGATTAATGATTTCAAAGTGAAATTTGGAGGTTTTGTCTAAAATTTCATAAAGCGAATTTTAGAGTTTTGAACACCGATTTGGAGTCAGATGAAACTAGTATGGTTGGACTCATAATTGAATAAGTTGTCGGAATTTATAAATTTTGTCGGGTTTCGAGGTGTGGGCCCGGGTTGGGCTTTTGGGCGATTTTGGGCTTTTGATTAAAGATTTGACCTTTTTCGGTTGGGATTTGTTACTTTAGCATTGTTTGATGTATTTTATTTATCTTTTGGTTAGTTTGGAGCCGTTCAGAGGTCGGAATGCGCGTGATGGCATTTTTAGAGTATCGATTGGCTAGCTCGGTAGTGGAATCAGCTTGAGTAACTCTTCTAAACTTAGTGATGAGGGCATGAAATCCCAAATTACGTGTTGTGTGATTAGTATTGAGGTGACGTACATGATAGGTGACGGGAATGTGGGCGTGCACCCTATAAATTGTGACTCCGTTGTTTCCTTGGCACTATATATTGGCTCTATTCTTTATTGATATATGTGTTTTCACCAGGTATAAAGAAACCGAGCTATCAATCATGCTAGTTATCATGTCTAGGCTTTATGTTGATATTGTTAGGACCCATAGTGGTCGTTTTTTGCTATCACCTCACTGATTTCATTGATATTTCGTACTCAGTCGTATTCATGCATTTATATCATATCTCAGTCTTAGTTGTTATTTATTGATACAGCATATCATCGTTCCGGGTTAGCTTCCATGATATTGTGAGACTGGAGAGATTGATGACTAGTGAGGCCGAGAGCCTGGTTATGAGTGACAGTTATGAGATCGGGTTGCACATCGCAGCGGTTATATTGATTTGTGATAGCGCTTGAGCTGAAGGAGCCCCTTCGGAGTCTGCAACACACCCCCAGTGAGCGCGGATGATATTATTGAGGGATTGATTTCTCTGGACATGGATTTTTTCGAAGTACTTGATATCTAGAGATGGATTTCTCCACAGGGTTGGATTGCCATTTTTCCTTGATACTGGGTGACTTATAGTCAGTGTGTATATGTTTAAGGATAGATTTCCCTAGGCCGCATGGGCCATATACAATACCGAGTGATTGAGCAGTTATATATACCTGGAGATGGATCTTCTTCATGGGCCCGGAATGGCCTTCCTTAGTACTGAGTGACTGATGATCAGTGATGTATATATTTCGGGATAGATCTTCCCTAGGCCGTACGAGTCATATACAGTACCGAGTGGTTGAGCATTTATGAGTGGGGAGTGTGAGTACATATTTCATCTCTTGGATACATGGCATTGGCATGCATGCATGACATATATGTATAGAGATGTATTCCTCCTCATACTATACGGTATCACGCCGTTCATGATTTTCTTTTGCACACATTGATATGTGGACATAGAGAAGTATTCCACACTTGCTATTTGGAAAGAAAAGGAAACGTCTTATTTGTTGTGGAAAGGATTTTTGGAAAACAATTCAGTTTTCATACTATTTCGTATTTTCTTTTGAAGATTTCGGTAAAGAATTTGGTGTTTTCACTAATATTCTTGAAAAGCAGAACTATTTTTCGGAAAACTGTGAAAAAATTGAGCATTTTATCTCTGAGTTACTTCCTTATTTATATGCTCTACGTTGTTATGAAGTGTTGTTGGTTATTGGTGGTGGACCCGACCTATGTTCCAGCTCGTCACTACTTTCAACCTAAGGTTAGGTTTGTTACTTATTGAGTACATGTGGTTGGTTGTACTCATACTGCAGTTCCTTCGCATTGCATGTAGATTTTGGATGCCGATGTTGCTGAGCATGGTGGGACCTAGCATTGAAGTTGTACCAGAGTTCATGCTATAGCTGCCTCTTGTTTGTGGTAGCCTTAGATTTATAAACTTTGTTTATGTGCTTTTCAAACAGAAGATATATTTACTTTATATCAGCTTTGTAAATTCTACTCTTAAAAGCTCATGATTTGCACTACCAGTCCTTGGGAATGTATAAGATTTAGATAATTTCTTTGATTAGTTATCATGTTAAATATCATTGAAACTGGATAGATATTAGTTGGCTTACCTAGCGGGTTAGTTTAGGTGTTATCACGACTAGTGATTTTTGGATCATGACATATTACTAGGCTATGTTATAACTACCCTAATAATTACACCAATTTCAATTACCAGTGACTTTTCAATTCCACTTAGTGTATGATTGCTATTAATTTCATATCATGGAGTAAAGTTTTTTCCCCCTCTTTCTTTCCTTCCCCGTTGTTTATTGAGAATCTAGGTGTACTTTTCTTTATTTTTTTTGTTTACGTGTAGTTTTTAGAGAACAGCGTGCACTAACTTTACGTTCACGGGATGGAATTATATCACCCCAAAATGTATTTTTGTTGCCAGAAATGCTTGATTTGATGACATATAGACCCATTATAAAGTTTCTAAAATACTATCGACTTGTTAATCGTTTGCAATTCTAATCTAATTCTTTGCTATTATAAGAATTTAGTTCTTTAGTATAAGAATATAGTTTTATTGGTAGTTTTTTTTTTTACTAAATACAAGAATTTATTTCATGTAAAAGTAATCCATTTTTAATTGAGTTCTTAATTATTCATCACTATTTGATTCAATTATTATCAATATATCTTGAAAAATGGCAGATTTCTCAAAGAGTAATTGATTTTATAATGTTACGTTAAAAATGTAATCTGTATAATGTGTTTGGTAGTGTATGTCTCATATTTAAGAAAAATTATTAAATAACTAAAAAATGAAAAATCAACATAAACGAAATCGATAAAAATAAACTTAATTGATTTTATTTAATTTTAATATTTGAAAAACTAATTTACTTACTTCCTTCTTTCTTTTTAAGGGACCTACCTCTTGAATATTGATAATTAAAGACCTCAATTTCAAAGAAGCAGAATGCAAAGACTTCAAGAGTCAAACCGTCAACTTCTCAGAAACGAGTTGCTAATTAAGTCATGCATGGGACCAGACTAATTAAAGCATTTAATTAATTCGGGAAAGTGATGGGACTATCAAAATGTTTTATTATTAGACGTTCTTTAAGATATTCAACAAGTTGAAAGTGGAATAACCAAAAAGAAATTTAATTATTAGAAAATTAAGTTATCCCAAATCGGTTGCGAGCTGTGAATTTTTTTTTAACGATAAGGATATTATATTAGAAATTAAGTTGGCTGCTTTAAGAAACATTGATGCCTTGCAAGGCACTACTAATATTGTGTAATATGTTGAGTTGTCACAATTTTAAATAATTCTCACCTTTTAAGTTAATTTTTGTAATTGAGATAGGTTTAAGGTTCATTTTTCATATTCTTTTGATCAAAATTTTGTTTATGTTTCTAATGCTTAATATGATTTCTTCTCAGCTTGTCAATATTTCAACCCAATGACGTGCGTGTCTTGGGAAAAAATTGAGTTTGAATATTGAAAATGACGTGTCATGACACGTGGACTGGTCAAAAGGTCAAAACGTAATGAATAGCCAAGAGGCATGGGCGACAACAGATATGGGGAAAAGAAAGCAACATAGGTGTGGACCGTTACTAAAATAGGTACGAGTCACATACCTATTCGAGTCGTTTAAAGATTAAAGATCGGAAGAAGTTGAAGATACAAATCTGATGACGTAAAAGAATCCAAATACAGCATTAAATGTCAAATACATTAGAGAATCTGAATTAAATAGAAATGATTGTGTAACGTTTCTTTTAAATATCATTTATTGCTCATAATTGCCTCATTAAGACAAAAGCATTATATCTTCTCCTAGAATCAACTATAAAAGGGGAAAGACTCAACATCTGTAAGGACACGATATACGATTGAGATCTTACTGAAATACAAAACTATTTACTGATTTACCATCATTCTCAAAAATATTTTATTTTCGTCTCCTGATTATCAGTAACCCGAATTTCTTTCTAGCTTTGACCAAAAGACTCAGATTTTTGGTTAAATAAATTGGTTCCGTTACCGGGAATCTGATAATCTTTTCTTTTAAGCTACATCTTGTCCATTGTTATCACCATGTCAAACAACAACACCAACAATAACAATGAAAACATTTTGGGAAACCCTGAAAATCAAATCCATCAAAATTAAGGAGATTTACATAACATTGAAGTGGTTCCCTCCCCTCAAAATTCACCACGTCAATCTCGTGAAGGCACTCATGAATCTCGTGCTCATCAACAAGAACAATCTGAACACTTTGAAAGTGGTACAAATGAAGTTTTACAAAAGCTAATTGATGCACAGGTCGGCAAAGCTCTTCAGGCTCTAGTTAGTCGATTGCCTGTTGCACCACCCACACCAACTCCTAATAATAATACATTGGAGAATCCCCGTTCTGGTCTTGTTAATTCTGGAAATGGAGGAACCACCAGTGAACCACAGGAAGGGGAACCAGGTAATTCAAATAATTCCTATTTGCAAAATTTAGTACTAACCTTGCAGAAACAGATTAAGGAACAAAATGAATGTATTGAGCAAATCCCTGGAGTTCCGCCTGTAATAAAAGGAGTTGACATGGACAAATACTCACAACAACCTTGGAAGCCAAGTGTTGCTCCCCTTCCAATTCCGAAAAAGTTCAAAATGCCTGGCATCCCGAAATATGATGGTACTACAGACCCACGTGACCATGTGACTGCATTTACAACAGGTGTGAAAGGCAACGACTTGACCAAACAAGAAATTGAATCAGTACTGGTCAAGAAATTTGGAGAAACACTCACCAAGGGTGCATTAACCTGGTATTCTCTTTTATCTGAAAATTCTATAAATTCTTTTGCTGAGCTTGCAGATTCTTTTATTAAAGCACACTCGGGAGCTCAAAAGGTTGAGAAAAGAATGGAAGATATTTTCAAAATCAAACAAGGGGATTCAGAGTTGCTCAGAGACTTTGTTGATAGATTCCAGCGTGAAAGAATGACTCTACCCCGTGTACCTGACAACTGGGCTGCAATAGCTTTTGCAAGTAATTTAAATGACAAAAGTTCTGAAGCCACGAGAAGACTCAAAGAAAGCCTTCGAAAATTCCCTGCAACCACGTGGAATGATGTTTACAACAGGTACAGTACGAAGCTGCGAATTGAAGAAGATATCGTACCTAAGTTTCATCATGAAGAAAGGGGCGGTTCCAGAAGATTAGAAACCGAAAAAAGATCAGGTAAAAACATGTACGATCCATATATGGGACCTGCAGGAAAAGACTCACGGTCAAAACAAGATAGCCAGCAATATGATCAAAAATCGAGGAACAGGGAATCTGGTTCTTCATCAAGATTCAGAAATGATCGGAACAGACAAGAGTCACGAGATGATGACAGAAGTTTAAAGGCAAGGTTCGACGAATATAACTTTAATATCACTACCTCCGAGCTCGTGGCTGTTTTGAGAAGCATGGGAGATAAGGTACGATGGCCAAAAGAGATGCGGTCAAATCCAAATAGACGCAATCTAGATCATTGGTGCGAATTCCACAATGATCACGGGCACAAAACTTCAAAATGTAGATTCTTGCAGAGTGAAGTGGATCATCTATTGAAGCAAGGGTACTTCACTGAGTTATTTAGTGAAAAGGGTAAACAAGCCTATATGAAAAATAGGCAAGAGCCACCAAAGCCTCCTTCACCTAAGAGAACAGTGAATGTGATAAGTGGGGGAGAAGATATTCACGGCATAACCTACACAGCTTCCAACAAGGTTTCTAAAGTAACAATTACACACGGGAAACGGGTATAGCAGGTTTTAGAAAATGAAAGTATTTCATTCGATGATGCAGATACCGAAGGAGTGATAACTCCACATAATGACGCACTGGTAATATCTTTATTTGTACATGATACTAATGTAAAACGAGTTTTGATTGATCTAGGGAGTTCCGTAAATATTATACTACTAAGGGTATTGCGTGAAATGCAAGCTGAAGACAAAATGATACCCAAGGCGCATACCTTGTCAGGCTTTGACAATTCAAGTATGGTAACAAAAGGAGAGGTAATTCTAACAACTTTTGCTGCAGGTGTTGTTAAAGAAACTAAATTTGAGGTAGTTGATATGGAAATGGCCTACAATATGATCATGGGGAGGCCTTGGATCCATGATATAGATGTTGTTCCATCAACTCTACATCAAGTTATTAAATTTCCATCACCGTGGGGGATTTGTCAAATTCGAGGGGATCAGCAAACAGCCAGGAGTATTAACGCTGTAACAGATACGAGCACCGTAAACAAAGAAAAATAGCAATTACAAGAAACAGTTAAAGGTGCCAGCAATCAAACCTCAACTGAGAAAGAGAAAATAGATTTAGACTCGAGACCTGATACAATTCAAGAACCTGAGGAGAATGAAAATATCAAAACAACCATCGAAGAACTTGAGGTTGTGATATTATTTGAGCATTGGCCTGAACGGAAAGTTTATGTTGGAGCTAATTTAAACTCAAACATGCGAGGTATGTTAATTGAATTTCTAAAATCTAACGTGGACTGTTTTGCTTGGTCCCATGCTGACATGACAGGGTACCACCGGATGTGTTGACTCACAAATTAAATGAAGACCCATCCTTTACACCAATAAAGCAAAAGAAAAGAAAGCAAGTGGCTTTCAAAAACCAGGTGATTCAAGATGAGGTCCAAAAGCTATTAAAAATTGGGTCAATCCGCGAGGTAAAGTACCCTAATTGGTTAGCCAACACAGTTGTTGTACCTAAGAAAAATGGTAAGTGGCGAGTCTGTGTAGATTATACAGATCTTAATAAAGCTTGTCCAAAAGATTCTTTTCCTTTACCACATATAGATCAATTAATTGATGCAACTGCAGGACATGAACTTTTAAGTTTTTTAGATGCATATTCAGGGTACAACCAAATTAAAATGGACCCTAGTGATGAAGAAAAAACTTCTTTCATCACAGACAGGGGGACTTACTGTTATAAAGTAATGCCCTTTGGTCTCAAAAATGCTGGGGCAACCTATCAAAGGTTGGTCACCAAAATGTTCCAAGAACATTTAGGAAAGACAATGGAGGTATATATAGACGATATGCTCGTCAAAACCCAGCAGTCTCATGATCATATTTCTCATCTATCTGTTACATTTGAAATTTTGCGAAAATTTAATATGAAACTCAACCCAGAAAAATGTGCATTTGGAGTTGCATCAGGTAAGTTTTTGGGTTTTCTTGTTTCTAACCGTGGTATTGAGGTAAATCCTTCTCAGATCAAAGCAATAGAAGAAATCCCTGATATCCTTACTAATAAAAAGGAAGTTCAAAGATTAACAGGAAGAATTGCAGCTTTGGGGAGATTTATTTCCAAATCCTCAGAAAAATGTTTCAAGTTTTTCTCTGCACTCAAAAAGCAAGATCATTTTGAATGGAATGAAGATTGTCAACAAGCCCTTAGAAATTTGAAGGCTTATTTGTTAAAACCACCGTTATTGGCAAAACCAAAGCTGGGAGAAAACCTTCTCATCTATCTGGTTGTATCTGAAGTTGCGGTAAGTGCTGTTTTAGTCCGTGAGGACCAAGGTAAACAATCTCCTATTTATTATGTAAGTAAGTCCTTATTAGATGCTGAGACACGATACCCACAGCTAGAAAAGTTAGCATTAGCTTTGATCATGGCATCTAGAAAATTAAGACCTTATTTTCAATGTCATCCCATTATTGTAGTTACTTCTTTTCCGCTTCGAAATATTTTGCATAAACACGAACTGTCAGGAAGATTAGCAAAATGGGCTATATAACTATGTGAATACGAACTCATTTATCAACCCAGGACCGCTATAAAATCTCAAGTACTAGCTGATTTCGTGGCTGATTTTAGTCAAGGGATGCATTTAGAAGCAGAAAAAGAATTACAAGTTTTTAATGGTGCAAACCCGGGGACTTGGGTTTTATTCACTGATGGTTCATCTAATATAAAAGGAGCAGGTCTGGGTATAGTTCTCATACCACCTACGGGTGAAATTATTAGGAAAACTATAAAATATCATTCTATAACTACCAATGAAGTAGAGTACGAAGCTGTAATTGCAGGTTTGGAATTGGCAAGAGAACTTGGCATAACACAAATTATAATCAAGAGTGATTCTTAAATCGTGATCAATCAAATGCTGGGGACTTATACAGCCAGGGAAACTCGAATGCAAGAATATCTCGAAAAGGTACGAGAACTAATTAAGCAATTCCAAACTTGGAAGGTAATGCAGATCCCAAGAGATGAGAATGTGGAGGCAGATGCTTTAGCTAATCTCGCATCTGCAGCTGACGTAGCAAACGACGCAAATGCTTCAGTCATACATTTATTTCATTCCATTCTCGAACCTGATAAGAATGAGGTAAATTTTAATCATCTAACATGGGATTGGAGAAATGAAATTATTGGTTTTTTACAGCACGGAACCGTGCCTATTGACAAAGGGAAGGCTCACGCGCTTCGCAAAAAAGCCGCTCGATATTGTTTTTATCAAGGAAATCTTTATCGAAAGATGTTCGGTGGACCACTAGCACGGTGTCTCGGACCCTCTCAAACAGAATATGTGATGAGAGAAGTGCACGAAGGACATTGTGGAAATCACGCAGGGGGAAGGTCGCTGGTAAGAACATTGATTCGAGCAGGATACTATGGCCTAAGATGGAAGAAGAGGCAAACAGTTTCGTGTCCAAATGTGATAAATGTCAAAGATACGGCAATAATATGCACAGACCAGCTGAATTACTACACCCTGTTATAGCCATGTGGCCCTTTATAAAATGGGGAATGGATATCGTAGGTCCACTTCCACAAGCAAAAGGTCAGGTAAAGTTTCTACTTGTACTCACAGATTATTTCACTAAATGGGTAGAAGCAGGAGCATTTAAACAGGTACGAGAGAAGGAAGTTAAAGACTTCATATGGCGAAATATAATATGCCGCTTTGGAGCACCAAAGGAGATCGTGTGTGACAATGGACCACAATTCATAGGAGCTCAAATCACAGAATTTCTTCAAAGTTGGCAGATTAAAAGGATAACGTCTACGTCATACCATCCAGTGGGCAATGGACAAGCAGAATCCACTAACAAAGTCATTATCAACAACTTGAAGAAGAGGTTACAGGATTCAAAAGGTAATTGGCCTGAGGTATTACCTGGAGTATTATGGGCTTATCGTACAACGACAAAAACAAGCACTGGAGAAACACCATTTTCAATGGTTTATGGTGCGGAAGCCTTAATTCCAGTTGAAATAGGTGAACCAAGCACACGGTACGTTCGGTAAACGGAGGAATCTAATGATGAAGAGATGCGGGTCAACCTTGATTTGCTTGAAGGAAGAAGAGAAGTTGCATTGATAAGAATGGCAGCACAAAAGCAAGTAATTGAACGATATTACAATAGGAAAGCACGCCTCAGATTTTTCAAAATTGGGGACTTCGTGCTTAAAAAGGTGTTCCAATCTGCAAAGGCTGCTAATTCGGGAAAGCTAAGTCCAACGTGGGAAGGACCATACAAAGTTCGTGACATTGCGGGAAAAGGAGCATACGAGTTGGAGACAATGGACGGCAAAGTTTTACCCTCACATTGGAATACCATCCATTTAAAGAGGTATTACTTCTGAGAAAGTACCCACGGTCAGGTATCGCCATGTTAAAATTTTTTCTTTTGAATTATTAATGTTTTACTAACGATTTTAGATGCTAGCCAAAATCCTAACTCGTGCCAAATGATGAGTCACGACCTGCAAGGCAAAATGGAGTATTCTAAAATTCCCAACCCAGGGTTACAATTAATCTGATGGAAATACACACGAGTTAGGCAGTCTTCATCTATAATCGCATCTCCGAGTCTCGTATATTTTTCTGTTTCAGGAAAAGGACCAAATTGAAAGAAATAAACAAGTGCTCGAGGCTTCCTACTTCACCGCTCAAACACTTGGGGGACTACATATTATACACAGATATGTGTAGAAAACAGATACGAATATCGAACAAAAGTCGGCCACAAAGAGACAATTGTTGAGAAAAAGTTACGAAGTCTTCAGCATTCGTGAGAACAAGACATTCTTCATCATCGTGTTCAACAAACACAAGACATGCATCATAATGTTTTTCCCATGAGAACAACAGAGTCATCTCTCAAACTCATAAATGAAGTCACCTCTCAAACCCTTCCTAATATATAAAGATAGGGTCATGACTATGTACTGAAACAGGTTATGAAGAAAAACCTTGTTTATTTTATGTTATGAAAAAATCTATTACAAGAAAAACAGTTACGAGAAAGTTATAGATGTATTTTAATACATGTAATAGTCAAAAAACTTGTTAAAGTTCATGAATAAAAACTTGTCAAAGTTGTTTCATACAAAACATGTGTATTCCTATTTCTTTCATCGTATTATAACACCATTATGAAGTTGAGACGTCTTCTTCATTAAGTGTCGATAAAATAAAAGGGCCCTCTTTTATAAACCTCATGTTAATAAGTCATGAGAAGAATCATAAAGCATTTTCAAAGGATAAAAATGCTAAACTATTCTATAAGTCCTAAATAAGTAAGGAAAAGGCAAGAATAGAACACATTGAAGTACTAACAAAACTTCTTAATATAATTAAAAAGACTAAGTAGAAACTTAGTCAATAAAAGTTTATACAAGTGCCCCATTATGATAACTGGGGACTTTCACCAAAAAATCCCTTAAAAACTAAGGGATAAAACCATCATCCAATTGAAGGGGTTAGCACATCAGAAGTTGCAATATTAATTTCACTTTCAGCCACAGGCACGGTGGCAACTTCTGAAGAAGCAGCAACAGGAACGGTTTCAGCTGAGCTTGAAATGTTAGGATCAACAAGGGAAGCAAGAGTCATGGAAGCTTCAACTTCCACAGACTGAGTCATAGAAGTTTCACCCTCTGAAGCTGGAACATTTTCAACTTTAACTGCCATAACAACGGCTTCTTCATTTAAAGGTTCTTCAGCCACGGGAGCTTCAATTGACGGAGAGGGAAAGTCAAGTGGTTGTTGGGTTCTCTCAATGGTCTCTAAAACTTTGTCCAACTCTGAGTTTAAATCAAAGTTTTCTTGACTGGCCTCTATTAAAGCATCACGACGAGAGTTTAGAAAAGCCCAACTCACCTCTATGTTAAAATTCTCCTCAAGAAGTTCATACTCCCTTTCCCACATAGCAAGATCATTCTTTAACACTTGATTTTCAGCTAAAGAGGATTCAAAGGATGCTTCAAGGGAGGCATGAGAACTCTCTAAGGTACGTACCTTATCAGAAGAGATTTTTAAATCAGCTTGAGCTTGAGTCAAGCTTTGCACTAACTCCCCTGCATACTCTTCTTTCTTGGCCAAGAGTGCTTTAAGCTCTCTGATTTCTTCACTGGCCTTTGATAATTGTTTTGAAAATGAGCACTCCAAAAGCTCCTTATCTTTTTCAAATTGGCTTGAAGAATCCTTGGCAATTGCTAGCTCAGAAGTCAAACCACGCTTTTGCTGCTCCAGGTGATTTCTACTTTCTTGCAACTCCTCTATGGTCCCCTGAGCATTCTCAAACTGCTCCTTCCAGTTTGCTGCCTCAAGCTGGGTTTCATTGGCTATTCTTCTAGCCTCAGAGATAGCCTTCGCAGACTCTCGATCCTTCTTCTCTAGAGTGGAAATTCTTCTCATTAACTCAGTACCAATAAGATTAGCCTACAAGGGAAAGGCATCAAATGTGAGAATATAGAGAGATATAAAAAAAACTTGTAAGTTATAAGAGAAGTACCTTCAAGGTAGAATGAACTATGTCATTCATCAGAGTCAGGCAACTGTGGCTCTCCATCTTCTTCTTCTCAATATCTCCGATTAGAGGCTTGAGCCAAACATCAGCTCCACCAGTCTTTCTCAAAAGGCTATGATTGGCAGGAACTTCAAGAGTAACACTTCTCATAGCCATACCTCTGCTGCTAGAACCCACCTCTGTATGTTGAACAGAGGTAAGGGGAACAATGGAAAGAGGAGTAGTAGAAGAGGTAAAAATAATGGGAGTTGTGGGAGTCAAAGCAGGGACAGTAGGAGCAGATACGGGAACCAAAACAGGTAAGGAAACAGGAGTCGATAAAATAGGCAAAGAAATACTCGTGGTTGTCAAAGGAATAGAAGAAATGGGAATAGAAGAAGAGAGGGGAGTTTCATCAAGAACTGGTCCAAACTCTTCACTCTCAAAATCACTAACGAAGAGACGTCGAATTGATTCATTAGAGCCTCTTGGGGTGGTATCCTCATCAGAAAGGATTTGAACAGGCTCGGAGATAGAGGCTCGAGCAGGAGTATCTTCAACTTCATCTCCATCAATGATGCGTCTCCTGGCTCTTGGCCTAGCTATCAAAGAGGTATTCTCTTCTTCCTCATTCTCAGAACTTTCTTCTACAACTTTTCTTTTTGGTAGCGTGGCCCGAGTCTTTTCCAAATCAAGAGAAGCGGTTGAAGATGCTCGAATGGCAACGGCTACCTCAGTTGTCATACCCCTGATACCAAATCATGATAAAAATAGGGATAAAGAATTAAAATAAGAAAGAATTCAATATACGGCAAAGCATAAGGAAATACATACCATGGGTCTTCACTTTCCAACCATTCAAAAGAGAAATTGATTTCCAAGTTCTCGCCTCCATAGGCGCAATCTTCAAAATTGAATCTACCCAACCACGGAAGTTAGGAACGTGTTCCACATCTCCCATGGTTGCTACAAAAAGCCAAAAAGAGACGAGATTAGAAAAGAAATCAAAATTCTTAAAAAATAGATACGGTAAGAAAAAGAAAAACTTACGTGCAAAATTCCACTTCTCAGGGAAGGGAATGTTTGTTTCACCCAACAAATCCACCGTACGTACAGCAACGTAACGACAATACCACCCTCGATCCTTGTCATCTTCGGGGTTTACCAAAACCTTCTTGCTTTTTGCAGTCAAGGTAAAAACTCCATGGCGGAATAATTTGGGGGTGGTATAGGTGAATAAGATGGGAAAAGGTAAAATTAACATTAGCTTTGGTAGACAAATACCTTAATCAAGCCACAGCTCTCCAAACAAGAGGACCTACTTGTGCTAAGCAAATTTTTAAAAAGCGGCAAAATCCAAGTATAACTGGGTCAATTGCAGGATTAAATCCCAAAGTAAAGGGATAATATAAACGAAAGAGAATCCAATTTTGAAAGAAGAAATTCTCTGGTCTGGGGCAGGAATCATCATACGAAGATTATCTCTCCAATTACAATCTTTCCTAACAGTGGGAATCACAAGTTCAGTTATTAAAGAGGGATAGGTGTCAACTTTTTCTAAATTGTTAATTTGTTCTTGGAGAGATCTTCTATCATTCCCAAAAGATAAATCATTGGGTACGATTTCTTCAACTAAAGGTTCCTGAGTAGGTTCAGAAAGTTCTTTACCTTTAGAAGCAGAACCAGATGAACTACCACGAGTGGATCCTAGGCTCAAGCTCTGAAGCCTACCTCCTATGCCTCTCCTATGTCTTACGGGGGCATTAGGGAAGTGATCTAGAATTGGAACTTTTCTAGGGTTAGGGTTTGGAGATGACATTGTTGAAGAAGGATGAACTGAAGAAAAAGCAAAGGTGAATAATAAATTGTTTGTGGAAGATCTATGAAGAAGAAGACAAAAGAAAGAGGGTTAAATATGTTTATAATGACAACCGTCGAACTTAGGAGTGTAATGATGGAAAGCCAATAATAAAGGCAACGATCACTTCATGAATAGTGGGAATGAAGAAGCCTTGAAAAAAGGACGCAGAATTGCAGAACCAATCAGAAAGTGACATATGTGTATAGCATTAAAAAAAAGGTGACACGTATGCAAAGCATCAATTAGAAGGGACGATTGAAGCGTCAGTACTGTCATAGCATTGATTACAGCAAAAAATTCCCTTTTTGTGAAGGTCCACTTCCTAAATATTTAATGGATAAATAAATGAAAAGTGGGGGGACTATCTGTATTGGGGAAAAAATGAGTCTGAATATTGAAGATGATGTGTCATGACACGTGGACTGGTCAAAAGGTCAAAACGCAATGAATAGCCAAGAGGCACGGGCGACAACAGATAGGGGGAAAAGAAAGCAACATAGGTGTGGACCGTTACTAAAATAGGTACGAGTCTCATACCTATTCGAGTCGTTTAAAGATTAAAAATCAGAAGAAGTTGAAGATACGAATCTGATGACGTAAAAGAATCCAAATACAACATTAAATGTCAAATACGTTAGAGAATCTGAATTAAATAGAAATGATTGTGTAACGTTTCTTTTAAATATCATTTATTGCTCATAATTGCCTCATTAAGACAAATGCATTATATCTTCTCCTAGAATCAACTATAAAAGGGGAAAGACTCAACATCTGTAAGGACACGATATACGATTGAGATCTTACTGAAACACAAAACTATTTACTGATTTACCATCATTCTCAAAAATATTTTATTTTCGTCTCCTGATTATCAGTAACCCAAATTTCTTTCTAACTTTGACCAAAAGACTCAGATTTTTGGTTAAACAGTGCGAAATAAGAATCCAAAAATTAGAGCGACCTCTACATGCTAAGTTATTTTTGGATATCTGTTCTTAAACCTAGTTTTTCTTCTAATTTTGGGACTAATACGCAGGCACGAGACTCTTAACTATCTGCTAATGACTAGTGATCACCCTATTCAGTGATCACCAAAAGTAATCTTAAATAGGTTTATGTATCACAAAAAAAAATGACCCACAACACAGTAAGTAATGACTTATTTTATTATTTAAGTGTAGCAAGCGAAGTTAAAATCTAAGAAATTATATTTATATGGAGGTATAATAACCAACAACAATAACTAAGTTTCAGTCACACTTAAGTTGGGTAGACGATATAAATATATAATGAGTTAGACATGCAGAGGCGGATCCAGGTTTTTAAGTCTATGGGTGCACTACAGACTTTAACCAAATTTGATACTTATAAATAGTGTCAATTTTTTTTTTTTGGGTCAATAATGTCAATAGATATGGAAACATTTAGTGTTTTATGACCTATTGTCAATTTTAAATATTATTTAAAGAGATAACTTATACACTTCTTAAACCATTCAGTTTTTATCATCAAAATTCAAAATAAAGAGGAAAAATAAAATGATAATAACAATTTAATACCGTAAAATTTAAAACTTGTGCAAATTTTAGTGCAAAAAGAAACACAAAAAAATCTTAACATATGACTAATTCTATATATGTGAATTACTTACAAAATAAACTATATGTTGCAATAAAACATTATAGACAAAAGTCCAAAAAATTTTATTGAAACAAAAATATTCAAGCAAGTTATTGTGTAATTTAATATTCAGTAAAAAGCAAAAAGGGTAAAGAGAAAATTAATTGAGAGACTGCAATTAAGATCGAGGTTAGCATAATTCGGAGTAGGAAGACTAATAGATTTTAGGGGGAAAAACAAATGAAAGAAAGAAAAAAACAAATAGAGAACAACAGGATGAGAAAATCCCAAGAGGGATTTGATCCCTTGCTGTTGGAAAAGTAAAACAACCGGACAACCAGTGAACCACTTAGCTTTATAGAGCTAATAACAATTTAATACCGTAAAATTTAAAACTTGTGCAAATTTTAGTGCAAAAAGAAACACAAAAAAATCTTAACATATGACTAATTCTATATATGTGAATTACTTACAAAATAAACTATATGTTGCAATAAAACATTATAGACAAAAGTCCAAAAATTTTTATTGAAACAAAAATATTCAAGTAAGTTATTGTGTAATTTAATATTCAGTAAAAAGCAAAAAGGGTAAAGAGAAAATTAATTGAGAGACTGCAATTAAGATCGAGGTTAACATAAATTCGGAGTAGGAAGACTAATAGATTTTAGGGGGAAAAACAAATGAAAGAAAAAAAAAACAAATAGAGAACAACAGGATGAGAAAATCCCAAGAGGGATTCGATCCCTTGCTGTTGGGAAAGTAAAACAACCGGACAACCAGTGAACCACTTAGCTTTATAGAGCTAATAATAATTTAATATCGTAAAATTTAAAACTTGTGCAAATTTTAGTGCAAAAAGAAACACAAAAAAATCTTAATATATGACTAATTCTATATATGTGAATTACTTATAAAATAAACTATATGTTGCAATAAAACATTATAGACAAAAGTCCAAAAAATTTTATTGAAACAAAAATATTCGAGCAAGTTATTGTGTAATTTAATATTCAGTAAAAAGCAAAAAGGGTAAAGAGAAAATTAATTGAGAGACTCCAATTAAGATCGAGGTTAGCATAAATTCGGAGTAGGAAGACTAATAGATTTTAGGGGGAAAACAAATGAAAGAAAGAAAAAAATAAATAGAGAACAACAGGATGAGAAAATCCCAAGAGGGATTCGATCCCTTGTTGGGAAAGTAAAACAACCGGACAACCAGTGAACCACTTAGCTTTATAAAGCATGGGTTCCCAAAGTTAATATTAGACCCTTTCTTTAAATTATGTACATGGAAAAATTGATTTGTTGGGAAGACCATGAGTTTACGTGAACCCCAATTTACACTGTAGATCCGCCCCCGTAGACATGACACAAATTTATACTATATGTCTATGTTAAATTTACGATAAGTTTTCTCACGTGTGAATTTGACTCTTTATTGTAAGTCAAGCACACGAAATTTTTAATTATGGTGGTGATACCTTGCACCCAAGACTTTATTATGCTTGTCTAAAGACAATTTTTTTTTACCTTTATCATTAACTATTTATTACTCAAATTATTTTTTAAGACTTTTCAAAATATTATCATTATTATGGGTAAAATTGTAAAATACATACTTCATTTATTTTTTTTCTTAAAGGGGGTGAAAAGGCGAAAACGGACAATTAAAAATAAACGGAAGGAATAAAATGTTAAATTAAGTGAACAATTTATCTAAAAACTTAAGTTGTCAGTAAAATGATATTACTTCATATGGCATAAAGGGGTGTCAAATGGGCGGGTTGGATCAATTTTGGGCGGGTCAAAATGGGTTGAGTCAATAATTGGGCCGGTCAAATGACCCTCCCAAAAGTTACTTGGCTAAGATGGATTTGGTCAAGATGGGTTAAAATTCGGGTCATAACCCAACCCGCTCAACTCTTATTAAACTTTAATTAATATGTGTTATTTTCTTATAAATTGTATAATTAATAAATAAGGCTTTTTTGCTTTTGTTATGGTCATATTTAAAATATTAAATAAAAAATAAAATTATTTCTAAGATATTTTGACAAACTTACTCATGAATCAATTTGGGCTAAATATTAGCCTAACTTTAAATGGGTTGAGATGGGTTGGGTCAAAATGGGCTAAGTTCAATAAATGGGCGGGTCAATAACCAACCCAACCTTGGGCGGGTTGGGTGGGTCATTTGGGCTTGGGCCAAATTTGACAGCCCTATGGCATATAATAGTCAAACTTTCGTAAACTTAATTTTACAACTAGGGTTACCTAGTGTGTGACATTGTTCTATCTTATTGGTCACTCAAATTAGTTAATCAAGTCGCTCTGGGCATTGGCGGATCCGGCCCGTTGATACCGGATTTATCTAAACTCAGTACTTTTGATGTGAAACACAAATTTATGTGTAAAAATTCATTAAATTACAATAAATAGTAGTTATGAACTCATAAATTTAAAAATATAATCGGTTCAAGACTAAAAATCTTAAAAGTTGAACAAGTAGAGTTTAAAATCCTCGCTTAGTTTCTGGCTCTGGACTCCTCTCTTTTAATTTTTAAGTGTTTAAGGATTTTTCCATCCTTCTCTTCTCTTCATATACCAATCATATATAATTCTCACTTAGTTCTCATAATACTCTTTAGCTCCATATATCTCTAGAATTTGAAACAATAATGAGGCCAGATATAATTTCATGTCTATTGATGTCCTTACTCATCCATGAATTAGTCATGGTTTCTCAAGTCA
This sequence comes from Nicotiana sylvestris, assembly GCF_000393655.2. NCBI lineage: Eukaryota > Viridiplantae > Streptophyta > Magnoliopsida > Solanales > Solanaceae > Nicotiana > Nicotiana sylvestris. Next base: position 14,582,403 of record NC_091060.1, on the reverse strand, counting down.
AGGCCGCCGGAGAGCTAAAAGGTTTAGACAGGAATATGGGCAGAGGTACACTAATACCGCCACCACCGACGCATAATTTGAGAAATCATTGGAAGCGAGATGTGCCACCAGCACCACCACCACCACCAGAGCCCAATGTGGGGAATCGTCGGAACCGTGGTGCGCTACCACCACCACCACTACCTCCTACACCAGCACTAGAACCACCTCCTCCACCAGCACTAGCACCTCCACCTCCACCAGCACCACTTTCACCGTCACCACCAGAAGCACCACCGCTTCCACCAGCGGTGGAAATCAAATCACATGATATTCTCCTAATTTAACTCCACGAACTAAGGAAATCAAATCATATGATATTCTCCTAATTTAACTCAATGAACTAAAACGATCCCTCATTAATCTGTATTTGAAAGATACATAATAAAGATTATAGATGAATAAAGAGAAATACATATGAATAATACAGTTGAGTAGAACTGTATACAGTTGAATACAACAAAATACAACTTAATTCATCTGAATACAACACTTGAATATAACAAAATACAACTGAATACAGCTGAATAAAACTCTTGAATGCAACAAAATACAACTAACTTCTGCTGAATAAAATAGTTGAATATAACTAATTACAACTTAATTCATCTGAATACAGTTGAAATATACATTCGAATACAACTGAATACAAATAGGCGATTTGGGCGATCTAGAGAGAGAAGCAGCCTGATGGCTTCGCCGGCCGGCGGCCAGCCATTAATTCCGGCTGGTCAGCCTCTTAACACATCTGCCCAACCTCCTACAACAACTACAAACAATCCCCAGCCCTCAAATCCCACAAACGAAGCAATGAATTACACAAAAGCTGTGAACCCTACTTCGACGACCACTGCCAAACAGAATTGAGCCGCTACAGTTGAACCAATTGCTCTTCGTCTATCAAAATCAACGAATTACACTTACCCTAGGCGATTGTAACTGTTGTTGGGCATGGCAGAAAAGAGTTAAAGAGTTCTCTTTCTTACTGCAGGTGCTTGCAGCCATTGCTGATGAGTTTGAATAAAAGCAGGTGAGTGTTTTTCCTCAGTTGTTGCAGTCTGAAAACTCCAACAAAGTGGTCAAAGACACGAATACGTAATGAGTACGCTGATTCAGATTCTTTGTTTCCATTAACAAAGGAGAGAGAAAAATATTTTTTAGCATATATGGTGCCTTAAATATAGGATGTAACTATAATTAGATATTTGGCTATAAAGTATAAAAGGTATCTATAGGATGTAATATTTTAAAATGGTATTTATTTAAAATAAATAGGGTACTAAGGTTTTCTATAGGGTGTAAAAATTCCTAAATGACACACAGGTTTTTCTAATAGCGAAACTACAATATGCGGCCAGCTCCACAGTTATGAGGGGTAAAGGCTTGTGCCTTAGACCCCCAAATTTGGGAGGCCCATTTTTAAAAAAATAATAAGTTTATAAATATTTAAAAAATAATATTTAGTATTTTTAATACAAAAAATTAGAGTTTTAATATAAAAGGAAAGAAAATTTTTTTGATATAAAAATGAGGTAATAATTTGACTTACTTAAAAATGGGTAGACGAATAATTTTCGCAACGTTTCAGTTTTTTATTTTTTACTCTATTAAAAATTTTGCTCTCTTCCTTAGTTTGTCCAAGTCAATCTTTTTTTTCTCTTCATATTTCAGAAAATCCTACATATTTTCTGTCTTTCTCTTTAATATTCCTACTCACTTTCTTTCTCCAAGATTTCATTACTCATCGTCTTTATCAAAGATTTCATTATTTCAAGTGTTAAACAATATTTTTAAGTTTTCAATAGTAGTTCTATACTTCTATTGCTCTGTAAAATCTTATCTAATATCAACAATATCTCAAGAAAGATTAAATCAGTTGGTTATATTATCAATTGAACATAAACTATTAGAGAAAATCGATTATAAAAAAAAATTATTAACAACTTTGTATCTCAAAAAGTTAGAAAATTGACTTCAAATAAAAACTTATCTTATAACTTTCTTTTAAAAATTTAGGCCTCATATTAAATTATGGTTTTAGGCCCCGTACGTGCCTGAGCCGCCCCTGATGCAACGCAATTTCTTCTATACGTATTAATAAAAATAATTGCGCGACTCATTTAATAATGATCTTTTCAAAAAGATAATGAGAATCCTTTACTCTTCTCTGTTGGACCGCAAGTACATTGTAATTATAATTTTCATCGCCCTCACTATTTTCTTTTATTTTTCTTTTCCGATATTTTGTGTGATGACGTGTATAATCGTCTTTGGTTTTTACAACTTTGGATCTTTTAGAAAACAATAAAATATTCCATTTTTTAAAGAACATGAATACATTGAAAAAATAGTGATACTTGCCATGAATTTAAACTCTTCTATCCACATTATTATTTGCGAATAATTTTAGTAAAACCGTGTTGCGATAAATGTCACGAGACCAGAAGCATTTGATTATTCGGGAAAGTGATGGGACTACCTAATCCCAAAAATGTTGATCATTCTTTCTGCCTTCTTAAAAAAATTAAATTCATTCACACAGGCTTTCATTTCTCCGGATGAGAAGGTTTGGCGTTGACTCTTCCCTTATATATTATTAAAATAGCACAAAAATACAAATGACGGGAACATAAAACCAAACCTTCAATTCTTCGTACATTGAGATGTTGAACAAGTCGGAAGTGGAATTATCAATTAAAAATTAATTATTTCATTCGCAAGTTACAATAAGATCATACTTTTGGTGATGTGTTGAAGGTGATTGCGATTATATAAAATGAGTAACGCAAATTACATCCAAAATCACGATTACACTTGTTATTACTAAAGCTTATAATCTAGTGATATCGATGATAGTACTCTTTCACACAAGTAGTGTGGATTCAATTCCCATTACTCCCTTTCCCCATCAACCCAATGTAATGGGAAAGTAATAAATAACTCGCAAAATTATTCTATTACCATGTTTTAGAAAGTCTTGTTTTCATAATCTCGTGCAATGATTTCTAGAGCAGAAGAATTTCCTTGCAAAACAGTTTCATACTAGAGAATCAAAACCCGAAAAAGAAAATGAGAATTTTTATGAAGCAAAACATTGACAAGTAATTTAAAGACTAATTTAACATTATTGACTAATCAAATGCTTCCTACCAAGACATAGACTATATAAATCCTGAAGAACGAAAAAGAGTTATTACAATCCATCCCAAAACCTAGAAGAAAAAGGAGAAGAAACAGCCTTCCAAATTAAAGAAAGGAGGATGATTATGGGCCCGTTTGACCATTAAAAAAGATGGAAAAATGACATTTTATAGCCGCTATTAAAATAATAGCCGACTTTTTATTTTTTTTTGTATATTTACATTATGTATACAACAACAACTATTTGCACGTTCAGTTTCTGTGTAGTTTAGGCCGTCTCCACCAACACGAGGGCCACGACAACAATTGGAATAAAAGGGTTTCATGTTCCGATTTCAACACGTTCAAGCTACCAACAGATGACTCGAGAGGAGGAAAATCTAAAAAACAAAACTATTGGCAACTAATTGTTCATATCTTTCTTGAATTTTTCTATGTATGTTGTTTCTTCTTTCATATATCGTTATTGACTAATTAATCCAAGGCCTCCTAGCAAAACTTATACTATTATTAATTCTGAACAATCGAATTTGTTATAGAAGAAGTGGTCATATTATATTTGTTACTCTACCGTTCTATCTTTTCTTTCATTATGTAGTGAGTTGGTTGCTTTTAATTTCATATAATGAAGAAAAGCTAATGCCAGCAAACTGAATTCGACTCTAATATATAAATGCTGTTGCCTGAATGCCTCGAGAGGGAGTTCAATATATATATATTCGCAACAAATCAACAAATTCATGGAACATGCTATTTTTTACTTATATTTATCATTTAATCACAATTATCGAGGAGTATTCTGCACAAGATGTTAAATTTAATAAAATTCTAAATAATGATATAGTGATTCCTTATACTTCTATATTCCATGAACTGCTTGTAGCTGATAAAAAAAAAATCATTTAATTATGCTAGTGTAACGGCCCGGCCGGTTGTTTTAAGAATTAACATCCCGATCCCTTATTAACTGTTTTTTCCGTATTTATTTCTACTCTTTTGATTTGCCGGGGTATTTGGTTTTGAGTTTCGGAGAGTTTTGGGACACTTAGTCCCTAAATGAGAGTTTAAGTTGTAGAATTTGAGCCGTAGTCAGAACATTGTGAAGACTACCTCAGAATGGAATTCCGACGAATCCGTTGGGTGATTTCAGGCTTAGGGGCGTGTTTGGATTGTGTTTTGGGAGTCCATAACTTATTTAGGCTTGAAATGTCAAAAGTTGAATTTTTGAAGTTTCCGGTTCGAAAGTGAGATTTTGATATCGGGGTCAGAATGGAATTCCGGAAGTTGGAGTAGCTCCGTAGTGTTGAATGTGATGTGTGTGCAAAATTCAGGTCATTCGGGCGAGGTTTGATAGACTTTTTTATCGAAAGTGTAAATTGAGAGTTTTTGGAGTTGTTAGGCTTGAATTTGTGGTCAATTCGGTGTTTCGATATTTTTTAGGTGTTTTAAAGATTGATATAAGTTTGGATAGTGGTATATGACTTGTTCGTGCTTTTGGTTGAGGTCCCGGGGGCCTGGAGATCATTTCGGATGGTTAACGGGAAGTTTGGAGTTGAGAGTTTGCAGCTGAAGCTGCTAAGTCTTCTGTCATAATCGCACTTGCGGCATGGGAACCGCAAGTGCGAGCCCGTAGAAGCGGTTAAAGCACCGCAGATGCGGTTTGAGGCGAAATAGGGTTCAATCGTAAATGCGGTCAAGGCACCGCAGAAGCGGCACCGCATCTGCAGAAAGGCAGTCGCAGGTGCGGAAAATCCCTGTTTAATGAAATGTCGCAGATGCGACTTGGTCTTCGCTGAAGCGGGACCGCTGGTGCGGTCCCAGAGCCGCAAATGCGATTTCACTGGGCAGAAAAGGGGCAGAATTGAGGGTTTAGTTTCAAAACTTGGAAAATTGATTTGGGAGCTCAAGATTGGCGATTTTGAGAGAGATCTTCACCTGGGTGTTTTAGGTAAGTAATTCTTACCCGGTTTTGATTAATTTTCACGAATCTATGCTTAAATTCATCCTTTAAATTCGAATTTGGGGTAGAAAAATTGGACAAAAGTTGAAAAGTTCCTAAACCTAATATTTGAGTTTTGATCACGATTTTGATGTCAGATTGGAGTAATTTCTATATATATAAACTCGTGAGAGTATGAGGATTCTGAATTTGTAAATTTCACCTGATTCCGAAATGTGGGCCCGGGGGACGTTTTGGTCATTTTACCTAATTTCGCGTATTAGCTTATTATTTATTTGTATAATCAGTTACTTGGAGTGTTATTTACATTATGCAATTGAATTGAATAGATTTGGGTCATTTGGAGTCGAGTACTCGTGGCAAGAACGTGGTTTCGGGTTGATTTTGAGCATGTTCGAGGTAAGTGGCTTGCCTAACCTTATGTAGGGGAATTCCCTTTAGGATTTATTATTGTTGATAATTGAAATACCTTGTACGTGAGGTGACGAGTGTGTACTTATGCTAATTGTTGAAAATCTTGTTTTCATTAAGTACATTGTACATTGTTCACTCAGATGTATCGAAAATTTTCATTCTCTGCTGTTCTTCTCTCAAAATTAGCTTGGTCTTTTCTCTAAATTCAATCATCTTTTCAGTTTAATCATAAAAAGTTAACAAGATGTGCATCTTAAGACATCACTTATGTTTATGTTTATCCCAGGACTGTTCAGAATGAACGTGCAGATAGAGCACTTCAAGTGTTTCAAAGCATGTTGTGTAGTAGAATTGAACCGTCTACAACTACTATAGCAAGTGCCCTTGCAGCTTGTGCTCAATTAGGTTCATTGAAAGTAGGAACTTCTATACATGGCTACATGTTGAGGCAATGAATTGCCATAGAGACTCCTGCCCAAAATTCACTTGTCACCATGTATTCAAAGTGTGGCTATTTGAAGCAAGCACTTGCTGTTTTCAATATGATAAAAAGCAGAGATGTGGTTTCCTGGAATGCAATTGTTGCAGGGAATGCTCATAATGGCCATTTAGCAATGGTCTTGTATCTGTTTAATGAAATGAGGATAGCCCATCAAAGACCTAACTCAATTATAGTTAGGCACGACTTTAGTTGATATGTAGTGCAAATGTGGTGACCTGGACAGTGCGAGTTTCCAGAACAACCACAAATTAAACCTCATCACAACACCAGAAATTGAACTATGCTACTTGAGTTTCCAGAAAGTTTAGAAATTACACAACACCATATACATGAACTGAACGATGCGAAATAGTTGAGAAATTACACAACACATGAAGTGAACACAAATGCTGCTGAGAAATTACAATACAATGCATATTACAACCATTTTCATCCAACCATTACAATACAATGCATTTAAATTATACAACTAAAACAACCATAAGCAATTACAATCATATTTTCAAGTCTTCCCTCAAAATATAAAACTAACCACATATCCAATAATGAAACCCAAAAACATAAGAAACAAATTTTCCACCCTGTTTCCAAGTCTTTCTTTAAGAACAACATCCTTTTCCCTTTCCAATTTGTTGATGACAATAATAGCTCTTGTTGATGACACCTGAAAAAAGCATTTCCGGGATTCATTTCAGTCCGCCATGTGAGATGGAGTGCAGTAACTCCACATCCACACATCCTTGGACGGTTATTTGAAGAACTCGAACATTCCGACATTTCAGTCCGCCTGTTGTTCCTGAAAAATTAAAGGGGTGACAGTCTGCTATTCCTGAAGGAAGAAGATGAACGGCTTGTTGTTAAAGATGGAAAAAGATGGATGGCCGAAGAAGAACGAATTTATAATACACGTTTTGCTAGGAATTAAGCCATGAATTTGTCAACCAAAAAAAGGGCAAAGACAATTCGTGAAGACCGAATGGACTTAACTATCAATTACCAACCTACTTTTATTGTAAAAATTGCACGGGGCGCCGTATTTGGTCGCCCCCATTTAACCTATACCTATTTTTTTTTAAACTTTTAACGTGTACCCACTTTTTAAATAACTTCAGCCCCATTTCTCCTCCTCCTTCCCTTTTCTCCTCCTCCTTTTAACTTTTACCTTTTATGTAGTACGTATTTATTTTTGGTGCTCAGCACACACTGAAACAATTTATGTTTGCTTTAAGTGTACATTGTATTCTGTAATATAATACCTTTGAAGTTGTTGTTCTACTCATAATAAGAATTTATGCTGAATACACTTGTATATTGATAGTTCTTTATCTTTATCAGGTAGGTTTAAAAGGGAACTTTTTTAAAATAAAATTTAAATTCAAGAGTATTAATAATTCTGTAGGCAAAAAATAACTGGAGTTTAAAATTACAAAACGAAAGACAAAAAAGCAGAAGCTGAAGAAGAAAGAAAAGAACTGGAACACACAAGCACTAGAAAGAAAAGAGAACTAAATAACTTCAGCTCTAGAGCTGAAGTTCGACAATTACAAAACAAAAATTTCAGCTCTAGAGCTGAAGTTATTTAGTTCTCTTTTCTTTCTAGTTCATCAATCGCGAAACACCAAAAACAGTAGTGATTGCCTCAGACTTCAGCTCTCGAGCTGAAGTTTCCCAGTTACAATACAAAAAGTTCAGCTCTAGAGTTGAAGTTTCCCAGTTACAACACAAAAACTTCAGCTCTGGAGCTGAAGTTCGACAGTTACAATCATAATTAAGTATCCTGAATTTATGAACTGTTAATTCGAAATTCAAGACTAAGTGTCCTGAATTTTTTAATTGTTAATTTAAAATTCAGGATATAAAATTTGAATTTTTGAACGCAATTTTCGAACTTTTGAACAAGATGTCCGATAGTTTGAACCTTGAGGTTTAAATTTCAAGATATTGTATCTTGAAGTTTGAGCAAATTAACTAATCTTTAAATACATTGTGAACTGTAAATATATTTTAAATAGCATACTTAAAAGTGGCTACCTTATGTCATTTCCAAAAAATACACAGCTCAATGAGAAATACAATTGCGTCGGCTACTCTAAAATGGGCTGCCTGCTTTCCTTCCCTAGCTGCATCTTGGGCAGGATCATTGGGCTGGTTTACAGTATCCATTCAATCATGTAAAAATTGCACGGGGCGCCCTTTTGGCCGCCCCCATTTAACCTATACCCATTATTTTTAAAACTTTTAACTTGTACCCACTTTTTAAATAACTTCAGCCCTGTCGCGACCCAAAATCTAACCATGTCGTGATGGCGCCTATCGTCTTACAAGGCAAGCCTATTTCCCAAAATATTACTACTAAATCGATTATAAGAATTTAATAAAACATTTTCAACATTTGAATTTCCCATAGGCTAAATCAACTCTAAATATAATTAATATAAAATACGTAAATGAGCCCAAACATCAGGGTGTCACTAAGTCATGAACGTCTAAAACTATAAACTAAGATATATAAATTAAACTGTCTAAGTGTCCAAAAGAAGAAATGACAAGAGAAGTAACAAGGCCCTGCGGATACTAGCAGCTACCTTTCAATATCCACAGATAGCCGACCTGAACTCAACGATCGCCGCGCTCTAACTCACCTGGATCTGCACATAAAGTGCAGGGTGTAGTATGAGTACAACCGACTCAGTAGTAACAGAAATAACTAAGGAACTGAGCAGTAGTGACGAGCTAAGTAAAACAGTCTAATTATTTATTTTCATAATTTACAGTAAACATGAATAAATAGGTAAATTCCATAAAACCAACAAATACCACAAAGAAGTTAACAAGTAAATACAGCAACAATAAAAGTAAATGCAACCTCACAGCAATGTCACTCCATCACTCAGCACTCGCACTCAGCACTCCATACTCAACACTCTGCACTCACTGGGGGTATGTACAGACTCCGGAGGAGCTCCCAAAGCCCAAGCACAGACAACTCACGTGCCATCATATCAATACCTGGATCTGCATGGTCAACTCACGTGCTATGCGGACAACTCACGCGCTATGGTATCAATACCTGGACCCGCATGGTCAACTCACGTGCTATGCGGACAACTCACGCGCTATGGTATTAATATCCTCACAACCAGGCCCTCGGCCTTACTCAATCATGTACCTCACTAGCCTCACCATCATCAACAAATAAGGGGACACAACCCACATCACGTATCACAACATATTAGCAATTAATAGAGATTGAGGTAAACATGTACAATAATTTCTATAACTGAGTACAAATAATGTGAGCATGAATAAATCCTAAGTATGATCTCTAACATGAAGGCAAACAAGTTCAACAACAAGTAAACACATAACCACAGATAATAGCTATTAGGCCTCGCAGCCTCACGGGACAACCCAAGTCTCAATCCCTCGAGGTATACACCCACATGCTCGTCACCTAGCGTGGGTATCACCTCCAAACAATCACATGATATCAAATTCTTCGGGTTTATATCCTCAAAGCCAGAGTTAAAACTGTTACTTACCTCAACCGCATAAAATCCTACTCCGGGATGCCCTCTTCTCTGGAATCGATCTCCAAAAGCTCTGAGTCTAACCAAAATCAGAATAATACTATCAAAATCCGAAATCAGTCAAAAATGGCATAATAATACTATCAAAATCCGAAATCGGCCAAAACCCGGCCCCCGGGCTCACATCTCGAAACTAGTCAAAAATGGCATAATAATAAACCTTGTCCTCTCCCGAGTCTAACCATATAAAATTTGTCAAAATCGGACTCCGTTTGGTCCCTCAAATCCTCACTTAAAACTCTCCAAAACTCAAACCCTAACTCCCTAAATTTCACTTTGAAATCATCAATCAAATCCCAAAAACGATGATGGATTAATGAAATATAACCAAAATCGAGTAGAGAACACTTACCCCAATCCATATGGTAAAAATCGCCCAAATCCGAGCTCCCCAACTCAAAATATGACCGAATGAACAAACCCTAGTTTTATATATTTTTCTGCTAGCTATTCTGCCTCGTTTCTCATGCCAAACGATTCTGAAACTCGTATTTTATGCCTCCAATGGATTCCTTGTGGAATTCTAGTCAAGTTAGGCTTTTAAATCACTCAATTTGACCTTATAATGAATGAGATATGTAGGTTTTAATATTTGTAAACAGTGCAAATTTTTAAATACGCCATCAGCGGCAATTTCGTAATTAATCTGAAAAATCTGGTAACCTAATTCTTAGTAAATGACCATAAATTTCTCATACGATGTCCAAATTCGATGATTCTTTTTGCTACGGGTCCGTAATTATGATACGGATCTAATACTTCAATCAAAAAAGAAATTGGAGCTCATTTGTTCAATATGATATCATTTATGCTTGAATAAACAACGTCGAAACATAAGAAAAAAGAGCACAACGCAACCCAAACCTGTCTGAAACTCATCCGAGGCCCTCGGGACCTCAACTAATAATTCCAACAAGTCATATATCACTACCCGAACTTAGTCGAACCTCCCACCTAAAACAACACCAAAATACCAAATCAACCTCGAATTCAAGCCTAAGACTTCTAAACTTCCAACTTTCGCAACTCAAGCCTAATTCTATCACGGACCTCCAAATTATATTCCGGACACACTCCTAAGTCTAAAATCACCCAACGAAGCTAATCGAATCATAAAAATCCAAATCCGAACTCGTTTACTCATAAGTCAACTTTCGGTTGACTTTTTTAATTTAGCTTTCTAACTAAGAGACTAAGTGATCATTTCACTCCAAAACTACTCCGAGCCCAAACCTACCAACTCGATACAACTCAACACGTCTGAACAATATATAAATAAGCATAGATGGAAGAAATGGGACTATAACTCTCAGAACGAACGACTGGGTCGTTACAAGCCCCTTTTCTCCTCCTCCTCCTGCTCCTCCTCCTCCTTTGTTTTGCTTCTTCTTCTTCTTCTTCTTCTTCTTCTTCTTCTTCTTCTTCTTTCTTTCTTTCGTTCTTTCTTTCTTTCTTCGTTCTCATCGTCCAATTCATAATCTTATAGGGAATTGAAGGAATCACCTAGACTTATTCTTTTTACTTTCTCATATACATATAATGATGTGAATGCTAGAATTAGTAAAAAAATGAATTAAGTTAACAATGTTGAGCATATACCATGCTATAAATATCACCATTGCTGTTGTTAGTTTACTCACCAAAAAATCCAAAAAGAAAACAAGCTAGATATGGCTAAATACACAGCCTTCGTTGCCCTTCTCTTATGTCTTCTCCTTGTCGCCGCTACTGGTGAGTCAAATTAAGTAGTTTATTTTTTCTTTTAATCAAATTAAAGGATTAGGATGTTCAGGATTGTCCCAAGATACAAAACAAAAATTTCCTTCAATAAAAACTTCAGCTCTAGAGCTGAAGTTCGACAGTTCCAAAACAAAAACTTCGCCAATTACAAAAATAAAAACTTCAGCTCTAGCTAGTTACAAACGAAAAACTTCAGCTCTAGAGCTGAAGTTCGCCAGTTACAAAAACAAAAACTTCAGATCTAGAGCTGAAGTTCGCCAGTTACAAAAAACTTCAGCTCTAACCAGTTACAAACAAAAACTTCAGCTCTAGAGCTGAAGTTCGCCTGTTACAAAACAAAAACTTCAGCTCTGGAGCTGAAGTTCGCCATTTACAGAACAAAAACTTCAGCTCTAGAGCTGAACTTCAGGCACGGCTACTAGAATACTGAAGTTTTGCATGATTGCATTTTCTACTTCAGCCCTGTATTCTGAAGTTATGCGAAAAGCGGATACGTTTGCAATTTTTTTTGCAAAGCGGGCATAAGTTAAAATGTGACACAAAAAGCGGGTATAGATGCAAATAGGCCTTTAATCATTGTGTATTGTGTAGGACGATGATTATAATTTGTAATGGTAATATACTGAGTTGTTCGAAGAATAATAGGACTAGTATAAAGTTAGCAATTAAGATAGTTATAAAGGAAAATTACTTCTATAAAATAGTTAGGGAATTTGAATTTTTTACATTCAGTAAAAATTGTTTTCCTTGAAAAATATTTTTTGCTAACTAACCACTAAAAGATAATTTATTTTTCAAAAGTATTTTCTGTCGCATTTGTTCAACAGGATGAGAAAGTCAAATGAATGGAGTGTGAGCAAGTGATTTTTGCCCGACGAAGATACTCCCACAAAATTCACAAAAATAATTTTTTTCTAATTGTTTTGAATTTATAGAATTTTAGGATTTTCTTTTAATTTGTTTGTTTGCATTTAGCTGTATTTTCATACATATTTAATATCTTAAAATTATAGAAAAATTATAAAAATTGTCACATTTCAATTTCATACCATCTTAGATTTTAATTGCACTTTTAGGATTTAATTACATATTAATTGCACAATTAAAACATGAAACTCACAACAAAAAATATTAGTCACTTTGCATTCATTTTTAGTTGAATGATTATTTAAATGATAGTCAACAGCCTTAATTTGCAACAAAATAGGTTTAATTTGGAATATTTAGTGGATTGGTTAGTTTTGAAAATTTAATAATAGAAGAAGGAGCAAAAAGAGAAGGGATGTTGGGTTCAAAACCATCATGGGCCAGCTTCAAAGGTCCCAAGTCAAAAGCGCCCAGCCCAAATTTCCCCACCCGGTCCAGTCTTCAGGCGCCAAAACGACATCGTTTTAGTAACGCCTAATCCCCACCGTTGATCCTATATGATCTAACAGTCCGCAACTACCCCCCCCCCAATTCCTCTTTAATTGTCGGGCCATACCCCCACCCCACCCCAAAACCCTCACATAACTCGCCTCTCTCATCCTCTCTAAACCTCTGCCAACAATCGTCGTCAGAAATCGCTCACGGCGGCGGCATGCCGCCAAATAGCCCCAAACTCACACCCTACAACCTCCATCCTCCCCTCATTCCAAATCCCTCACTAATACCCCCAGAAAACCACCCAAACTCGCTGATTTTCGGATATAAGAATCTCAGAAAAACCTAGTTTTACCCCTGTCTGATTTTCTTCCTTAAATTTAATTCAATTTGGCTCGAAACTTACGTTGATTGATTGCTTTTGACAATAGCAGTCTATTAACAATAATTTTGGACCATTTTGGATGATCGAGATTCGGTCAATTAGCCATTGCTCGGCCAGTGTTCATTCTCGCTGGAATTATTTTGTGTCTTTTTGGTTTGGCTAAATTGATATATCTCTTTCCTCATTTCTGTGATTTATTTTTAGTTATCACTGTTTCACCGGCTAAGTATGATTTGATTAATAGGCAGTTTAAATTAGTATCTAGTGGTTGGACTTAATGTATTTAGGCTTTAATTACAATCTGTATAGAGTTTGTCCAACTGTTTAATTTTGATGTTTGTTTGGGTATGGGGTGACCAAGACTGTAAGCATAAGCTTCCTTTAAGCTTGGGTCTGGCCTGCTAGGCAGGCAGGCCCATTAAATGTGAGATTCGAGTAGGGAAAATATGGGCCTTTTGGCCAGATAACCCAGTGTTGGTACTATTAAAAAGGTAAATACAGGGGTGTTAGGGGTTAGTTTAGGTTTTTAGCTTGAGGAATCTTTATGTTATAACTGAAGGAAGATTCTAGAAGAGATAAGGATTGCACTCTGCACAGAAAATAGATATAGGTCAAATTGTTGGGGTTTAAGTGAACAAAAATAAAATTAAGGAGAGGTGTAAATGAATTAAGAAAATTAGGTTTTGTTGCCCTAGAAGGCTTCTATAAAAGGATTCTCTTTCATTTATTAGGTCTGGACAGAAAAAAGAAAAAAAAGAGAAGGCACACACAGAAAAATACACTCTGAAAATTGACACTCTTTTCCTTCACTTTTGAGTATGGTTGTCCAACGGGACAGGTCGTCCCGTCCCGTCCTGTGTCTCGTCCCGTCCCGTCCCGCTTCAAGTTAAATAAGATGGGTCAATGTTAAACGAGACACGGGATGGGACAGGACGACCATTTCGTCATGTTTCGTCCCGTCCCGTCCCGCCAATTGTTTTCTAAAAAAACTAGCCGTTAGGCAACGACTTAAATTGCAAAAATAGTCGTTGCCAACGGTCCAAACAGCCCCTACCTCTCCCTCCCCCCCCCCCCGAAACACCCCTACCCCCTCCAAACTTTTAATATAACCCTTAAGTTTATTAAATTATACTTTGGCCCTATTTTCTACTATAAATACCCCCCATTCTTCTTCATTTTTTTCCCACAAAAAATCAATCTTCTCTCTCAAATCTCTTATATTCTAATATTCTATCTATATTCTATATTATTCTCTTAATTTTGTTACTATCAAGTATCAACTATCAACTATCAAGTGATAACTTTCAAGTATTTGGGCAAATATTTTGGAGCAACTTTCAAGCTTCAAATTAATTCGTCAAGTATTTGGAGCAATATTTTGGGCAATTTATTCAAGTTTCAATATTTAATCACGGTGCACTCGTTCCATCTCCTAATTTTAATATATAATTTTTGCGTATCATTTTAGTGCTTAATTTTTGTGTTTACTTTACGTGTTATATTTTCGTAATTTATTTGTGTGTTTAATATTTGTGTTAGCTTTTTAAATTTAATTTCGTATTTAAATTATGGCACCTAAAAATATATTTGGTATTTTTTTGAAAAGCAGTAAGAAAAATATTAAAGGTGAAAGTAGTAGTAATCCTAATCTTAACCCTTCTCCTAGACCTAGAATTAGAAAGCATATTGATGAAATGACTCATGTTGATGAAACTTCATTTTTTCAACCCCCCACATTTTATGATATTCATGTCGGAGAACAATTTGATCATGAAACTTTACAAAGACAATTTGGCAATGATATTTTTTTTGAGGATGAAGAAAATGAGGAAGAAGAATTAGATGAAATACCCACTAGTCCCGCAACACAAGCTCTAACTCAGAGTCAATCTCAGTCTGGAGCTTTACCCCATGTACCCCCTGTAAGGGGTAAACCTAAGGCTGAACGTCCCAAAACATCACTTGTATGAAAAAAATTTAAACATGATAAAGTCAATCATCGTGCTATATGTGAAAAATGTAAGCAAGTATTTACACACACAACAAGTGATGGGACGGGGGTTTAAGTAGACACTTAATAAGGATCACAAATTTTTATGGATACAAGCTAACATAGAAGCAGGAAAAATTATAGATCCTACCATCAGTACTGACACTCCTAGTGGATCTGGTTCTAATCAAATTCAACAACAACTTGACTCTGCTTCTGGTCATATTTTACGCAAATATAACAAAGATAGAGATCGTGAGAACTTAGCAAAAATGGTGGTTGTTTGTGGCTTACCTTTTACTTTCCCTACTCACCCTGCTTTTGTGCATTATATACAAGAAACTTATAACCCTGCTTTTCAAGGTTTTCCTAAGACCACGGTTAGAAATGATGTTTTTAAATTTCGAACCGAATATCTTCAGTATATTAGTTGTGTATTTTTTCACTTAGATTGTAATGTGTCTATCACATCTTAAATAGGTCGTAGTCCTAATAGTTATGATTATTTAACTTTTACATGTCATTGGGTTGATCATCACTGGAACTTGCAAAAACGTATTATTGGTTATAAATTTGTTGATTCAAAACACACTGGAGTATATATTGCAGCTACTGTTCTACAAATACTTATTTTTAATGGACTCATTAATAAAGTTTTAACTATCACCTTATGTGAGCACGTGATTTTTGCCTTACGAAAACTACTCCAAAATAAATCAAAAATAAAGTAAATTTCTTTTACTGTGCAATTTTTGAATTTGCGTGGTGTTTGTTAAATATTTGTCTTATATCCGTAAATGTTTACTTTGTCATAACAAAATGAAAATAAAAATAAAAATATATGTTTCATGCATATCTAGGATTTAATTATGCATTTAATAATTGATTCAAAATAAAATCACAAAATGTGCTTTGTCCTATTTTAAATATTTCACTGTGTGATTAATGTTTGGTCTGTGTGTTAAATAATTGTTAAAAGGTAATTAATATCTTTAGAAGGGTAATTTTTTTTTATAATTTTAATTAAGATTTTAATGATTAATAATAAAATTAGAAAATAAAAATATAAATTGTAAAATGAAACTCAGACCTGGATTAAAATCCAGGCCCAAATCAAGTTACCCCCCCCCCCACAGCCCAATCCAAACAGCCCATGTCTGGTCCAATCCAAACGAGTCAAAACGACATCGTTTGGTCGTAGTTTATCAGGGACCGTTGGATCAAATCCAACCAACGGTTGAGATCTCATCACCCTAACCCATAATCCTTACCCGATCAAATACTCGGTTCAAACCCGTCCCCCCAAAATTAAGCCAAACGACATCGTTTGGTTAAGTGAATAGATCATGGCCTTTCATTCTGATTGATCGGACGGTCAATATCAATCCACCATTCCCC
Source organism: Nicotiana sylvestris (assembly GCF_000393655.2). Taxonomy (NCBI): domain Eukaryota; kingdom Viridiplantae; phylum Streptophyta; class Magnoliopsida; order Solanales; family Solanaceae; genus Nicotiana; species Nicotiana sylvestris. The sequence goes on along the minus strand of NC_091060.1, from coordinate 14,565,882 downwards.
TATATAAACCCATAATCCTTACCCCGGCCCCCCTAACTAAACACCCCCTCCTCTCCTGTTCATCGTCTTCCCGAACCAAACCCCTAACCCTAGCCGCCCTTATTCCCCACCGCCTCTGAAACCCGGCGGCATCAACGCCGCCGGTCACCACCTTAACACCCCAGAACCCCCTGAACACCCTCTATCCGAATATGTTATCCGCTTGGCTCGAATCTCCCTGAAGGTTCTTGAATCTTCATTTGAAGATTCGAGCCAAACTCAGATCTAAACCAAACAGCCCTTAGTTAACACCATAGCATTCCCTAGCTTGCCTCGTTATGAATCTAGTGTTGGTTTGGTTCGAATCCCCTCAGAACTCTTCGAATCTTCTTTTGAAGGTTCGAATCAAAAATGAACTCACTCAGATTCCTTCCAAATTAACACCAAATGACCCCTAGGCTTCCCTCACCCTTGTGTCATCTTTGGTTCCCTTCGAATCTGCCCAGAAATGTTCGGATTTAAAATCCAAGATCTGAAACCCTAAATTTTCCAATCTTGGAATCTTTTTCAATTCAAACGAAGGATTGAGGTTTAATCGACCTTAGTCAAAGTATTTTCAGTTGAAAATACTTCGACTAAGGTCTGTTTGATTTCAAAAAGTCCGAATCCAAGTTGAGTTGAGTCTGAATAAATTTGAAGGTTCAGAGGTAATTTTCTATTTCTTTTGTGTATTTTACGTCTACTTAATCCAAATATGAATTGTTTCTGTTGGTTATGATTATTTACAATGTGTGTAATCGACTCGATTAAGTTCGTCGATTAGTTGTATTATAAATCCTGCTTCTGAAAATGTTGACTGAAACAACCTGTTTTGGATGGATTATTTTTGTTATAATCAGTTAATTAGTTATTTTTAATCAGTTGGTTCTTGTTTAATAAATCAGTAAGTTCAAATGAATGTTGTGTGTATATTGTTTCCTGAACATTAAGTTTCGGGGCATTGTCAGTATATTGACAATGCTGCTGTTTGTTTGATCTTAGCTCAAAAGCTGAAGTTCAGTTTGAATTATTGTACTGAGTTCAGTGTAATGTTATTGTGATGCTAGGTTTAAACTCCATTTCACAAGTATTGATTAGATACCATTGTATTAGAAAGAGTATATTCTCAGTTAAGATTCAATTCAGAACTTAAAGAGAATTAGTTGTAGCTATCTTAAGTCAGATTAATAATCAGGTTTGAACAGATTTTAAAATCTGTATTATTAGATTCTGATTTTAAGTTTAAAAGCAGTAATAACAGTAATTACAGTAGGATTTCTGGGGCATTTCTGGGACAAAACAGTAAGGGTAATGTGATAGTATAGTTGGCTGAAAGTGGAATGTTAATGGCTATAGTTTAATATGATAATGGGAAACAAAGGGTAATGAGGCTGCTTAACATCAGGATAAGATCATTTAAAGTATTCAAAAGCAGTTTTTAATGGAACTTTCTGATTTTAAAAGAAGAAGGGGGTCCAAGAAGCACTAAAAGGAAATAGGGCAGACCTGTATAAATACAGGGACTGGAAATTTGAAAAGGAGATGAGATTGGAAAAGGGAATTTGGAGAGAGAGAGAAATCAGTTTTTAGACAGAGAGTTTTGAGATAGAGTTTTTCAGAGGGTTTTAAGAAATCAGATCATTTTGTAAGAAAAAAAAAAGAGAGGAAGAAAACAGAAAAAGAAACAAAAAGAGAATATTCACATACACACAATCTGAAACAGATACAAAGGCAGAAATAGAAAATCAAAAAATGTGAATTTGAAATAGGAAAGAAACTGAAAATCTGAAAAAATATTATTCTAGAATCTGTCTGTTGTTTGTTTGTGGATATTGTTCAGTTTGAATCTGAAATTTTTCTCAAGTTCCTGTCACTGATCATCTGGATTAACGGGTCTTGGTCAAACTTGTTGTATTACTGGTATATTTTGCTGATTCTGTTACTGCTGCAACTGCTGAAATTTACTCCTTCTACCTTCATTTCCAGGTACCTATCTTTTAAATTCTATGTTGGGAAGAGATTCAGCATGACAAATAAATGAAGCTTGAATTGTAATACAGTCTTTTATTCATTTAAGTTCTTTAGTTAAAAATTTCAGCTTTGGTTTCATGTTGGTTAACCAGTAGTGAGTTCGACTCGATGGCTACAAGTTAATTGTCTTATTTTGAAATTCATATAAAACTTTGTAATAATGTTATCCATGTCAAAATTTCATTAGTTTAGTTATCTTTGAGTTGTGTAAATAGGAAGCATGGCAGAAAGTTGGCTTTTATTTACACTTTATGGTATTGTTAGCTAGGTATAGCATAATATGGAAATATCAAGGGAAAATATGCTATTAGTTTATTTTGTTAATTAGTTAGTTGTTGTTTAAAGTTAGATGATGTTGGTTTGATTCAAAGGAACGGTCCAGATCAGGCTGTCCAACTCACCTCAACGACGCCGTTTCAGGCAAGTTGATCTGAGCCGTCCAACCTCATTGATCCAACGGTCCCTGGCTTCCCTCATGACCCGACCTATTTAGCCGGTTCAACCCAACCCCTCACCTAAACCAAAACGACCCCGTTCCCATACCAAACGACCCCGTCCTGTTACCCACCAATAGATCTAATCCGTTCAGATCACTTGATCTAACGGCTCCAATCTCTCTTCCCCTTCCATATATAAACTTGACCCTTCACCCCACGCCCCCTATCCGAACCCCCCCTTTCAGTCATCTCCTTCCCCAAACCCTGAAACCCCCAAACCCTAACGCCGCCCTAGTTTCCCTTCCACCAAAACCCGGCGGCATGAACGCCGGTGGCCACCTCCCGAACACCCTAAGACCCCCTCACTCTCCTGAACATGGATCTGTTACTCCCTAGCCTCGAATCACTTTCGTTCGTCTCGAATCTTCATTTGAAGATTTGAGTCGAACCCGGATCTATGCCAAACCACCCCATCTTCATACCAGACACCCCCCTGACCTTCCTCGTGACCAAACCAAGCTTGGTTTGGTCCGAATCTACCCACAACTCCCAAAAATCCAGATCTGAAAATCCAGACTTTAGAACACATACACTTGGGGAATCCGGCCGGTCTGGACAAGGGTTTGAGGTCTAATAGACCTTAATCAAGGTGTTCTCATGTGAGAACACCCTGATTAAAGTTTGTTCAGCCTCAAAAGTTCGAAGTTGAATCAGATTTGGGTCTGTTTGATTTAAACATTTTCGGTAAGTTTTCCTTTCTTTTGTGTTAGTTTTAATTAAGTGGTCAGCATGTTTCGTTGTGTTTGTTTGTTATTCTTGTTATTTTTCATTCGGATTTCTTTCATCTCTGTAAAGACCTTTTATTTGGTCGGTTGATTTTCTATGTGTGTATTCTGAATGTACTCTGTGATAAACATGATCGTCGATTAATTTAATCGTCAGATAAGTCAACTCATATAGGCCCCAGTAATTGAACAAAAATTGTCTAATGCCCTTTAGGTCCCTAAACGTATTGTTTATATGAGCGACTGATTATTACCTGTTATAATTAGTATAGTCGACTCGATAAATGTCGTCGATTAGTTTGCTATAACTAATGAATCGAACGAGCTAATAATTTCACGTAACTAATTGAACTTGGCCACTGACTGAATGCCCCAGCATTGTTTGAAATGGTTTGTTGGCATTGTAAAAATGACTGAAAAGGTTCAGTCCAGGCAGTCTTGAATTTGAACTTTCATCAGTTCAAAAATGCCCTGATACTGCAATAGGCAGGGCAGTAATAATCAAGGTTAAGCAGGGGCATTCTGGGGTGTTGAAAAAGACAGAAAAGATTAGTATAAATGGGCTGACAAGTAGGGTACTAATTTAGGATTAAACTAATACCAATGGGGAACAAGACACAAGGGTATGGGGCTTAAAATGAATAAACAAATGAGCCCATAATTCTGGATTAAACAAAAACCAGGCGTGGGGAATAAAGGGGGCTGACACCAAAAGATGCTTAGGCATGGGCTTTAAAGAGTATGGGCAGGCTGCAAGTTGCAGCATGAGGGCAGCCTAGCTGCACTAAGTCATTTGGCTTATAAATAGGCCATTTGAGAACTGAAAAAGGGCTGGACTTTTAGTCTTCAGAAAAGAAAAAAAAGGGCTGGAATCTTTAGTCTTAAAGCTGAAACTTTTAGTCTGAGGAAAGGTTTACTGAGTTTAAAGAAAAGCTGAAAAACATAAGTTAGTTTCCAAATAGATTGTAACCAAACACCATCTGAAAGTTGAACAAGAATTCATATTGGTCAAGCTGTCTTGGCCAAGTTCTGTCGTCTGCAGTAACTGAGCTATTTGTTGGTTGCTGAACTGTTGTATTTGCTGCACTGAACTTCTTTTACTTCTGGTGTATCATTACTCTTCATCTGGAATTATTGGTTTGGCACTCGACTATTTGCTGGTTTCATTTATTCTGGGAATCATTGTTGGTTGTTCGTGGACTGTGGAAAACAATCTTGGTTGTTGGTTTGTTGCTGTGCTGTTGCTGTGTATCTGTTGATGCTGTGATTACTGCACACTACTCAACTGATCACTCTCCTTCTTCCTTTCCTTTCCTTACCAGGTACACAATTGATACCACCAATGTAACTGAGAGTTTGAGCATGAATGCAAAAGGGAGGACCTGCAGATTATTTTTATGTATACATGAACTGTCACATTAAATGTCATAAAATAGTTATATTTTCGTTTGTATAATAGAAGTAGCCTGCATGCTCAGTATAGCAATGTAGGTTAATGAATGATAGTCATGTATGTATGCTGTTAGGAGAAAAACATTCCCAGTGTAATAAGTCGTATTTTAGACTTAGTCTGATGGTGTAGCATATTCTATAATGTAGGCCAAAATAGGAAAACTATCCACATGAGTTAAAGTTCTTTCCCCTTTTCTAGTTTGTCACATATAAATTGATAAAGGACAAAGAATCAGTTCTAGGCCTCAACGCCAGGAAGGCCGAGCCCAAATCGAAAAAATCAGCTAGGCCTGAATCGGAAAAACAGGGCCCAAGTCTGGCCATCTCGCATGAGCTAGGTTTGGGCCCATAATTTGCGACTAGTTGTCCATAAGTGCAGTCACGTTTTATTATTCTGTAAAAGCACTTTAAATCCGGTTTTATAATCAACTAAGGCTATTTACTGCTTTCAACTGATAGAGACAAACACGACAAGAAACGTAGTTGCTATAGGATATCCTTTAAAAATAACAACGAGATGAGCCTCGATGAAAATAAACAAAACGCAGATGCGGGGCCCTTGTTAAATATATATTAGTGAATCATTTAGTTTCCAGGACGGGTTGTTTAGCAAATCTCACAACCTTCCTAAAATAACAATACGTTAGACTCTTTAGGACGCGCCTTAATAAATCTTACCTTCGTAAACTCGGGTGCACATTGATGTGACCCAAATCCAAATCTCAACGGAATCGAAATGTGTTTCTAATCACGGGTACATTGATTGTGACGTGGTTCGAGATGCGTGTCCATGACGTTGCAAATTCATTTTTAAAAATAAGAATGAGATGAGCCTCGCCAAATAAAATACAAATTGCGGGGCCCTCAGTAAATATTTGCTTTAAAAATTATTTGGACTTCGGGATGGACCGTTTAGTAAAATTCCACGGTCTTACCCAAAATAAATACGCTAGTCGCTTTAGGCGCGCCTTTAATAACTTAATTTCCTTAAACTCGGGTGCACATTGATGTGACCCAAATCCAAATCTCAACGGAGTCAAAGTGTGTCGACGACCACGGGTACATTGATTGTAACGCGGTTCGAGATACATTTTCACAACGTTGCAATTCTTGATAAAAACAGTAAATGATAAAAGCGGTTAAAAGTTAAATTTTGCACATAAGTTCACACTTGTATAAAATCAGATAATCAAGCCGAATATAACAGTTGAGCGACCGTGCTAGAACCACGGAACTCGGGAATGCCTAACACCTTCTCCCGGGTTAACAGAATTCCTTATCCGGATTTCTGGTACGCAGACCATAATATAGAGTCATTCTTTTCCTCGATTCGGGATTAAAATTGGTGACTTGGGACACCCTAAATCTCCCAAGTGGCGACTCTGAAATAATTAAACCAATCCCGTTTCGATTGTCCTTTAATTGGAAAAACTCCCTTGCGCCCCCGCGGGCGCGGAAAAAGGAGGTGTGACAGCTCTGGCGACTCTGTTGGGGATTTTATACCCAGAACCACTGGTTCAGGGTTAAGAATTCGAGCTTAGAATAATTGTTATTATTTGGCTTTATTTATTATCTGATTATTACATGTTCTGAGCCTAATGTGCTAAATGCTGCTTTTACCGCTTTGATATTATTTGAACTGTATATAAACTGTGCCGAAACCTTTCTCTTCTTACCTCCGGGGATGTGCTCACTGGTTGAGACTCCCTATTCTGTTAGTGTCATACCCTAAATAAAAGAGGCTCGGAAAGTTTCTAAGCCGGCTGGCCTTTTGGTTCCCGGAAAGGAGCTCCTTCCTCAACTCGAGTTGTCCGCTCGGGTACACTGTCTAGAACACCGACCCAGGTTTTGAACATAGAATAACGTGACTTCATGCCGGATCCCTAGTAGGAACGCTTATTTGCATCATGTTGCATATGACTTAGGGGACTCAACACAGGGGTTGGGTCCGTCTAGGACTAGCAACCTGATATGAAAAGACCATTCTGATGCATCCTATTGTTTTCCGTGCATTTATTTGTCTCATGCCCCCATGCTGACCGGTGTTTGAATATTTGGAATATTGTGAAAAAAAGGAAATAACGGTTAGGAATTGATTGTTTATTGTTGAAAAAAAGAAAAAAACAAATACTGTCAAAACTCTGCCAAAATTTTGAAAAAGTCGTTGTTCTGTTTTTCAAAAAATAAAATATCAATAGAAATATAGAGTTTGTCTTCTCATAAAAATTTTAAAAAAAAAAGAGATCTTATTTTTAAAATGGTTTTTTTTATGAAAATAATAATAAAAAAGAGTCTTATGTTGTCTTTACTTTTATCATTTGTTGCAAATATATGTATATATATATATATATGAAAAATTCAAAAGTTTTTCTTTACTTCAAAATGTATATATATCTTTATTTGTGGCAAAAGTATTTGTCTTGCTAAAGGTCTAGAAAAGTCCTTTTAGGCTCCCAGTTTTCGAAACAAAAATCCAGAATATTTTCCGTTATTGACTTCTTTAGAAAGTTTTTTATATATATACGAAAATTCAAAATTCACAAAAAATCGCATATATTTTTGTTTTTATCAGGATAAGTGTCGTTTGTTAAAATCTTATTAATAAATGTGCAGAATGAGCACGATTCCGAATGAACCCTTTTCAATCATGAATAAAATTCCCCTCCAATTGCGGCTCTGGTGGAATGATTTGGGCAAAGAAGGGCATGACGAAATCAAGAAGTATCTGAAAGGCCTCACGAGTTTGTTGGATATCAGGCCACGAGGAGATATCATAAGGGCACTAGTCCCCCACTGGGATCCTGCGCACAATGTCTTCCGTTTCTCAGATTTTGAACTTACCCCAACTTTAGAAGAAATAGCAGGGTATATCGGCAGCGCTGAGACTCCTTTGAGGCACAAATATCTGATTGCTCCAAGAGCTGTAGCAATACACCGGTTCCTGGACTCCTTAAAGATAGTCAGAACAATTCATAACCCTGACTTGGCAAAAGGTTTTTGCAGCATGAGTTTCATATATCAAAGATATGGTCACATAGGAGGATTCGACAAGCCAGAAAACCAGTTGTGCAGCAAAGGTAATCGCCAAAAGTGGGAAGAACATAGACGAATTGCTTTCATGATAACTTTCTTAGGACTACTAGTATTCCCAAGAAAAGATGGGAATATTGACATAAAGATAGCAGGGGTCGTCAGTACGTTGCTCACACAGAGTGATAGTACGTTGGCGCCCATGATAGTATCTGATATATTCCGGGCACTCACTTCTTGCAAAGCCGGAGGAAGCTTTTTCGAGGGTTGCAATTTGTTGTTGCAAATGTGGATGACCGAACACCTATGTCACCGAGCCCAGTTTCTGAGCCATGGATCCGCTGGAAAGACCTGCATAGAGGAGTTCTATACCAGAGTTGATGAAACCTACCTACCAGAAGGAGTCACAGCATGGACCTCATATTTCCATACCCTCAACGCTAGTCAAATACAGTGGGCGCTAGGGTGGTTACCGATCGACGAAGTCATATACATGCCAGCAGCCAGGCCCCATTTTCTCTTAATGGGACTTAAAAGTATTCAACCATACGCGCCGCATCGGGTTTTAAGGCAACTTGGGAGGTATCAGATAGTGCCGAAAGACGAGGATCTGAGCATCCAGGTAATCGAGATCAGTCCCGACGGCCAGTTTCCTGAAGCAAGGGTTCGTCAAATTTGGAGCCAATGTCAATACTTAGAAGCAAATACTTGTGTAATGAATCGGGCAAAAGGGGAAGTTTCGCCCGGGTATCAGGCCTGGTACAAAGGGGAGACATCATCTGGAAGACCGACCAAAAGACCTCACCTGCAAGAATTTGCCAAATCTTCACAAGAACAGTGGGGCTGGTTGGCCAAAGAGCAGGAATATCTTGTCAAAGCAGGCAAACTGAAGCAACAAGTTCAGGATATGAAGTTTGAGTGCCAATTACAGTCTGCTGCCCACAAGGGAGAAAAGAACAAGTTAATCAGAGAAGGCGAGATCCTCAAAGCTCAGATCCGGAGAATGAAAAAGAGGCTAATAGCCAGCTGAGAAGCCGGGCAGATAAAAGATTGATAGCAGGGTTAAAGGATCAGGTTGCGGAATGCCAGGAAGATTTGGAAAAAGCCAGGGCCAGCACAGCAAAATTGCGAACCAAGTGGGCAAAGGGTGCGATGGCTCGGAGGCAGCGCCTGCAACGAGTCATAAGGGAGTATGAACTGAGCATCGGGACATTAAGGGAAACGAATGCCTCTCTTCGAGAAAGGATCCTCAAGCAAACACGAGATGCCCAAGCCGACAGAAGGCAATGTTACGATGCAATGACCAGAATGGAAAGGCAAATGGAGATGTTCCAGGATCAGCTTGCCAACAATGCGCAAACACTGGGATTGAAGAACCAACAGATAAGGCATTTGTTCACAGAAAGGGACAACATCCGGGGAAAGATCGACGAGATTGGGCATTACATCTACATGAGATGCCTGGCATGCGAGCAAAAGCCTCGAAAGACCCTCCTTGTTTCCATCATGGGTTGCGTCCACCGAATCATGAATGAGTTGAAAAACCTGCAGAGGGACCTCACACCAAGGGCCGCGGAAAGGCCGAATGATGCCTCGCGGGTCCCTAAGTTGGAAAATTAATCTTTGGTTGAGTCCTGTTTATTTGGCTTTGTCGTTTTTCCATATGTTATTTTCCTTTCTTTTAGTCAAAACGGGTTAAGAACTGTGGAGTCTGTACTATTGCTATTCCTTGCTTGATGTAATTTGTAATAGCAAAATTTTGAGAATGAATTTAATGATTTCACAAGAATTGTGTGTTTCTTTACTTTAAGGCAGAACTACGCCTGGTCTGATTCACGCGGGGACGTGATACGTAGGCAATCCCCATAAGATTCGACCGCTTTTAATAAATAATGAAAAGAAAATGTAAATAAAATAAAACACAAGGTTTCCCAAAGTACTTTAAAAAGGGACGAATGAGCAAACCGGGATGACGTATGATGTTTGAGGCAAAGCATGTAGAAACGATTAATTGCATAGGTGCATTGCATCCTCTATGTGTTATGATCAAATCTGTTGAAATCTAACGCTAACAAGTTTGTTATTGTCTGATCAGACAAGTTAGTCGTTAAAGAACTCTGGCAACACACTCTTACCAAACCAGATCCAAAGGACCGGTAGCAACAAGCATGACTACTTCGGAGAATAGCAATGAGGAAGAAAGGCCGATGAGCCAGTTGTTGAAAGAAGCAATGGAAAAGATTGAAAGGATGGGACTAGAAATGAATGCAATGCAACTAGCCCTAGCCAAAACACAAAAGAGTCCTAAAACACTGGGACACATGCCGGAGTACCCTCACCCTGGCCCTTCCACAAGCCGCCCAAATCCCCTCTATCATCAAGAAAGAAGCCATCATGATTCCCAAGCTCCACCATCAACCTCTCCCAACACCCAATATTCCCATTTTTGTGGGACCTGCATCAGCCCATTTGCAGCGAACGACCAGTGAGCCATTGTTTCAGGCTCACGATACCCAATATTATCCCCCTGAGCCTACATTTCATGCACCCGAACCACAGGCTTACAATCCACAGTTGGAAGTACCGGCAGAGGTTGAGAAGCTGGTTAAGGCCCCTGAACAGGATGAAGTGTTGAGAAAGTTCAAAAGCCTGGAGCAATCCTTCAGGAACTTACACGGGCTGGGCAATCAAGTCAGCGTGGCATACAAAGATCTGTGCCCTTTCCCGGATGTCCAACTCCCGGCTGGGTTCAAGATGCCCAAGTTTGATTTATATGAAGGGCACGGTGATCCCATGGCACATTTGCGGGGATTCTGTAGCAAAATGAGAGGGGCAGGAGGCAAGGATGAGCTTTTGATAGCTTATTTCGGCCAAAGTCTGAGCGGATCTGCACTGGAATGGTATACCAGGCAGGATTTCAGCAGGTGGTACACGTGGGATGACCTGGCGCAGGCTTTTGCAGGTCATTTCCAGTACAATCTGGAGATAGTCCCTGACCGTCTCACGTTATTGAGAACTGGGAAGAAACCCGGGGAAAGTTTTCGCGAGTTCGGGTTCCGCTGGAGAGAACAAGCAGCTAGAGTCGATCCTCCCATGAGAGAGGGAGAGATGGTGGACTATTTTTTGCAGACATTGGATCCAACCTACTTTGGTCACTTGGTGACAACGGTTGGAAAATCTTTCAACGAGGTGGTCAAAATAGGGGTCATGATAGAAGAAGGTTTGAGGTCGGACAAGATCTTGAACTATTCGGCACTTAAGGCCACAACCCAGGCTATTCAAAGCGGCACGGGAGGTGCGCTGAGAAGAAAGAAAGAAGAGGTTGCCACGATCGAGGCAGGCAGTTGGTCCAGGGCTGGCAGGCCGCACTACAACCAACCCAGGCCTCACAGGTCAAACTACCCATACAACCCACCACAAAATTTCTATCCACCTCGAGAACCACATTGTTCCGTACACCAAGCCCAGGTATACACTCAGCCTCCGGTTCGCCCACAATGGCGCGCACCGGCTCCCCAGAACATATATGCACCACCACAAAACACCTACCCTCCACCAAGGGCATATAGAAACCCTTCAGGGGCAGGTTTCCGGGGAAATCCAGATGCTAGGAATGACAGGTTGCGGAAGCAAAGAACCTTCACCGAACTGGGAGAAACCTACACCGCTGTGTTCCACAAGCTGCGGCAATTGGGTTTGGTTAGTCCTGTCCATACTCGGGAACCAAATCCCCCACCTCAGAATTTGGATCGTTCAATCAGTTGTGAATACTGTTCAGGGATGCTCGGGCACGATACCGAGAAGTGCTGGAAGTTAAGGCATGCCATACAGGATCTTATTGACACCAATAAGATCGAGGTCCAGACACCAGAGGCTCCTAACATCAACCAAAACCCACTGCCAGCGCACCACGAAACTCACATGATTGAGTTGGTGTGTGAGGGAGGAGAATTAAGAAAACCCTCACAAACAGTGATGATGATCCAAGCCGCCCCGAAAGAAGTCTTAACCAGTGGAGGAACAAGTGTACAGTCGCAGGGAGAAGGCGTCAAGCCGGTAGTGATATTGGGGAAGAGCCCGTCTATCATAGCAAGCAAACCAGAGCCAAGCAAGTTGGTAATACCAGGGATCCTGCCCACACCGGCAGTCGTGTTGAAAGGGGTATGTAGAGAACGGGTGACCATAAAGCCTGTGGTCCAACTGCCGATGATTGACAGCAGGGCGGTGCCTTGGAAATATGAAAAGGCAGTGGTGACGTACCAAGGAAAACAGGTGGAAGAAGTCAGTTGTGAAGCGCAAGGGCTGACTCGATCAGGTCGATGTTTTGCTCCGGTGGAGCTAAGAAAAACCAACCCAGTGGCAACCAAGAAGCCAGTATCCGAAGAAGAGGCTGAAGAATTCCTGAGGAAGATGAAAGTACATGACTATTCTGTAGTCGAACAGCTGAGAAAAACACCAGCCCAGATCTCACTGTTGTCGTTGCTGATCCATTCTGAAGAGCATCGTCGGGCCCTGTTAAAGATATTGAACGAGGCTCATGTACCCAGTGAGATTTCTGTAAACCACCTGGAAACCATTGCCAGCAAGATTTTCGAGGTGAACAGGGTAACATTCTCAGATGATGACCTGCCGGTGGAAGGTACGGAGCATAACAAAGCTCTATACCTAGCTGTCAAATGTGAAGACTCGGTGGTAACTCGAGTATTGGTGGATAACGGCTCAAGCGCCAATATTTGTCCATTATCCACCCTGGACCAGTTAAAGATTGACCGTGGAAGAATCCGGGAGAATAGCATCTGTGTCCGGGGGTTTGACGGAAACGGAACAGCCACTGTGGGGGATGTTGTACTTGAACTGACCATTGGTCCGGTCCTGTTTACCATGGAATTCCAGGTATTGGACGCCACGGTATCTTACAACTTGCTGTTAGGACGACCCTGGATTCATGCAGCTAAAGCGGTGCCTTCCACCCTACATCAGACAGTGAAGTTCGAGTGGGAAAGACAAGAGGTCGTGTTGCACGGCGAGGATACAACATGCACCATGGGCGGAACCATTGTGCCTTTCATAGAGACCACTGATGACAAGGGTCCTTGGGTCTACCAGATTCTCGATACAGGGTCGGCCAACAAAATCTCTGAAGGAGAAATCATCCCGCACCCTAGGGTAGCTGCCGCAACAGTCATGATGGTATCGGAGATGCTGGGTAATGGGTTTGTGCCGGGAAAAGGCCTGGGAGTTGAACTTCAAGGGATAGTCCAACCTGTCTCCCTTCCTAAGAATCTGGAAACTTTCGGGTTGGGGTTCAAACCAACCGCAGCAGACAGGAAGCAAGCGCGAAAAATGAAGAAGAGGGTCTGGTTTCTGCCTAAACCAGTGCCACGCCTCTCAAGGTCTTTTGTTAAAGCAAGTGCCAAGGGGTCAGCGATCCCAAAGATTCGAGGACCTTTGATCGGTGTAAATGAAGACCTGAATCAGAGTTTTGAGAGGCTATTTGCGGATGTCAGTATGGTGGAAGCTGGAGAAGGTTCCAGCAGAGCAGAGATACAATTTGTGGGGCCTGAGGCCAAGACCAACAATTGGACGGTTACTCCTCTTCCTGTCCGAGGGGAGTCTTGGTAGTAGGCTTTGATTAATGTTTTGTTTGTTTGTTTGTTTGATCGGATTATTCAAGGGTGTAATCCCAATTTTACTTTCGTTTTGTAAAAGTGTGAACCCTTTTTATCCTGCAAATTTAATAAAGTTCTTTTCTTTTGTCCCATTTTAATTTCTGGTTTTGTTCTTTTTCTTTCTGAACAGTTCTCTTTTTACTGGTCCTAATGACATGGCATGCACAGCGGATCTTCGACCTAGTCTAATAAATCAATCTGAATCTGACTCAATGATGCAAGAGGTCGTTTGTGATAATGAATCTGAATGTGACGAAGGGGAAGCCTTCGAAGAGATAAACCGAGAACTGTGCCAATTTGAAGAGAAACCCAAGCCTAACCTAAACGACACCGAGGCCGTAAATCTAGGAGACGCTGATAATGTCCAAGAAACCAAAATTAGTATCCACATTGAGCCAAATGTCAGAGCAGAATTGATCAAAACTCTCAGGGAATTCAAAGATGTTTTTGCATGGTCATATGATGATATGCCTGGATTAAGCACCAATTTAGTGGTTCACAAACTACCCACTGACCCGGCATACCCTCCGGTCAAGCAAAAACTAAGGAAATTTAAAACAGAAATGAGTGTAAAGATCAAAGAAGAAGTGATTAAGCAGTTGCAATCAAAGGTCATTCGGGTCACTCGATATCCCGAGTGGTTGGCCAATGTGGTACCAGTCCCAAAGAAGGATGGAAAAATCAGGGTGTGCGTCGACTACCGCAACCTCAACAAAGCAAGTCCCAAGGACAATTTTCCGCTACCTAACATTCATATCCTGATCGACAATTGCGCTGGGCGCGAGATCGGATCCTTTGTGGATTGTTATGCGGGTTATCATCAGATCCTAATGGACGAAGAGGATGCTGAGAAGACAGCGTTTATTACGCCATGGGGAACCTACTGCTATCGGGTAATGCCGTTCGGGTTAAAGAACGCCGGGGCAACGTACATGCGAGCAATGACTGCGGTGTTTCATGACATGATACACAAGGAAATTGAGGTGTACGTCGATGATGTGATCATCAAATCTTGGCGTCAGGAGGACCATGTAGCAGACCTAAGGAGATTTTTCCAAAGACTCCGGAGGTATGATATCAAGCTTAACCCGGCCAAATGCGCATTCGGGGTTCCATCAGGAAAGTTGCTAGGATTCATCGTCAGTCGACGGGGGATTGAGTTAGACCCATCCAAAATTGAATCCATCCGAGATTTGCCACCGCCAAGGAACAAAACAGAGGTAATGAGTTTGCTGGGTAGACTCAATTACATCAGCAGGTTCATCGCTCAACTCACAGCAACTTGTGAGCCCATATTTCGGCTGCTGAGAAAGGATGCTGCAGTAGGTTGGACGGCAGAGTGTCAGGAGGCTTTCGACCAAATCAAAGGGTATCTGTCTAATCCACCCGTATTGGTCCCGCCTAAGCCCGGGAAGCCCCTAATTCTTTACCTGACGGTCTTGGAAAATTCATTTGGTTGTGTATTGGGGCAACATGATGACACAGGAAGGAAGGAGCAGGCCATCTACTATCTTAGCAAGAAATTCACAGTGCATGAGGTCAAGTACACTCAACTCGAGAAAACATGTTGCGCCCTAACTTGGGTAGCTCAGAAGTTGAAGCACTACCTGTCTTCATATACTACTTATCTCATATCCCGCTTGGACCCATTGAAGTATATCTTTCAGAAACCTATGCCCACGGGAAGGTTGGCAAAGTGGCAAATTCTGCTCACAGAGTTTGATATCATCTACGTAACGAGGACGGCCATGAAAGCCCAGGCACTGGCAGACCATTTGGCAGAGAATCCCGTTGATGAAAAATACGAGCCCTTAAGAACGTATTTTCCTGACGAAGAGGTGATGCATACGAATGATTTGGAATTACCTGAGGAACCAGGTTGGAAGCTTTTCTTCGATGGAGCTGCAAACGCAAAAGGGGTTGGAATAGGAGCAGTACTCATTTCTGAAACAGGACGGCATTATCCTGTTACGGCTCAACTACGCTTCTATTGCACCAACAATATGGCCGAGTATGAGGCTTGCATTCTGGGTCTGCGCTTGGCTGCTGACATGGATGTCCAAGACGTCTTGGTCTTGGGAGACTCGGACCTCTTGGTACATCAAATTCAGGGTGAATGGGAAACACGAGATCTAAAGCTCATACCATACCGACAATGCTTGCATGATCTGAGCAAGCAATTTCGATCGGTGAAGTTCAAACACATCCCGAGAGTTCACAATGAGGTTGCGGATGCCTTGGCCACCTTAGCATCAATGCTGCACCACCCTGACAAAATGTATGTTGATCCTCTACACATCCAGGTCCGTGATCAGCACGCCTACTGCAATGCCATAGAAGAAGAAGCAGATGGCGAACCCTGGTTTCATGATATCAAGGAATACCTCAGAATGGGGATATATCCAGAACATGCCTCTGGAGACCAAAAAAGAGCCCTTCGGCGTTTGTCGAATGGTTTCTTCCTCAGTGGAGGAGTATTGTACAAAAGAACCCCGGATTTGGGATTGTTGAGATGCATAGATGCCAGTCAAGCAACGACGGTTATGGCAGAGGTACATGCGGGAGTTTGCGGACCGCACATGAGCGGATATGTATTGGCAAGAAAAATCCTTCGAACAGGGTGTTATTGGCTCACCATGGAACACGATTGCATCACTTTTGTGAGGAAATGCCTTCAATGCCAGATACATGGGGATTTGATTCATTCTCTGCCAACAGAGTTACATACGATGTCAGCACCTTGGCCGTTTGTAGCATGGGGCATGGATGTCATTGGGCCCATCGAGCCGGCAGCATCCAACGGTCATAGGTTCATCCTAGTGACCATTGATTACTTCACCAAATGGGTTGAGGCTAAAACCTTCAAATCGGTAACCAAGAAGGCAGTGGTGGACTTTGTTCACTCCCATATCATCTGCAGATTTGGGATCCCAAAAGTGATCATCACGGATAACGGTGCGAATCTTAATAGCAGCCTGATGAAAGAGGTATGCCAACAATTCAAGATTACACACCGCAATTCCACCCCATATCGTCCCAAGGCGAATGGAGCAGTCGAAGCAGCCAATAAGAATATCAAGAAGATACTGCGAAAAATGGTGGAAGGGTCCAGACAATGGCACGAGAGATTACCCTTTGCTTTGTTGGGTTACCGCACTACGGTCCGAACTTCCATAGGCACAACTCCTTATTTGTTGGTGTACGGAACTAAGGCCGTGATACCAGCGGAGGTCGAAATTCCGTCCCTCCGAATTGTCGCTGAAGTCGGGATTGATGATGATGAATGGGTAAAAGCTCGATTGGAACAGTTGAGTCTGATGGACGAGAAAAGATTGGCAGCAGTGTGCCATGGTCAACTGTACCAGAGAAGAATGGCAAGGGCGTATAATAAGAAGGTGCGCCCCAGGAAGTTTGAGGTAGGGCAGCAGGTATTGAAGAAGATCCTCCCACATCAGGTCGAGGCAAAAGGCAAATTCGCCCTAAATTGGCAAGGGCCTTATATCGTGACCAGAGTATTGTCCAACGGCGCTCTGTGTTTGACAGATGTCGAGGGTAGATGTGTCGACATGGCTATCAATTCAGATGCAGTCAAGAGATATTATGCGTAATTTCTTTAATTATGGCAATTTTTGGTTTATTCGTTTGTATTTGGCATTTGTTGGATAATGAGATGACGGAGGCAATTCTTTCTTCTATCCAAACACTATTTAACCCTTGCTTCCCCCTTTGAGCCTTAAGTTATTCTTTCATACCCCTCTTTTGGAATCACTAATGGGGAAGATATGAAAAAAATAAAGAGAAAGAAAATGAAAAAAAAAGAAGAAAAAAAAGAAAAGAAAAGAAAAAAGAAGATGAAATCATAAAGAAATACAAAACCGTGGGAACTACGTTTGACCTGATTCCTCAAAGAGGATACGTAGGCGCCTCACGGCTCGGTCATAGTATGCATCATAGTGAATATAGGATGCATAATGTACATAGTGTGCATAATAGGCACAGCGTGCGTAACGCACATAGCGCAACATAAGTGTAAAAAAATAAATTCCCCAAGCAAGAAAACTGGGGCAGAGGTTATGTTTTAAAATCCAACAAAGGTTTGATTCCAAAAGTTGTAGCACATCACCCATCAGATTATTTTCATTTTTCATAGCCTTTCTTTAACTCCGCACCAAAACCAACATCAACGTCCAAAAGACCTGGGAATGGATTGATAGTCAAAGGAGTCTCCAGAAGAGAAGGTCGTATCTACAACGCCCTGATTCCTCGAAAGAAATAAAATGAGAGAGTCTTATCGGTGAAAACCTTCACAGGCACCGAGAGGCGATGTAAGACGAGGGATATGAAATGAGAGAGTCTTATTGGTGAAAACCTTCACAGGCACCATAAGGCGCCGGGAGATGAGAGAAAAGAGAGAGTCTCATTAGTGAAAACCCCTCGAAGGGCACTATGAGGCGACGAGACAGATCAGCAAAGCTACCACATTCGAAACGAAATGAACACTCCTTTATCATCCCCAGCAAGTCAAACCATCGGGCAAATCAATTGATACAAATAGACTGGGTCGGGAATCTATGGTGCACGCCA
Organism: Nicotiana sylvestris; assembly: GCF_000393655.2. Taxonomy (NCBI): domain Eukaryota; kingdom Viridiplantae; phylum Streptophyta; class Magnoliopsida; order Solanales; family Solanaceae; genus Nicotiana; species Nicotiana sylvestris. Next base: position 14,547,876 of record NC_091060.1, on the reverse strand, counting down.
TGATCACAGGGACCAGTTGTGTCCTCCAGATAAGTTCTTTTGATTGTCTCCTCCCACAAAAAATATTGGTTCAGAAAGATTTTCTCCTTTCCATATCTCTTATTTCTTTTCCTGAAAATGTGTCTTGAAAGGATTTTTCAAAGCTTACTACCAGAAACCGAAGGGGAATTCATCCAATGCAGGATAATACAAACAGTCTTAAAGGCCGGTCCCAGGCAATGCAGGGATTGTGCCCGGAAATTTTGGAAGAAGTAAGCTCCAAAAGGGAGTGGTTTCGGGAGTTAGAAGCAGACTCCCACATCATGTGTTTAAAGAGAAAGCAGAAAAGGGGATAAATTGAAAACCAATCCCCAGCAGGCTAGAGACCCCCAACAGGCAACTTTGCCCGCCAACCAATTATGGGGACAAAGAGCAAGAAAAGAGGAAGAGAGAAAAATTGCTCGCCAGAAAGGCACCCTCTACCACCACGATAAAAACTAATTAAATCCTTTTGTCTGCTGCAGGGAAACAGAGTATTGATGAGGACAGCGAGATGCAACGCCAGGGAAGTCACCAAAACTGGGGCAGAAAATTTTCTGCCGATTGTCGAAAATTTTCTCGGAAGAACGGGGAAGCAATTTTAATACTTTTAAGTTCTAGGTCGCCCACCAGTATAATGCGGGAATACTTTTAAGTTCTAGGTCACCCACCAGTATAATGCGGGAATACTTTTAAGTTCTAGGTCGCCCACCAGTATAATGCGGGAATACTTTTAAGTTCTAGGTCGCCCACCAGTATAATGCGGGAATACTTTTAAGTTCTAGGTCGCCCACCAGTATAATGCGGGAATACTTTTAAGTTCTAGGTCGCCCACCAGTATAATGCGGGAATACTTTTAAGTTCTAGGTCGCCCACCAGTATAATGCGGGAATACTTTTAAGTTCTAGGTCGCCCACCAGTATAATGCGGGAATACTTTTAAGTTCTAGGTCGCCCACCAGTATAATGCGGGAATACTTTTAAGTTCTAGGTCGCCCACCAGTATAATGCGGGAATACATTTTAAGTTCTAGGTCGCCCACCAGTATAATGCGGGAATACTTTTAAGTTCTAGGTCGCCCACCAGTATAATGCGGGAATACATTTTAAGTTCTAGGTCGCCCACCAGTATAATGCGGGAATACTTTTAAGTTCTAGGTCGCCCACCAGTATAATGCGGGAATACATTTTAAGTTCTAGGTCGCCCACCAGTATAATGCGGGAATACTTTTAAGTTCTAGGTCGCCCACCAGTATAATGCGGGAATACTTTTAAGTTCTAGGTCGCCCACCAGTATAATGCGGGAATACTTTTAAGTTCTAGGTCGCCCACCAGTATAATGCGGGAATACTTTTAAGTTCTAGGTCGCCCACCAGTATAATGCGGGAATACTTTTAAGTTCTAGGTCGCCCACCAGTATAATGCGGGAATACTTTTAAGTTCTAGGTCGCCCACCAGTATAATGCGGGAATACTTTTAAGTTCTAGGTCGCCCACCAGTATAATGCGGGAATACATTTTAAGTTCTAGGTCGCCCACCAGTATAATGCGGGAATACATTTAAGTTCTAGGTCGCCCACCAGTATAATGCGGGAATACTTTTAAGTTCTAGGTCGCCCACCAGTATAATGCGGGAATACTTTTAAGTTCTAGGTCGCCCACCAGTATAATGCGGGAATACTTTTAAGTTCTAGGTCGCCCACCAGTATAATGCGGGAATACTTTTAAGTTCTAGGTCGCCCACCAGTATAATGCGGGAATACTTTTAAGTTCTAGGTCGCCCACCAGTATAATGCGGGAATACTTTTAAGTTCTAGGTCGCCCACCAGTATAATGCGAGAATACTTTTAAGTTCTAGGTCGCCCACCAGTATAATGCGGGAATACTTTTAAGTTCTAGGTCGCCCACCAGTATAATGCGGGAATACTTTTAAGTTCTAGGTCGCCCACCAGTATAATGCGGGAATACTTTTAAGTTCTAGGTCGCCCACCAGTATAATGCGGGAATACTTTTAAGTTCTAGGTCGCCCACCAGTATAATGCGGGAATACTTTTAAGTTCTAGGTCGCCTACCAGTATAATGCGGGAATACTTTTAAGTTCTAGGTCGCCCACCAGTATAATGCGGGAATACTTTTAAGTTCTAGGTCGCCCACCAGTATAATGCGGGAATACTTTTAAGTTCTAGGTTGCCCACCAGTATAATGCGGGAATACTTTTAAGTTCTAGGTCGCCCACCAGTATAATGCGGGAATACTTTTAAGTTCTAGGTCGCCCACCAGTATAATGCAGGAATACTTTTAAGTTCTAGGTCGCCCACCAGTATAATGCGGGAATACATTTAAGTTCTAGGTCGCCCACCAGTATAATGCGGGAATACATTCAGCTCTAGATTTTGGAATCAGTCACCCCACCTGAAAACGGAAGGTGTACAACAGAGATCCCCAAACGGGAAACAATAAAATCCCAAGAAGCAGACAACTGCAGAGGCAAGTGCACAATTCAAAAGGAAAAAGGAACGCATCTCAAAAGAAGCAGTTTGGGAACGTTGTAGCATGCCCAGTATGACGATGCTGATGAAGAAACATACCACTGAAGAAACTATTGGAAGATTTAAAGAAGAAAGACGTATCCCCAGCGGATCAAGCAAAGTGATGAAAACTGGCATTCAAACGTCAGCAAAGGACCAACATCATCTCCCAAAGTCACAAGATAAAGGCATCGGAGGAAAGCGTTAGCCGACAAGAAAGCAAGGCAACAAGAACAAGTTGAAGATGGATGAGATTTCAGGATCCTCAGTTTAGCTTAGCTTCTTGTTTTCCTTTTAGAGCAATGTAATAGGGAGATCGGTTGAGCAGTAGCATCCTACAGCAGCATACAACAGCGCACAACAACAGCAAACACTACAGTCACACGGTAGTCCCAGCTACCAAAATTTCCCGAACTACATTGACCTGATTCCTGTTCAGCCCAGGATATGTAGGAAACCTCTGAAGCAAAGGTTCGGTCAAATCTTTTTCAAAAAATGCTTCACACGGAGTATTCGGACGGGCAAAAATCGCTCGCTTTATCTTTGCGCGAAAACCCTTCGTGTCTTCGGGCAAAGAGGGGCAGCTGTAAGCACGTGATTTTTGCTTTACGAGCAATCGCTCCAAAAGAAAATAAAAATAGTGACAAATGATTTCGCTGTACAATTTTTCGAGTTTTCCGTGACATGTGTTGTTAGTCATTTATGGGTCTGTCCATTTTATATCTAATCATTACCAAACAAAAATACAAAATGCCTGTCGTTAAAAGAAAATTCAAAAAAAAAATATATGTATGTATGCATCGTTCGTTCTAAGCTGTGATCTAACCATTTTTTATTTTATTTTTATTTTTTATTGTCTATTTATGTGTGTTTATCGTTGTGGGTGTCACTCAATATGTGTGTAGGTTTATTTTAATTTTTACATTGTTTTAGGAATTTTTGTTTAAATTGAAAAAAAAAAAGGATAAAAGGAAAATCTGATTTGGGCCCCGAAACAAGGCCCAAAACCAAAGTACTGATCCAGTCCAAACCCAGCCTGCCCAAGCACGGACTCAAACGACGTCGTATCGGCGTCCCCATTTGAAGCCATTGATCTGATTCAAAGGAAAAGTCCAGATCAGGCTGTCCAACTCACCTCAACGACGCCGTTTCAGGCAAGTTGATCTGAGCCGTCCAACCTCATTGATCCAACGGTCCCTGGCTTCCCTCATGACCCGACCTATTTAGCCGGTTCAACCCAACCCCTCACCTAAACCAAAACGACCCCGTTCCCATACCAAACGACCCCGTCCTGTTACCCACCAATAGATCTAATCCGTTCAGATCACTTGATCTAACGGCTCCAATCTCTCTTCCCCTTCCATATATAAACTTGACCCTTCACCCCACGCCCCCTATCCGAACCCCCCCTTTCAGTCATCTCCTTCCCCAAGCCCTGAAACCCCCAAACCCTAACGCCTCCCTAGTTCCCCTTCCACCAGAACCCGGCGGCATGAACGCCGGTGGCCACCTCCTGAACACCCTAAGACCCCCTCACTCTCCTGAACATGGATCTGTTACTCCCTAGCCTCGAATCACTTTCGTTCGTCTCGAATCTTCATTTGAAGATTTGAGTCGAACCCGGATCTATGCCAAACCACCCCATCTTCATACCAGACACTCCCCTGACCTTCCTCGTGACCAAACCAAGCTTGGTTTGGTCCGAATCTACCCACAACTCCCTAAAAATCAGATCTGGAAATCCAGACCTTAGAACACATGCACTTGGGGAATCCGGCCGGTTTGGACATGGGTTTGAGGTCTAATAGACCTTAATCAAGGTGTTCTCATGTGAGAACACCCTGATTAAAGTTTGTTCGGCCTCAAAAGTTCGAAGTTGAATCAGATTTGGGTCTGTTTGATTTAAACATTTTCGGTAAGTTTTCCTTTCTTTTGTGTTAGTTTTGATTAAGTGGTCAGCATGTTTCGTTGTGTTTGTTTGTTATTCTTGTTATTTTTCATTCGGATTTCTTTCATCTCTGTAAAGACCTTTTATTTGGTCGGTTGATTTTCTATGTGTGTATTCTGAATGTACTCTGTGATAAACATGATCGTCGATTAGTTTAATCGTCAGATAAGTCAACTCATATAGGCCCCAGTAATTGAACAAAAATTGTCTAATGCCCTTTAGGTCCCTAAACGTATTGTTTATATGAGCGACTGATTATTACCTGTTATAATTAGTATAGTCGACTCGATAAATGTCGTCGATTAGTTTGCTATAACTAATGAATCGAATGAGCTAATAATTTCACGTAACTAATTGAACTTGGCCACTGACTGAATGCCCCAGCATTGTTTGAAATGGTTTGTTGGCATTGTAAAAATGACTGAAAAGGTTCAGTCCAGGTAGTCTTGAATTTGAACTTTCATCAGTTCAAAAATGCCCTGATGCTGCAATAGGCAGGGCAGTAATAATCAAGGTTAAGCAGGGGTGTTCTGGGGTGTCAAAAAGGACAGAAAGATTAGTTAAATGAAGCTGACAAGTAGGGTACTAATTAAGATTAAACTAATACTAATGGGAAACAAGACACAAGGGTATGGGGCTCAAAATGAATAAATAAAATGAGCCCATAATTCTGGATTAAACAAAAACCAGGCGTGGGGAATAAAGGGGGCTGACACCAAAAGATGCTTAGGCATGGGCTTTAAAGAGTATGGGCAGGCTGTAAGTTGCAGCATGAGGGTAGCCTAGCTGCACTAAGTCATTTGGCTTATAAATAGGCCATTTGAGAACTGAAAAAGGGCTGGACTTTTAGTCTTCAGAAAAGAAAAAAAAGGGCTGGAATCTTTAGTCTTAAAGCTGAAACTTTTAGTCTGAGGAAAGGTTTACTGAGTTTAAAGAAAAGCTGAAAAACATAAGTTAGTTTCCAAATAGATTGTAACCAAACACCATCTGAAAGTTGAACAAGAATTCATATTGGTCAAGCTGTCTTGGCCAAGTTCTGTCGTCTGCAGTAACTGAGCTGTTTGTTGGTTGCTGAACTGTTGTATTTGCTGCACTGAACTTCTTTTACTTCTGGTGTATCATTACTCTTCATCTGGAATTATTGGTTTGGCACTCGACTATTTGCTGGTTTCATTTATTCTGGGAATCATTGTTGGTTGTTCGTGGACTGTGGAAAACAATCTTGGTTGTTGGTTTGTTGCTGTGCTGTTGCTGTGTATCTGTTGATGCTGTGATTACTGCACACTACTCAACTGATCACTCTCCTTCTTCCTTTCCTTTCCTTACCAGGTACACAATTGACACCACCAATGTAACTGAGAGTTTGAGCATGAATGCAAAAGGGAGGACCTGCAGATTATTTTTATGTATACATGAACTGTCACATTAAATGTCATAAAATAGTTATATTTTCGTTTGTATAATAGAAGTAGCCTACATGCTCAGTATAGCAATGTAGGTTAATGAATGATAGTCATGTATGTATGCTGTTAGGAGAAAAACATTCCCAGTGTAATAAGTCGTATTTTAGACTTAGTCTGATGGTGTAGCATATTCTATAATGTAGGCCAAAATAGGAAAACTATCCACATGAGTTAAAGTTCTTTCCCCTTTTCTAGTTTGTCACATATAAATTGATAAAGGACAAAGAATCAGTTCTAGGCCTCAACGTCAGGAAGGCCGAGCCCAAATCGAAAAAATCAGCTAGGCCTGAATCGGAAAAACAGGGCCCAAGTCTGGCCATCTCGCATGAGCTAGGTTTGGGCCCATAATTTGCGACTAGTTGTCCATAAGTGCAGTCACGTTTTATTATTCTGTAAAAGCACTTTAAATCCGGTTTTATAATCAACTAAGGCTATTTACTGCTTTCAACTGATAGAGACAAACACGACAAGAAACGTAGTTGCTATAGGATATCCTTTAAAAATAACAACGAGATGAGCCTCGATGAAAATAAACAAAACGCAGATGCGGGGCCCTTGTTAAATATATATTAGTGAATCATTTAGTTTCCAGGACGGGTTGTTTAGCAAATCTCACAACCTTCCTAAAATAACAATACGTTAGAATCTTTAGGACGCGCCCTAATAAATGTTACCTTCGTAAACTCGGGTGCACAATGATGTGACCCAAATCCAAATCTCAACGGAATCGAAATGTGTTTCTAATCACGGGTACATTGATTGTGACGTGGTTCGAGATGCGTGTCCACGACGTTGCAAATTCATTTTTAAAAATAAGAATGAGATGAGCCTCGTCAAATAAAATACAAATTGTGGGGCCCTCAGTAAATATTTGCTTTAAAAATTATTTGGACTTCGGGATGGACCGTTTAGTAAAATTCCACGGTCTTACCCAAAATAAATACGCTAGTCGCTTTAGGCGCGCCTTTAATAACTTAATTTCCTTAAACTCGGGTGCACATTGATGTGACCCAAATCCAAATCTCAACGGAGTCAAAGTGTGTCGACGACCACGGGTACATTGATTGTAACGCGGTTCGAGATACATTTTCACAACGTTGCAATTCTTGATAAAAACAGTAAATGATAAAAGCGGTTAAAAGTTAAATTTTGCACATAAGTTCATACTTGTATAAAACCAGATAATCAAGCCAAATATAACAATTGAGCGACCGTGCTAGAACCACGGAACCCGGGAATGCCTAACACCTTCTCCCGGGTTAACAGAATTCCTTATCCGGATTTCTGATACGCAGACCATAATATAGAGTCATTCTTTTCCTCGATTCGGGATTAAAATTGGTGACTTGGGACACCCTAAACCTCCCAAGTGGCGACTCTGAAATAAATAAACAAATCCCGTTTTGATTGTCCTTTAATTGGAAAAACTCCCTTGCGCCCCCGCGGGCGCGGAAAAAGGAGGTGTGACATTTATAATCAATAGTTGAAAGACGTGTTAGTACAATCCGCTATGTTCACGATGTCAAATATGGTGATTGTATGCAATATCATTTATTTAAGTCAACAGGTAGACTTGTTCTCTTTCTTAATAACAAAGGGCATAGGAACTTATACAATGTGAAAGTTAATGTTTAGCAATAATTCATATAGATTGAGAATCAAATTGGTTTGATTATATATATATATATCTATCCCAACTCAATCATAAGCATAATTAGTTAAAATAATTAGGCCTATTAGATTAAAAGCAAGTATATGAGAATAAGATGAGATGTACAAGCACAAATTGCAACACTTTATATCAATGTTAATTAGAAATAGAATTTGCACTAAATAAAAAATAATGAAAAATTGTTCAAAAATACTTCTTCCCTTCATAAGTCATTTTTTGTTAGTTTCATATACAATTCATTCTTTAGCATATATATATGTTGTATTCGCTAAAAATAGTATTAATCATATTTTTATTCTTTTCTTTGAATTTGAATAGTTTGGATGAAAAAATTTATACTTGAAAATTATAATCGACGATCAACATTTAATAAATTGTGAATTTTTTTTTTAAAAAAAGAATTTAAAGGCATCCCTTAAATGTGAATTTCTCAGGATTTTCATATAAAAAATGTGTAGATATAATAAACAATTTGTGGAAAATCCATAATATTATTACAAAGATTTTGCGCAATCAGGGATGCGTTCGCGCACCCTGATTATATTTTTAAAAGAAAATTCGGATTATGCGTACGCGCAATTTCGAGCGAATATTTAATAAAAAGGATTTCTCCAAAATGTTAAAATAATTTCATATAACCCGGGATGTGCAGTTCACCCTTTAAATATAAGGGTGATGACGTTCATAATTTTATTTAAATCATGAACATATAAATTTGAATAAAGGACATAATATGGTCAATTATATTGTGTACACGTATGCGTGACACGATCCCCGTAATTACGAAAGGTATATAATATGAATATACGTACGCGTAATTCATTTATATAATTGTAAACAATAAGTAAAAGTGGTAGTAAAATCATGCAACAAAGACGTATTTAGTAAAAATCAAGATAATTAAGCCAATAATAAAAACAGTTGAGCGACCGTGCTAGAACCACGGAATTCGGAAATGCCTAACACCTTCTTCCGGATTAACAGAATTCCTTACTCAGGATTTCTGGTTCGCAGAATAATAAACAGAGTCATATTCTCCTCGATTCAGGGATTAAAACCGGTGACTTGGGACGCCTTAAAATTCCCAGGTGGCGACTCTGAAATAATTAAATAAATCCCGTTTCGACTGTCCTTCAATTGGAGAAAATTCCCCACGTGCCCCGCGGGTGCGGAAAAAGGAGGTGGGACAGCTCTGGCGACTCTGCTGGGGACTTAGACCCAGAACCACTGGTTCAGGGTTCAAGAATTCGAGCTTAAAATAACTGTTATAGTTGGCTTTATTTATTATCTGATTTTTACATGATATATGCTTAATGTGCTAAATGATGCTTTTACCGCTTTAATATTATCTGAATTGTGTATATAAAACTGCTACGAAACCCTTCTTCTTTCTGAGTCTTCTAAATTTATGGTGCACACGTGCGCGTGGCCCACCTTTCTGTTAAAGTCATACCAAATAAGACGAAGTTGGGACAAGTAACTAGGCCGGGTAGACTTTCGTGCTCCCGGTACGTTGCCCCCGCTTCGGCTCAAACTGTCCGTTTGGGTAAGCCAGGTTTAGAACAATCAACCTCAGGTTTTTCACCTAGAATAACTCAGCCATGTACCGGATCCCTAGTAGGAACGTCTATTTGCATCATGTACATTTGGCCTTGGAGACTCAACACAGGGGTTGGGTCTGTCTAGGACAGGTGAACCCGAAACAAAAAGACCATCCTGATGCATCCTACTTGCTACTTGTGCATTCATTTGCCTCGAACATGCTTGTTGACTAGCTTAAATGAAATCATGGTGAGAAGAGAGGAATAAAATGAGTTGTTTTAAAAAATTTCAAAAAAAAATAGTTTTAAATCTTGAAATAAAGGTATTTAATAAATAAAAAATTTTGAAAATGATTTTTTTTAGTGTATATTTTCAAAATGAGTCTTGACTTTATTAAATTAAATTTCAGATACAAAATGAGCACCACGCAAAACCTCCCATCCACGAATACAGAAGAGTTTCTATTTCAGCTTCAAATGTGGTGGTATGATTTAGGCGAAGATGGTCAAAAATGGGTCGTCAAGCATTTGGGAAGTCTCACGGATATTATGAAAGTTAAACCCCGTGATGATCTGATTGCGGCGTTAGTAACTTTTTGGGACCCTGTTCACAATGTCTTTCGTTTCTCTGACTTCGAGCTTACTCCTACATTAGAGGAGATAGCTGGATATGCTGGTTTTGACGGAAGTCTAAGAAATCAAAGCCTGATATTCACAAAGGCTCCCTCGGTACATCGATTCTTCGGTCTTCTGAACATCAGCAGTCAAATCAGGAAAAGCAATGTCATCAATGGATGTTGTTCCTTCAACTTTTTGTATTCAAGGTTCGAAAAGTCAGATGGGTTCGAAATTCATGAGAAAGGCCTTACTAACAGGCAAAACAAAGACACTTGGCAGATTCACCGTCGCTTTGACTTCATGGTGGCTTTTCTAGGAATCATGGTCTTCCCAAACAAAGAGCGAACAATTGATATTCGCACCGCGAAAGTTGTGCAAATCCTCACCACCAAAGAAAATCACACCCTTGTCCCCATCATTCTCTCAGACATTTATCGGGCTTTGACTTTATGTAAATCAGGAGCAAAAGTCTTCGAAGGATGCAAAATTTTGTTGCAAATGTGGGTGATTGAACATCTCCAACAACAGCCCAAGATCATACAGTATGGGTCAAACAATGATAATTGCATCGAGAGTTATGAGGAAAGAATAAAAAATTATCAGGCTCCAGAAGGGATAGAAGCATGGGTATCTCATCTAAAGGCTTTAACGGCAAATCAGATTGAATGGACTTTGGGATGGCTCCCGATGAGGGAAGTGATACACATGTCAACCTCAAATAGTTATCTGCTACTATTGGGATTGAGAAGCATCCAGCCGTATGCGCCACTAAGAGTCCTAAGACAACTAGGGAGATATCAAGTAGTTCCTGATGATGAAGATTTGAGTATGCAAGTAATCGAATTACACCCAGAAGCCACTATTCCCGAGGCTCTACTTCAGCAGATGTGGAATGGATGTCGATACTTGAAAAGTGATACTCAAGTCCCAGATACTACAAAGGGTGAGATAAACCCCGGATATGCAAGGTGGTTTGAAAAACGGTCTCGCGTGGATGATGTACCAGAACCTGAGCTAAGAAGGCCAACAAAAAGACCCCATGTTCAAAACTTTAATGATAAAATCCAAGAGCGGTTGATCTGGGGAGAAAAGGAAAAAGGGTACAAAGCAACTATCCATGCCCTAAAAGAAAATCTAAGGAGCCTCAGTCTGGAGAAAGATTTGCAAGCACAAGAAGCCGAAGGCGAGAAAAAGAGTCTAACTTGTGAGAATGAAAACCTTCATGCTCGATTCCAAAAAATGAAAAGAGTTTCTAAAACACCAAAGAGGAGCTGGAAGGATCAAAAACCCATCGCCAATCTTTTTGAAAGAATGCAAGATTATGATTCCATTCTTGCGGAAAACGAAAGGGCATTGAGAAAAGCCAAAGAAAAAATCCAACAATTAAACGAAGAGGCCAGATCTAATAAGGAACGCCAAGTAAGGCAATCCGAAGAAGACAGGGCACAATTCAAGAAGGAAAGAGACCATTGGATACGATCAGAAAACCAGCTTCGTGCACAACTAGAAGAGGCACGAAGATGCAACAGAGAGCATCAACAAGCAGACATCGACAGGGAAAGAGCGCATGCAAGATTAGAGCAGGCCAGACTCCGAGCTCTATTAGAATCAGCTCTAGATCATGAAAATCGTGTCAGAGATATAGCCACTACTCGCTAGCAGCAATTGCAGGACCGAGACCAGCGTCTCCAAGATTTCAGGGCACAAATCCACGACCTGGCGGTCTACATCTCTCAAAGTTACGTAAACTGCCAAGGAATGGATTATGAAAGGTTTACAGAGCATGCACCCATTTTTTCCTGTCATCTAGCAATGGAGTTGGAAAGGATGTATCGTACGCTGGGAGGTCATCCAGGTCAAGCCCCACATTGAGCAAATAATCTAATAATTTACAACACAAGTGGAAAGTGGGGCACGTTGTGAGATGTTAAGAATTGTATCTTTTATTTTGATTTAAGTGTGTGTGTTTCAAGCCATTTTCTTACAAAGTTTTCAAATGTAATGTCTGTTCATCTTTGTATAATGAATAAAAATGTTTGCCTCATGTCTGAACTACGCAAGGTCATATTCATACGGGGACATGATACGTAGGCAATCCTTATAAGATTCGACCACCACAATAAGGAATATAATAAATAAAATAAAAGTGAGTAACAATAAAAATTTCAAGAAAGCTGGGAAGACACAAGCGGCCGAGCAAATGCATAATAGAAAGGGGATATTTGTCTAGGAGCATTGCATCTCAACGTGTAATTATATATGTGTTAAACTCTCAAGACTAAAAAGTTTGTTCATTTTCAGAATTCAAGCAGTTAGTTTCTCTAAAGAGTATACTGGCATATTATCATTATCACACGAGATCAAAAGGACCAATACCCGAAAGTATGTCTATCCCAGATGTTGACACAGGTATTGAGCTAGAGGAGATGGATGTCGGGAAAATGAAAGAAGAGATGTTTAAACTCAAGCAGCAAATGGCTGAGATGTACCAAGCCTGGTCTACAGGACAGTTACCCCCATCTTACCCAACTAACCCTGCTCCATCAATGACCCAAACTCAGGATAATATTACCACTGAATTATCCCCAAATTTCCCCATTTACCAACACTACCGAGGAACCACCTCTCAGACACCGCAGTCTCCACCTCCGAAACCAATTCCATATTTTCCTCCACCTATGACTCCTGTTTTTGTAGCACCTCCCCCGGCTACATTCCACAAATCTCCTAGTGAGCCTACATTCTAGGCCTAGGACAACCAATATTACCCCCCGGAACCCACCCTCAAAGCCTCCAAAATCCATTCAACTGCTCCTCGTTTTGATCTCCCAACCGAAATTGACAAGCCAGCCAAAAATACTGAACAAGAAGAGATGTTCAGGAAGGTCAAGAGTCTCGAACAATCGTTCAGAGACATGCGAGGATTAGGTGGGAAAGTCAGTGTAGCATACAAATATTTGTGCTTATTCCCCAATGTACAATTACCAGTTGGCTTCAAGATGCCCAAATTTGACCTATACAACGGGCACGGCGACCCAGTAGCCCACTTAAGGGGGTTTTGTAGCAAGATGTGAGGAGCTGGGGGAAAGGATGAATTATTGATGGCTTACTTCAGTCAAAGTTTAAGCGGATCAGCTTTGGAGTGGTATACACGCCAGGACCATGGGAGATGGTACACCTGGGATGACCTGGCACAGGCATTTGCATACCATTTCCAATACAATCTGGAAATCATCCCAGATCGACTATCTTTGACAAAATTTGAGAAGAAACACAATGAAAGTTTCAGAGAGTATGGCTTTTGGTGGAGAGAACAGGCAGCAAGAGTAGATCCTCATATGAAAGAGAGTGAAATGGTAGACTACTTCCTTCAAGCTTTGGAACCAACTTACTATGCCCATTTGGTTTCAGCGGTTGGGAAATCATTCAACAAAGTAGTAAAGATGGGAGGTATGGTGGAAGAAGGCCTCAAGACAAATAAAATCATGAGCTATTCAGCGATTAAGGCGACTACTCAAGCTATTCAAGGCGGGGTAGGAGGAATCGGAAGAAAGAAGAGGGAAGAGGCAGCTGTAGTTGATTCAGGAATTTGGTCAGGACCCAGAGGTTCACCGCCTTACTATAATCAACAACGACCTCGCCAATCAACTTACCACCACGATTCATCCCAACACTACTATCACCCTTCAGAGCCTCATTTTTCCATTAACCATGCACAAGCATACAATCAGCCACCTGTTCACGCTAATTGGTGTGCTCCTGCTATACCAAGTACTTACCTACGAGCCTATCCCGGACCAGGTTTCAGGCCTAGGCCAGCATTCAGGGGAGAAAGGGAACAGAAAAAGAAAACCTACACTCCATTGGGAGAGTCTTACACTAGTCTATTCCACAGGCTGAGACAGCTAGACATGCTAAGACCAATACAATCCAAGCTACCCAATCCTCCTCCAAAGAATCTGGACTACACCATTAACTGTGAGTATTGCTCCAGTACACCAGGCCATGATACGGAGAAATGCTGGCATTTGAAAAATGCAATACAAGAGCTGATTGATACTAATAAAATCGAGGTTCAAACCCCCGAAGCTCCCAATATCAATAGAAATCCAATGTCAGCCCATCAAGAGGCCAATATGATAGAAATCATACAAGCTGATGGGGAGACAAAGAAGCCGTCACAAACTGTCATGATGATCAAGTCTCATGAAGCCAAGCCAGATAAGCAGTTAACAGAGGAGAAGCCGGTACCTAAGCAGAACAGAAATGGTGATGAACCATCTGTGGTAGACGAGAAGGGGTCTTCGAGCAAGGTTGCCACAAAGCAAGAAAGGATGAAAGTGATAGTACCAGGGGTTGCCAGTAAACCTATTGTAGTCGTGGAAGGAGTCCGTGTAGATCGGGTTATTATCACACCTGTAACCCAGCTGCCAGTCATCAACAACAAAGCCATCCCATGGAACTATGAACGGGTGACTGTAATGTACAAGGGAAAAGAAGTCAAGGAAGAAGTGTGTGAGGTGCAAGGCTTGACTCGTTCGGGAAGATGTTTTACGCCCGAAGAGTTAAGAAAAACTAAAAATAATCCAACACCAATAAAGAGAGCTGTGACGGAAGAAGAGGCGGAAGAGTTTTTAAGAAAAATGAAACTCCATGACTATTCTGTTGTTCTGATGGGTTGCTCTGATGGTAAGCAACCTCCACTTCCAACCAAGAGGTTGTGAGTTCGAGTCTCCCCAAGAGCAAGGTGGGAAGTTCTTGGAGGGAAGGATGCCGGGGGTCTATTTGGAAACAGCCTCTCTACCTCAGGGTAGGGGTAAGGTCTGCGTACACACTACCCTCCCCAGACCCTACTAAGTGGGATTAAACTGGGTTGTTGTTGTTGTTGTCGTTGCATGACTATTCTGTTGTGGATCAATTGAAGAAGACGCCCGCTCAAATTTCATTGTTGTCATTACTGATCCATTCAGAGGAGCACCGTCTGGCTTTGATGAAAATCCTGAATGAGGCTCATGTTCCTGAAAAAATCTCTGTAAATCATTTGGGAAGAATAGCCAACAGAATCTTTGAGGCAAACAGAATTACATTTTCTGATGATGAATTGCCTATGGAAGGTACCGAGCACAACAGAGCTCTTTACCTCACCGTGAAATGTGAAAACTCCGTAGTAACCCGGGTATTGGTTGACAATGGGTCAAGTGCAAATATCTGCCCTCTCTCCACTTTAAGCAAATTAAAAATTAAAGAGGAGAGGATCCAGAAGAATAGTATCTGCGTACGGGGGTTTGACGGTGGAAGCAGAGATTCATTTGGCGACATAGTGTTGGAACTAACAATAGGGCCAGTTGAATTCACAATGGAATTTCAAGTGTTGGACATAACTGTTTCTTACAACTTGTTGTTGGGTCGACCATGGATCCATGCTGCTAAAGCAGTCCCGTCAACACTACATCAGGCTGTCAAGTTTGAATGGGATCATCAAGAAATAGTTGTGCATGGGGAAGAAAGTTTAAATGCTCGCAGCAGTGCCATTGTACCGGTCGAGGGAACAGAAAATGACCAAGGACCATGGGTATACCAAGTGTCCGACACAGTGTCGGTAGAGAAAATTCTAGAGGGGAAGTACCTTCCGAATCCAAAAATATCCTCTGCATCAGTCATGGTATCCTATGAAATGTTAAAAAATGGTTTTATACCCGGCAAAGGTCTAGGCTCATCATTGCAAGGAATTACACAACCAGTATCTCTCCCCGAGAACTGGGGAACATTCGGTTTGGGGTTCGTACTCAATGGCAACAACGTAAAAAAGGCCAGAAAGCTGAAACAGAAGGCGTGGGTTCTGCCAAAACCAGTCTCACATCTATCAAAGTCTTTTGTCAAGACCGGTGCTAAAAATCGCCCGATAACAACAATTCCTAAATCCCGGGTCAATCCTGAGGAGGAATTAATTGAAAGATTCGAGAAATTGTTTAATGATGTGAATATGTTGGAAAGCGGAGAAGGGTGTAGCAACGCAGAAGTTCAATTCGTTGGGCCAGAAACAAAGCTTAATAATTGGAAAGCCACTCCTCTCCCCATTCGAAAGGAGTCTTGGTAGTTTATTTTGATTTTCTTTCAGTTTGTTTGGGTTACCTCAGGGTTGTAATCCCAATGCTTATCTTACAGTTTGTTTGAAGTGTGCAAACCTTGTTATCTTTCATCATCCAATAAAATACAGTTTCCTTTTTCATTATCATTCCTGATAGTTTTCTTTTCCTTTTCTTCTTTTTCTGTACAGTTCTTTTTACGCTGGCTCTAGTGATATGGCATGCATGAGGAATCCTCAGCCCAGTCTTAAAAATCAATCTGGTTCCGAAATATTAATTCAAGAAATATGTTGTGATTATGAATCAGAATATGATGAAGATGAGGTTTTTGCGGAGATTAGTAAAGAGTTAATTCACTTTGAGGAAAAAATCAAACCTAACTTGAGTGATACCGAGGACATCAATATAGGGGACACGAGTAATATTCGGGAAACTAAAATAAGTGTCCATCTCGAACCAAAGATCCGAGAAGAGTTAATTAAAGCACTCATAGAATTCAAAGATGTTTTTGCATGGTCATATGACGACATGCCGGGCCTGAGCACTGATTTAGTGGTTCACAAATTGCCCACCGATCCAACGGTGCCTCCTGTCAAGCAGAGGCTGAGAAAATTCAAGCCTGATATGAGTGTAAGAATTAAGGAAGAAATCACCAAACAATTGGAAGCAAAGGTCATTCGAGTCATTCGATATCCTGTTTG
Organism: Nicotiana sylvestris; assembly: GCF_000393655.2. Classification (NCBI taxonomy): domain Eukaryota; kingdom Viridiplantae; phylum Streptophyta; class Magnoliopsida; order Solanales; family Solanaceae; genus Nicotiana; species Nicotiana sylvestris. The sequence goes on along the minus strand of NC_091060.1, from coordinate 14,531,304 downwards.
GTTGGCTAATATCGTTCCTGTGCCAAAGAAAGACGGCAAAATTAGGGTATGCGTCGACTACCGCAATCTCAACAAAGCCAGTCCGAAGGATAATTTCCCATTACCCAATATCCATATTTTGATCGATAATTGTGCCAAGCACGATATGGGGTCTTTCGTGGATTGTTATGCCGGGTATCATCAAATTCTAATGGATGAAGAAGACGCAGAAAAGACGGCATTCATCACACCATGGGGAACCTATTGCTACCGGGTAATGTCGTTCGGTTTGAAGAACGTCGGAGCAACCTACATGAGAGCAATGACCACAGTGTTTCATGATATGATACACAAGGAGATTGTGGTATACGTGGACGATGTAATCATAAAATCAAAGCATCAATCTGACCACGTTGGGGACTTAAGGAAATTCTTCTTAAGACTTCGCAGGTACAACCTCAAGATTAACCCTACCAAATGCGCATTTGGAGTTCCATCTGGAAAGTTACTGGGATTAATAGTCAGTCGACGAGGCATCGATCTAGACCCATCAAAAATCAAAGCCATCCAAGAATTGCCACCTCCAAAGAAGAAAACTGAAGTAATGAGTTTGTTGGGAAGGTTGAATTACATCAGCAGGTTTATTGCTCAGCTTACAACAACCTGTGAGCCTATTTTCAAATTGTTGAAAAAGGATGTTGCGGTCGAATGGACCGACGAGTGTCAGGAGGCGTTTGATAAGATAAAAGGATACATGTCAAACCCACCCGTGTTGGTCCCGCCAGAACCAGGAAGACGTCTGATTCTTTACTTAACGGTCTTGGAAAATTCATTTGATTGCGTATTGGGGCAGCATGACCTCACTGGCAGAAAAGAACAGGCCATCTACTACCTTAGCAAGAAATTCAAAGCTTATGAGGTTAAGTATACTCATCTGGAGAGGACATGTTGCGCCCTGACTTGGGTAGCTCAAAAGTTGAAACACTATTTGTCGTCCTACACCACTTACCTTATTTCGCGTCTGGATCCGTTGAAATATATTTTTCAAAAGCCTATGCCAACGGGAAGACTTGCAAAGTGGCTGATATTGCTCACAGAATTTGACATCATCTATATGACTCGAACTGCAATGAAAGCCCAAGCATTGGCTGATCATTTAGCCAAAAATCTGGTCGATGAGGAATACGAGCCGCTGAAGACTTATTTTCCTGATGAGGAAACAATGCATATCGACGAGGTGGAGCAAATTGAAAAACCTGGCTGGAAACTTTTCTTTGATGGAGCTGCTAACATGAAAGGAGTCGGAATAGGAGCTGTAATCATTTCTGAAACAGGGCATCACTATCCTGTTACGGCTCAACTACGATTTTATTGCACCAATAATATGGCTGAATATGAAGCTTGCATTTTGGGGTTAAGGCTAGCTGCAGACATGGGTATCCGAGAAATCTTAGTCATGGGAGATTCGGATCTTTTGGTACATCAAATTCAAGGAGAATGGGAAACCCGAGACTTGAAGCTCATACCATACCGACAATGTCTACATGATCTTTGTCAGCGGTTTCAATCAGTGGAATTCCAACATATTCCAAGAATCCATAATGAGGTTGCCGATGCATTGGCTACCCTGGCATCAATGTTGCACCATCCGGACAAAGCTTATGTAGATCCAATACATATTCAAGTCCACGATCAGCACGCTTATTGCAATATGGTTGAAGAAGAATTTGATGGTGAACCATGGTTCCACGACATCAAGGAGTATATCAGGATGGGGATATATCCCGCACAAGCCACAGGAGATCAAAAGAGGACCATTAGGCGATTGGCAAATGGATTCTTCTTAAGCGGAGGAGTTTTGTATAAAAGAACACCAGATCTTGGATTATTAAGATGCATAGATGCCAGACAAGCTACAGCTGTCATGTCTGAAGTACATTCAGGAGTTTGCGGACCCCACATGAGTGGATATGTGTTGGCAAAGAAAATCCTCCGAGCTGGTTACTATTGGCTTACCATGGAGCGAGATTGTATCAGTTTTGTGCGCAAGTGTCATCAATGCCAAATACACGGAGATTTGATTCATTCTCCACCATCCGAGTTGCACACAATGTCGGCACCATGGCCCTTCGTTGCCTGGGGCATGGATGTGATTGGACCAATTGAGCCGGCAGCATCCAATGGGCACAGGTTCATTCTGGTAGCTATTGATTATTTTACCAAATGGGTTGAGGCCAAGACATTCAAATCAGTGACCAAGAAAGCTGTGGTCGATTTTGTCCACTCAAATATCATATGTCGATTCGGAATCCCAAAGGTGATCATCACAGATAACGGTGCTAATCTTAACAGCAACTTAATGAAGGAAGTATGTCAACAGTTTAAGATTACACATCGCAACTCTACCCCATATCGGCCCAAGGCGAATGGAGCAGTCGAGGCAGCCAACAAAAACATAAAGAAGATACTTCGGAAAATGGTAGAAGGTTCAAGACAATGGCATGAAAAATTACCATTTGCATTATTGGGATATCGCACTAACTGTTCGCACTTCAGTAGGAGCAACTCCTTATTTGTTGGTGTATGGCACTGAAGCAGTAATTCCTGCAGAAGTTGAGATTCCTTCCCTTCGGATCATCGCCGAAGCAAAGATTGATGATGATGAATGGGTCAAAACCCGTCTAGAACAGTTAAACTTGATTGATGAAAAACGATTGACTGCAGTATGTCATGGTCAATTATATCAAAGAAGAATAGCAAGAGCATACAATAAAAAAGTGTGTCCACGGAAGTTCGAAGTGGGCCAACATGTGCTGAAACGTATTCTTCCACATCAGGTTGAGGCAAAAGGCAAATTTGCCCCGAATTGGCAAGGACCATTCATTGTGACCAGAGTATTATCGAATGGTGCACTATGCTTAACAGATATTGAAGGCAAATGCATAGATATGGCGATCAATTCTGACGCGGTAAAAAGATATTATGCATAACTTTTGAATGTTTGTATTTAGCATTATTTCGAAGATTGGAATGACAAAGGCAATTTATTCTGCTATCCAAACACTATACCCTTTGCTTCCCCTTTTGAGCCATATTTGTTTCGTTCCTACCCTCTCTTGGAATCGATGAAAATCAAATATGAAATAACAATAATAATAATATAAAAAAAAATAAAAAAAAATCACTATTATTTAGTGAACTACGTTTGACCTGATTCCTCAAAGAAGGATACGTAGGCGCCTCACGGCTCAGTCATAGGGTGCACAATATGCATAATGTACACAAAAGAAGCATCAAGAGACCCCAATCAAGAAAGCTGGGGCAGGAGTTGTATTGGAAATAAGAAAAAGATTCCAAGAGTTGTAATTTTAAACCCATACCAAAACTGTTTAGTTTTTGATACTTTTCCATTTCCCACCACATACCAAAAAGACCTTTCGACCAATCTTAGAAAAATGCTGAGTCAAGCAAATGAAGATGGTTCATAACACTCTGGTACAAACAAGAAAAGAAAGTAAAAATGAGAGAGTCTTATAGGTGAAAACCCACACGGGCACCATAAGGCGACGGAAGTTGAGAGAAAGTAAAATGAGAGAGTCTTATTGGTGAAAACCTTCGTAGGCACCATAAGGCGAAAAGGAAGTAAGAAATGAACAAATGAGGAAGGTTTATCGGTGAAAACTCTTTGAGATATTGCAAGTCCAACAGGTCTGTAAAATGAAAAATGAAGTTGGATTACGGAAATTTTGGGGAAAACAAAAATGAGACAATTGAAAGGAGATTGATTAAAAGACTGGGTTGATTAATCCAAATTTCATACCATGATCATTGGCGCCAGTGACTCCAATCAGATAAGTCCTTTATTCCTTCGTCAACGATCATCCAAAGTTGGATTTTTCTTTTTCATTCTATAATTGTCGAAATCAGCGTGTTTCGTCACTAATAATCTTACTTTTCTAAAGCTTTGAGATAAGTTTTATTCCAAACAAATAAGAAGGAATATCAAGGTATACTACCAAGATTCAAGGTTACATGATGCAAAATACGGCCATGAAAGGCGGGAGATAAAAATAATAAGATATGGGTGTAAGAAAAGTGAAATCAAAAGTGGATCAGCAATGTCAGGAGAGACATACGATTACGATTAAAAGGGTTTGAAGTAAAAACAACAGTGGTGATCCTATAGTCAAGGATCAATTACAAGGACAAACAGTCTTTTCAACCATTTCAAGGCAACAAAACAAGACGGAGAAGCCCCACCGTCGGCAAGAATACCCCAGTTAACCACCATGCTTTAAACTAACGAAGTTTTCTTTGATTTAAAACAGGGGCAAAAACAACATTCGTGGCAGGAAACACCTGGTAAAGGATGAGAATTAAAGAAGTCAGGCGTCCACCTGGAGAATGAGGATGAGAGTTAAAGAAATCAGGCGTCCACCTGGAGAATGAGGATGAGAGTTGAAGAAGTCAGGCGTCCACCTGGAGAATGAGGACGAGAGTTGAAGAAGTCAGGCGTCCACCTGGAGAATGAGGATGAAAAGAATTAAAAAAGAAATCAGGCATCCACCTGGAGAATGAGGACGAAGAATTGAAGAAATCAGGCGTCCACCTGGAGAATAAGGATGAGAATTAAAGAAATCAGGCGTCCACCTGGAGAATGAGGATGAGAAAAGAAGAAATCAGGCGTCCACCTGGAGAATGAGGATGAAGAATTAAAGAAATCAGGCGTCCACCTGGAGAATGAGGATGAAAAGAATTAAAGAAGAAATCAGGAGTCCACCTGGAGAATGAGGACGAAGAATTAAAGAAGTAAGGCGTCCACCTGGAGAATGAGGACAAAGAATTGAAGAAATCAGGCGTCCACCTGGAGAATGAGGATGAGTATTGAAGAAATCAGGCATCCACCTGGAGAACGAGGATGAAAAATTGAAGAAGTCAGGCGTCCACCTGGAGAATTAGGACAAAGAATTGAAGAAATCAGGCGTCCACCTGGAGAATGAGGATGAGAATTGAAGAAATCAGGCGTCCACCTGGAGAACGAGGATGAAAAATTGAAGAAATCAGGCGTCCACCTGGAGAATGAGGATGAGAATTGAAGAAATCAGGCGTCCACCTGGAGAATGAGGATGAATAATTGAAGAAGTCAGGCGTCCACCTGGAGAATGAGGATAAGAATTAAAGAAGTCAGGCGTCCACCTGGAGAATGAGGACAAAGAAAAGAAGCAGTCAGGCGCCCACCTGGAGAACAAAGGAATACAATTAAAGCAGACAGAAGTCAGGCACCCACCTGGAGAACAAGGGAATACAATTGAAGTGTTGAAATCAAAAGCCCGCTCATATGAGAAAGGAGCACATTTAGAGTCAATAAAGCAGAGGAGTCCAACAAAGTCCCCAGCAGGAAACAACAAGAGTCCCAAACAGATGAAGAAAATACGGGACACAATGAAAAGGAATACGGAATAAGCCAAATGCCCAAGAGTCACCAAGATATCAAGACAACAAGAAACGCAAGGGCATGATCTAGATAAGATTTTATAATTCATGTACCATAGTCTAGTTTAGCTTTTTGTATTACCTTTGAAGTAAGGTGTAATAAGGAGGTCAGCAAGCAGTAAAAACAGCACGAAGCAGCAGTAACATCACAGTCCCACGGTAGTCCCAGCTACCCAAAACTTCCCGAACTACATTGACCTGATTCCTTTATAGCCAAGGATATGTAGGAAACCTTTGAAGCAGAGGTTCGGTCAAATCTTTCAAAAAATGCTTCCCACGGAGTATTTGAACGGGCAAAAATCGCTCGTATCCGCTCACTTTATCTTTGCACGAAAACTCTTCGAGTTTCCGCACAAAGAGGGGCAGCTGTGAGCACGTGATTTTTGCCTTACGAAAACTACTCCAAAATAAATCAAAAAATAAAATAAATTTCTTTTACTGTGTAATTCTTGAATTTGCGTGGTGTTAAATATTTGTGTTATGTCCGTAAATGTTTACTTTGTCATAATAAAATGAAAATTAAAATAAAATACATGTTGCATGCATATAGGATTTAATTATGTATTTGAAAGATAATTTAAATAAAATCACCAAAATATGCATTTCGTTCTATTTTTTATATTCCACTGTGTGATTAATGTTTTATCTGTGTGTTAAATAATTGTTAAAAGGTAATTAATATCTTTAGAAGGGTAATTTTTTTTTATAATTTTAATTAAGATTTTAATGATTAATAATAAAATTAGAAAATAAAAATATAAATTGTAAAATGAAACTCGGACTTGGATTAAAATCCAGGCCCAAATCAAGTTACCGCCCCCCCCCCCCCCACAGCCCAATCCAAACAGCCCATGTTCGGTCCAATCCAAACGAGTCAAAACGACATCGTTTGGTTGTAGTTTATCAGGGACCGTTGGATCAAATCCAACCAACGGTTGAGATCTCATCACCCTAACCCATAATCCTTACCCGATCAAATACTCGGTTCAAACCCGTCCCCCCAAACTTAAGCCAAACGACATTGTTTGGTTAAGTGAATAGATCCTGGCCTTTCATTCTGATTGATCGGACGGTCAATATCAATCCACCATTCCCCTATATAAACCCATAATCCTTACCCCGGCCCCCCTAACTAAACACCCCCCTCCTCTCCTGTTCATCGTCTTCCCGAACCAAACCCCTAACCCTAGCCGCCCTTATTCCCCACCGCCTGAAACCCGGCGGCATCAACGCCGCCGGTCACCACCTTAACACCCCAGAACCCCCTGAACACCCTCTATCCGAATATGTTATTCGCTTGGCTCGAATCTCCCTGAAGGTTCTCGAATCTTCATTTGAAGATTCGAGCCAAACTCAGATCTAAACCAAACAGTCCTTAGTTAACACCATAGCATCCCCTAGCTTGCCTCGTTATGAATATAGTGTTGGTTTGGTTCGAATCCCCTCAGAACTCTTCGAATCTTCTTTTGAAGGTTCGAATCAAAAATGAACTCACTCAGATTCCTTCCAAATTAACACCAAATGACCCCTAGGCTTCCCTCACCCTTGTGTCATCTTTGGTTCCCTTCGGATCTGCCCAGAAATGTTCGGATTTAAAATCCAAGATCTGAAACCCTAAATTTTCCAATCTTGGAATCTTTTTCAATTCAAACGAAGGATTGAGGTTTAATCGACCTTAGTCAAAGTATTTTCAGTTGAAAATACTTCGACTAAGGTCTGTTTGATTTCAAAAAGTCCGAATCCAAGTTGAGTGAGTCTGAATAAATTTGAAGGTTCAGAGATATTTTTCTATTTCTTTTGTGTATTTTACGTGTACTTTTTGCTTGTTTTAATAACCTGTGTAATTTTTTCATATTTTTGTTTATTTGTTCTATGGATTATGTCTCTTACCCGTCTACTTAATCCAAATATGAATTGTTTCTGTTGGTTATGATTATTTACAATGTGTGTAATCGACTCGATTAAGTTCGTCGATTAGTTGTATTATAAATCTTGCTTCTGAAAATGTTGACTGAAACAACCTGTTTTGGATGGATTATTTTTGTTATAATCAGTTAATTAGTTATTTTTAATCAGTTGGTTCTTGTTTAATAAATCAGTAAGTTCAAATGAATGTTGTGTGTATATTGTTTCCTGAACATTAAGTTTCAGGGCATTGTCAGTATATTGACAATGCTCCTGTTTGTTTGATCTTAGCTCAAAAGCTGAAGTTCAGTTTGAATTATTGTACTGAGTTCAGTGTAATGTTATTGTGATGCTAGGTTTAAACTCCATTTCACAAGTATTGATTAGATACCATTGTATTAGAAAGAGTATATTCTCAGTTAAGATTCAATTCAGAACTTAAAGAGAATTAGTTGTAGCTATCTTAAGTCAGATTAATAATCAGGTTTGAACAGATTTTAAAATCTGTATTATTAGATTCTGATTTTAAGTTTAAAAGCAGTAATAACAGTAATTACAGTAGGATTTCTGGGGCATTTCTGGGACAGAACAGTAAGGGTAATGTGATAGTATAGTGGGGTGAAAGTGGAATGTTAATGGCTATAGTTTAATATGATAATGGGAAACAAAGGGTAATGGGGCTGCTTAAAATCAGGATAAGATCATTTAAAGTATTCAAAAGCAGTTTTTAATGGAACTTTCTGATTTTAAAAGAAGAAGGGGGTCCAAGAAGCACTAAAAGGAAATAGGGCAGACCTGTATAAATACAGGGACTGGAAATTTGAAAAGGAGATGAGATTGGAAAAGGGAATTTGGAGAGAGAGAAATCAGTTTTTAGACAGAGAGTTTTGAGATAGAGTTTTTCAGAGGGTTTTAAGAAATCAGATCATTTTGTAAGAAGAAAAAAAAAAGAGGAAGAAAACAGAAAAAGAAACAAAAAGAGAATATTCACACACACACAATCTGAAACAGATACAAAGGCAGAAACAGAAAATCAGAAAATGTGAATTTGAAATAGGAAAGAAACTGAAAATCTGAAAAAATATTATTCTAGAATCTGTCCGTTGTTTGTTTGTGGATATTGTTCAGTTTGAATCTGAAATTTTTCTCAAGTTCCTGTCACTGATCATCTGGATTAACGGGTCTTGGTCAAACTTGTTGTGTTACTGGTATATTTTGCTGATTCTGTTACTGCTGCAACTGCTGAAATTTACTCCTTCTACCTTCATTTCCAGGTACCTATCTTTTAAATTCTATGTTGGGAAGAGATTCAGCATGACAAATAAATGAAGCTTGAATTGTAATACAGTCTTCTATTCGTTTAAGCTTAAACATTTAAATTTCAACTTTGGTTTCATGTTGGTTAACCAGTAGTGAGTTCGACTCGATGGCTACAAGTTAATTGTCTTATTTTGAAATTCATATAAAACTTTGTAATAATGTTATCCATGTCAAAATTTCATTAGTTTAGTTATCTTTGAGTTGTGTAAATAGGAAGCATGGCAGAAAGTTGGCTTTTATTTACACTTTATGGTATTGTTAGCTAGGTATAGCATAATATGAAAATATCAAGGGAAAATACGCTATTAGTTTATTTTGTTAATTAGTTAGTTGTTGTTTAAAGTTAGATGATGTTGGTTGCAATTTGCTATCTTTTGGCACAACATTGGTTGTGTTTATAATCAATAGTTGAAAGACGCGTTAGTACAATCCGCTATGTTCACGATGTCAAATATGGTGATTGCATGCAATATCATTTATTTAAGTCAACAGGTAGACTTGTTCTCTTTCTTAATAACAAAGGGCATAGGAACTTATACAATGTGAAAGTTAATGTTTAGCAATAATTCATATAGATTGAGAATCAAATTGGTTTGATTATATATATATATATATATATATATATATATATATATATATCTATCCCAACTCAATCATAAGCATAATTAGTTAAAATAATTAGGCCTATTAGATTAAAAGCAAGTATATGAGAATAAGATGAGATGTACAAGCACAAATTGCAACACTTTATATCAATGTTAATTAGAAATAGAATTTGCACTAAATAAAAAATAATGAAAAATTGTTCAAAATTACTTCTTCCCTTCATAAGTCATTTTTTGTTAGTTTCATATACAATTCATTCTTTAGCATATATATATGTTGTATTCGCTAAAAATAGTATTAATCATATTTTTATTCTTTTCTTTGAATTTGAATAGTTTGGATGAATAAAATTTATACTTGGAAATTATAATCGACGGTCAACATTTAATAAATTGTGATTTTTTTTTAAAAGAATTTAAAGGCATCCCTTAAATGTGAATTTCTCAGAATTTTCATATAAAAATGTGTACATATAATAAACAATTTGTGGAAAATCCATAATATTATTACAAAGATTTTGCGCAATCAGGGATGCGTTCGCGCACCCTGATTATATTTTTTAAAGCAAATTCGGATTATGCGTACGCACAATTTCGAGCGAATATTTAATAAAAAGGATTTCTCCAAAAATGTTAAAATAATTTCATATAACCCGGGATGTGCAGTTCACCCTTTAAATATAAGGGTGATGACGTTCATAATTTTATTTAAATCATGAACATATAAATTTGAATAAAGGACATAATATGGTCAATTATATTGTGTACACGTATGCGTGACATGATCCCCGTAATTACGAAAGGTATATAATACGAATATACGTACGCGTAATTCGTTTATATAATTGTAAACAATAAGTAAAAGCGGTAGTAAAATCATGCAATAAAGACGTATTTAGTAAAAATCAAGATAATTAAGCCAATAATAAAAACAGTTGAGCGACCGTGCTAGAACCACGAAATTCGGAAATGCCTAACACCTTCTTCCGGATTAACAGAATTCCTTACTCAGGATTTCTGGTTCGCAGAATAATAAACAGAGTCATATTCTCCTCGATTCAGGGATTAAAACCGGTGACTTGGGACGCCTTGAAATTCCCAGGTGGCGACTCTGAAATAATTAAATAAATCCCGTTTCGACTGTCCTTCAATTGGAGAAAATTCTCCACGCGCCCCGCGGGTGCAGAAAAAGGAGGTGCGACACCTTAGATAATGTTTCTGCTAACACAACCGCAGCAAATAGCTTAAAATCTAGACTTTGTCCAATTAATCCAATAATTATTCATGTTAGATGTGCATGTCATATTTTTAACTTGGTTGTAAAAGATGGTCTTAATTTATTTTCTGATGCTTGTAGTAAAATATAACATGCTTGTGGCTATATTTTTCGCGCTCATAAACAAAGTAGAATTCGTGAATTTGCTCAATAATGTGCTAGTGCTAACCTTCCATTTAGAAAAGTTCCAAAAGATATTTGTACTAGGTTGAATTCTACTTATGAAATGCTTAAAGTTGCTTATGATTATCAGGTGCCTATCCAAAAGGTATTTAATATGCATAATGCTCACCATGTTGATCAAATTGTTGATTCTGATTGGGATGAGATCAGAGAACTTACTAAATTTTTAGAAAAATTTTATTATGCTACAAAATAATTTTCTGGTTTATATTATCCTACTGTTACAAAAATATTATGGTATATTTGTGGAATTTCTATTGTATTTGGTAAGTATAAAATAAATCCAACTTATGCACCGGTCATTAAAGAAATAATTTTAAAATTTAAAAAGTATTTTTCCCCTATTCCCGAAGTTTATTTAATTTTTACTCTACTTAACCCATCTTTAAAACTAAGAGGTGCAAATGGACTTGTTCATAAAATTTATGAGAATTTAGAAATTCAAGAAAATGAACAATCATCTCTCGAAAACTGCCAAGCTAGCATATATTCTTATGCTAGATCAATGTTTGATAAATATAAATCTATGGATACAACTGGTTGTGAAACTGCTCCTTCTACTTCTAAGTCTAGAGCAGAAGTTTTATGGGAAGATATGGATGATATAACAGGTTTTGATTCCTCTATTGATGATGAACTTGATTCTTATCTTAATCAAGGATTGGAAAATATTAAAGACGAAGAAGGCAAGGAACAACTTTTGTCATGGTGGAGGGAGCGTGGCAAGGCTTTTCCAACACTTTCAATTATGGCCCGAGATATCCTCGCTATTCAAGCACCATCAGTAGCATCGGAGAGTGCTTTTAGCGCGGCAAGATTTCAAATTGGAGATCATAGACATTCATTAGCGGAGGACAGTCTAGAGATTTCCGTATTATTCAGAGATTGGATTAATGCAGAAGAAGAAATCTTGGTTTTGAAAAATTAACCACTAGGGAAGAAGAATAATACAATGAGATACTAACCACTGGGAGCGATGACGGCATGGAACTCACGGAACATCAATCAACAATTGCCAATTCCAGCAGAATGTCCGAGAGATATTATTGATAAGTTACAAAGAAGCTATATAGGAGCTTACAAATATTAATATGATAATTTGTAATTGGCTACTAAGAAGCCTAGTTCAAACAGAACCCTTCCTAGAAGGTGGCTGCGTAGATTAGGTGCTCTTCAAAAGAATTATATTTGTATTTGAGATTTGAAAGTTCTATTAATAAAATAAAAGGCTCTAAGCGTTGAATTTTATTTATGAATTGTCTTAGTTACTTAATAGTTAATACTTTAAAATTATATTAAATAAATTATAACTCTATTATAAATTTATAATTACTAGAATATTTCATTACAAGTCTTTTGTTTTAATATTTTATAATTCTTTACTAAGTTTTCTAATTTTCATTTTAATATAGTAACATTTAAGTTTATTAAATAAGTCAAAAATCTGGCCGTTGCAAACTTTAAAAACATAGTAATTTTCAAAAAACTAGACGTTTTTTAAAAATAAATACACTTAAGGCCCACGAACCCGTCCCGTCCCGTCCCATTTGTTAGCGGGACGGGATGGGACGAACGTTTCGTCCCGTTTGTCCCGTCCCGTTTTGTCCCCGTCCCGTCCCGTTGGACAGCCATACTTTTGAGACTGTTTTTACACAGAGATTGGTTATATTTTCAGAATATACCTTCATCTTCATCTCTAACTAGAAAGATTTTCTGGTTTCTTGAAGTTTGGGTTTCTGGATTTCATTTGCTGCTATTTCTTTATCCTTGTTGGTTTTCTGCACCTGAGTTGTGTTCCTGCTGTACCTTACAATTTCAGAGACTTATTTTCTATTTTTTCTTAGTTGGTTCTGCTGGAATAGGTCAGTTTTCCAAGCTTTATGTATTACATTTGCATTGAATGACCAAGTATGTTTGTGTTCATGTTTGGTTCTTGGTGTCTCTGATTGCTGCTACCCTAACCTTTGGATTCATGAGTTGTTTAATTCAAACATGAATGAAATAGTGAAGATTACTTTGAATATTGCATTCATCTGAGTTAATCCATTGTATCTGGTTACTCAAACACTTTTCATTACCTGCTGAATTTGTTAAGCTTGAATGAAACTAAGGCTCTTTGTTTTGATCTTGCAAACTTAATAATGGTCCAAACAAGAAGCTTTCTTGTGATGTTCTGTACATAACTATGTGTTGATTTTAGGATATCAGGAGCTTTACCATTGCAATTTGCGGATCTAACCACTAGTTGGTCAGATCAATAAGTTCCAAGACCAAATGAATGGACTCTATAGTCGTTGGCAGAAAGAGTTTTTGGTCGAAGATTTAGTTACATTTCGTTTAGCCTTTGGTGTAACTGATTATGGTTCTATATGCTCTAATGTAAATGAATTTGATTCTGTAAGTATTGAAAACATTCGTGTCTATTGTGATTGGGAGGGCTAGTAAGTGTGAAAAGGATCTTATTGTGACACTCATGTCAATTCAGAAGTGATTGAATGTTGAATAGCTCTTATATTTAGTATTGTTGTTTCAAAAACTTTAAGAATTGATCTTGTTCTAGTGATAGCTTGCAAAAAATGGTATGAGAATCTATTTTGAACATATTTTGGCTTGAAACAATAGGGTGCATAATGGGCCAGACCTGCGAAATCGGCCCATTAAAGGTATTGACAAGCAGGTCTGGATTTGGAGGTCATTGGGCCTCTAAATTGGCCCATACGATTTTATGCAAGTTTTCATGCCCCATTTAGGCTTTTAATAATTTCAACAGTAATTTCTTTCCAATAACTTGTTAATCCCTCATCATAACTTATCTTTTCTATATATATAATTTCTAGTGATCAAGTCTGGAACCTCTTAAGTTTCATGTAGGCCCGTTTCCAGTTTATTGTCCCTCAATAACGTCCTATAACCCATGGGCAGCCATAGGCAAATTCCAAACTTAGCAAGATTCAATCCACTTATAAATGTTTGTAGAAATACTGTTGGACACGTAGTTAATCGATTTATTGTGATTATGTACACGTTCGCATGATACGATCATGATTTTAAAAATAAACATTCATAGAGATACTTTAGGCGTGCATTTAATCTATTATCCTGGTGGTGTATACGTACGCGTAACATGATTACGATTCTCAAAAATAAATAGAGGTATGTGTTCGCACAACTTCAGCCAAACAATCTTAAATTTATAAAGCATGGTAAATTATGCATACGTATGCGTGACATAGTTTTAGCGCCCCAAATAAAACGGGTTTACACACATGTAATCCGTTTCACGCCATGATTAAAAGCGGTAAAAGGTAAAATGTATATAGGTTCCAAAAATAAGTAATCAACAACTTAATTAAGTCAGGTATGATTAAAGCGACCGTGTTAAAACCACGAAACTCGGGAATGCTTAACACCTTCTCTTGGGTTAATAGAATCTCTTACCCGGTCTTCTAGTTTTCGCACACTTTAAAACAGAGTCAAATTTCCTCGATTTGGGATTTAAAATAAATCGGTGACTTGGAACACCATATAATTATCCCAAGTGGCGACTCTGATTATATAAATAATCCCATTTCGATTAATATCACTTTAATTGAAAAAAATTTCCTATCCCCCTCGGGAAAAAGGAGGTATGACATGGAGGTGATGTTAGGCTAGAAACCCATGTTTTAGCCGTGGTATTACATTCCAATGACTGCATTTTTTATGTGCGTTTGAGCTCAAATGATAGTGAATTACACTTAGTACGTGTTTTATGCCTTGCAGGAAGTGATCTGGAGCTCAAAAGTTAATTTGGAGCTAAATTGATCAATTTGGAGCTTTGAAGTGTGAGTAAAAGCCCAATACATTAAGCCGGGATCGTGTTCGGAGGTCGTGTACCAAGTATGGATGTTAACTGAGGATGAAACAAGTTCACTCTGAGAAAACTACACTGCCGCACCGCATGAGGCGCCGCAAGGCGCGGCGCAGTAGTGTAAAATGAGGCCTGACACGAAAAGAAGAGGATGCAGTCAAAGTCCACTAATGCGCCGCATGGTGCGGCGCAGCCTGCGGTGCAAATGTTCAATTTTTACAGAGCTAAGTCCTAGTTCGCACATGAAAGGATGTTTTCGTCTGGGCTCGACCCTATTTGGTATAAATACATGTAAAAACACTATTTAGAAGATTTTTGACATATCTTAGACCTAGGAAGGCTATTGCGGAAGGGAGAAAACGTTTGGAACAATTTTCGGATTGGCATCAAATTCTTCATTCCTTCATCTTTGCTTTGTAATTTAATTATGCAATTTACTTGGGAAATTATGAACACGATTATGAGTAGCTAAATATTTGGTCTAGGGCTTTGATGGAACCCATTGAAGGATGAACTTCTTGTGATGTTAATATAGTTTGCTCGGTTTAATCTTTATTTGTTCAACTACGTTCTTGTTGTAGTTAATTGATAGGATCCTCAATTAATTGTGCCTATTTAGTATGTATTACTCGGGAAAGAGTATATATTTAGGTAATTATTGAACAACACCACTCCCGGAGTATATGAGGGATCAATAACCGAGGGTTTAAAGGCGAGATTAGGGATAACGAAGTCTTGAGTGCGATCTAAAGTGAGATGTATCAAAAGCCAGCTAGCGTAACTCGGGAGAGTGTGTCTAGTAAATTGTCGTGATTACTCGGAAGAGATTTATAGTAATAAGAGTGCTCACGATCGATAGAGACGGTTAGGCAAATCTATATGAAACATAACCGGAAGGGATTCCATTAATAGGGGAAATCACAACCTTAGATCTTTCTCTTAATTGTTTACAACTTAATCATAGTTAGTCTTTATTTGCTTAATTGCAGTCCGTCATAGTTAGTAAAAATATCCTCAATTGTTATTCAAAACATTTGGGAAGTTGATTACATAGAATTTGTGAGTCTGATAAGAGTAATTGATAGGTTAATTCCTTGTGGGTTCGACTCTGGGCGAAATACTCAGATTATATTTATAACGTCTGCGTGTCCTTTTTATAAGGCATAGTTGGGCGTAATCAAATTTTGGCGTCGTTGCCGGGGAATTAACGGTGTTATCAATTACAATTGAAAGAAATACAAAAATTCTTAGTGTAGTCAGTTTTCTCTATACCCAATCTATACATTGAAATTTTAACGTTTGTTGACTTGGTTGTACAAGTGCATGCCTAGAAACTCATCGAGAACTGGTGAATTAATTGAAGCATTATCAGATACCGAGAAAGTTTTGAAGACCTTGAATCGAGCCAACCGGAAAAACAAACAACAACAAACAACTAAACAATTCGAACCAGACATGGGGGATCACGTAATAGACCCAACTGCGCCAGCGGCACCTCTTGTGCAAGAGGCTGCGCTATGTGAATGGGCACAATCCATAGCAGAGAACTTGGCCACAACGATTTTAGTCCCGCAGATACAGGCTGAATCGTTTCAAATCATAGACAACATGTTGCACTTGTTGCAAAACATGGGACTATTTTTTGGGTCACAAATCGAAGATCCTCAACAGCACTTGAAGAATTTTCTGTCAATCTGCAAAACTCAAAGGCAGCCCAACGTAACTCAGGAAGCAATAAAGTTGTTGTTGTTTCCATTCTTAGTGACAGGAGCTGCCCAGACTTGGCTAAACTCGCTCCTCATTAATTCCATAACGACTTGAGAGGAGTTAGTCAAGCAATTTGTGAACAAGTTTCATCCACCCAACAAGACTGCTCAACAAATTGATGAAATTTTGAGTTTCAAACAGAGACCAATGGAGACACTGCAAGAAACACGGGAACGATTCAAAGGGATGTTGGTTATATGTCTGCACCACGGTATTCCAGATCAGATGTTGGGACAACGATTTTACATAGGTTTGGCAGATGGCGTGAAGGGTAATGTTGATACTTCAGCTGGTGGAGCATTTTTTAGCAAAACATGGAGAGAAAGCCAGAGTATACTTGACAAGATGGCACAGAATTCGGGGTAGACAACCAGGAATGCACCTATCACTCCAGTAGTTCACTCAGTGCCCTTCGATCCATCCAACACTCTTACTAAAAACATGGCCACATTAATGACATAGATGAGTATACTCACCAAAAAAGTGGAAGAGTCAGGGCAGAAGCAGTAGGTACACATTGTAGATACTACCAATGAGGGCTTATGTACATCTTGCATTAGTCAGACAATTGATAACCAGTGGAATGCAGAAAGTGATCATCATCACTACCCTGAGGACATGAATTATGTGTCTAATTATGGAGGCTAGACACAGGGTGGTCAAAATTGGGGCCAACAAAATTAGCCATACAGGCCAGTCCTGCCACAACTCAACAATGGAAATATGGGAGGTATGAGACCTCACAATAATATGGCGCCTTACCAAAGGCCACAAGGATATAATAATCAAAATCAGCAGCAGGGTTATCATCCTCCTCAGCAGCAGCACGGTGGAAGACATGAAGATGGGTTTGCTCGACTTGAGGCAATGATGCAGCAAGTTATTGGGTCAAATGCAAAAATCAGTGAAAGAGTGGATGCACATAATTCAGCTATTAAGAATATTAAAGTGCAGATGGGACAGATTTCGATGTCTTTGAATAATCGTCCTCATGGGACATTACTTGCAGACACTCAAATAAATCTAAAAGATCAAGGCTCGAAGCAACTGATGGCAGTGAGTCTACGTAATGGCAGAGACTTAGATCAAGAGAGGGCTCGAGAAAGCAGAAAGGTTGAGACACTTGTAGCAGTGCCCATTGAGCTAGATCATTAAACGAAACTGACATAGGTGATAGTGCAGCCTGCCCAGAAAAAACATAACACACAGATTGAGGCTGAGAAAGAAGCTGAGACAACCCAGGAACCGGTAGTAGAGGTGGTGTCTAACAAAGAAAATACCCAAATCATTGGGAAGAAGAGACCTCTAATACCATTCCCACAGAGGCTGGCCAAGTACCAGAAAGAGGAACAATACAAGAAATTCTTGGAGATGCTAAAACAAATCCATGTAAATATTCTATTGATTGATGCATTGAAGGAGATGCCTGGTTATGCAAAAATGATGAAGGACTTAATGTTCCAAAAATTCGATTTCCAAGACTTGGCCATAGTGACTCTTACTCAGACCTGCAGTGATGTGGTGACCAGACCAGTTGTTGAGAAGCTGTCTGACTCAGAGAGTTTCACAATTCCCTACACCATTGGTAACTTTGCTTTTGTCAAGTCACTTTGTGATTTGGGAGCTAGCATAAATCTTATGCCCCTGGCGATTTATAAGAGGTTGGGGATTGGAAGATCTAGACGCACATCTATGTTGTTGCAGCTAGTTGACAGGACCGTGAAAAGACCTTCTGGTATCTTAGATGATGTGCTGATTCAGGTGGGGAAATTTGTGTTCCTGCAGATTTTGTGATTCTAGATTTCAAGGTGGATGAAGAAATTCCCATAATTTTGAAAAGTCTGTTCTTGGCCACAGGGAGAGCTCTTATTGATTGTGAAACTGGGGAGCTCAAGATGAGATTGAATGATGAGAAGATAACATTTAATGTGCAGAAATCTTTGAGGCGACCGAGTGAATTTGCCAATTGCTCTCTTATTGATGTCGTGGATGTAATCGTAGACGCGGATGATGAAAAGTTGACTATTAAGGACCCTCTTGCTGCATGTTTGGTAAATTTAGATGAGGTGAATGGGGAAGAATTGGCAGAATGGGTGTTTGCTTTAGAGGGCAGGGGGTTTTGGGATAGAACTCTTGAATTTGAGCCCCTGCACTTAGAAAACAGGGAAACTCCTCCAGCCAAGCCATCCATAGAAGAACCACCAAAGCTGAAATTGAAGCCACTGCTCTCCCATCTCAGGTATGAGTTTCTTGGACCTAACTCCACATTACCTGTTATTATCTCATCTAGTTTGTTAGATGTGCATGCACAACAACTTTTGTAGGTATTCAAGGAGTGTAAAACTGACATTGGGTGGACCATGGCAGACATCAAGGGGATCAGCCCGGCATATTGTATGCATAAAATTCTGCTGGAAGAGGGACACAAACCTTCCAGGGAGCACCAAAGAAGGCTGAACCCCAATATGAAGCAAGTGGTGAAGAAAGAAGTGATTAAGTAGTTGTATGCGGGAATCATTTTCCCAATCTCTAACAGCAACTGGGTTAGCCCGGTGCAATGTGTTCCTAAGAAGGGTGGCATGACGGTGGTCAAAAATTATAACAATGAGCTGATCTCTACAAGAACCGTCACGGGCTGGAGAATTTGTATGGACTACAGAAAGTTAAATCTGGCCACCCGGAAAGACCACTTCCCACTTCCCTTCATTGATCAGATGCTAGACAGATTGGCAGGGAGGTCTTACCTCTGTTTTCTAGATGGATACCCAGGGTACAATCAAATCTCCATTGTACTAGAGGACAGAGAGAAGACCTTCTTCACTTGCCCATATGTCATTTATGCTTTTCGGAGGATGCCCTTTGGCCTATGCAATACACCCGCCACATTCCAAAGGTGCATGATGGCCATATTCACTGACATGGTCGAAGACATAATGGAGATGTTCATGGATGATTTCTCAGTGGTGGGGAACTCGTTCGATGAGTGCCTTATAAATCTGACCCGAGTGCTGAAAAGATGTACTAAGACTAACCTGGTACTTAATTGGGAGAAGTGTCATTTCATGGTACAAGAGGGCATAGTCTTGGGACACCGAGTATCAAGTAAAGGAATCGAGGTAGATCGTGCAAAAGTTAACGTGATAGCAAAGCTGCCACCTCCCACTTCAGTCAAGGCAATCAGGAGCTTCCTCGGGCATGCCGGTTTCTATCGGAGATTCATAAGAGACTTCTCAAAAATTGCCAACCCTCTCTGTAAGTTATTAGAAAAAGATCACCCTTTCTTGTTTTTTGATGATTGCAGGGTAGCATTCGAGGAGCTGAAAAAGAGGCTAGTCACAGCACCCATCATTGTTGCCCCCGACTGGGAGAAACCATTCGAACTCATGTGTGACACCAGTGACTACGCAGTGGAGGCAGTACTGGGACAACGAAAAGACAAGCTAATGCACCCAATCTACTATGCCAGTAGAACGCTGAGTGGAACCCAGCTAAACTACACTATGACTGAAAAGGAGATGTTGGCTGTGGTGTTTGCATTCGACAAGTTCAGATCATACCTAATTGGCTCTAAGGTAATTGTATATACTGATCATGCAGATCTCGGGTACTTGATTGAGAATAAGGAGTCCAAACCGCGCCTGATTCGTTGGGTGATGTTACTGCAAGAGTTTGACCTTGAAATTCGTAACCGTAAGGGCATAGAAAACCAAGTCGCTGATCATCTATCACCACTTGAGGGAGCTGAAAACACAATTGAGGTTGAGGATATTCTGGAAACCTTTCCAGATGAACAGCTGCTCGCTACAAGCCTTGACGAAGTGTCATGGTATGCAAACTTTGCAAATTACCTGGCAAGCGGTATAGTTCCCTATGACCTTTCCTTTGTTCAAAAGAAAAATATTTATAGTGACTGCCGCATGTATTATTGGGATGAACCTTACATGTTTCGAATATGTATTGATAATATGATCCGGAGGTGTGTCCTCAAGATAAAACAATTTTCTATTTTGCAGGCATGTCACACATCGGCGTATGGAGGGAATTTTGGATAAGTCAGGACGGCCGCGAAAGTGCTAGAGGTCGGGTTCTACTGACCAACAGTGTTTAAGGATGCACATCAATGGGTGAAGGACTGTAATGAATGTCAGCGAACCGGGAACATTTATCATCGCCATGAGATGCCCATAAACCCAATTCAAGAGGTTGAAGTGTTCGATGTTTGGGGGATATACTTCATGGGACCCTTAGTCAGCTCCTTTGGTAATAAGTACATACATGTTGCTGTAGATTACGTGTCCAAATGGGTGGAAGCTGCAGCACTTCCCACTAATGATGCAAGAGTGGTGGTGGGGTTTTTGAAGAAGAATATATTCACCTATTTTGGGACCCCGAGAGCTATTATCAATGACGGAGGCACTCACTTCTGCAATCGAGCCTTCGAAAAATTGTTAGCAAAATACAATGTACGCCATAAGGTGGTAACCCCGTATCATCCTCAGACCAATGGATAGGTCGAAGTATCTACTAAAGAGATAAAGAGTGTACTGGCCAAAACTGTGAATGCCACAAGAAGTAATTGGGCAAAAAAGTTAGATGATGCACTATGGGCATACAGAACTACGTTCAAAACACCAATTGGTATGTCACCATACACGTTGGTGTTCGGGAAGGCCTGTAACTTGCCAGTGGAACTAGAACATGGAGCTTGGTGGGCAATGAAACAGTTGAATCTGGACATTGAGGCTGCGGGCACAACTAGAGTCACAAAACTGCATGAACTTAACGAGTTTCGATATCTTGCTTTTGAGAGCACGAGACTGTATAAGGAGAGAAGGAAGAGGTTGCACAACAAGAACATTGCTGAGCAAAATTTCAATCCCAGAGACATGGTATTGCTTTATAACTCAAGATTAAGGCTATTTTCGGGAAACAAGTCATGATGGTATGGACCTTTTCGAGTGGTCGAAGTATCCCCCTTAGGTGCCGTAGAGATTGTAGCAGATAAAGACTCTCATACATTTAGAGTCAATGGGCAGAGATTGAAACTATATGTGGGCATGAATGAACCAAAGGAAGTGTCTGAGATCTACCTGACTGAACCTCATAGGTCGAGTGAGCCTTAAATGCGCTCATCTGCGTCGTGTCGCGACGTTAAATCAGGCGCTTATTGGGAGGCAACCCAATTGTTAACCTTACTAACTCATAATTGTAGTTTAGGATTATTAGAATTTAGTAGTTATGAGACTTGATTGGGTAGGTACAAGCATGAATTGGACATAAAATAAGTACATAATAAAGTTGGGGTGCAACCCGGAAGCTAAATATCGAAAATAAATCGAACTCCATGAAAAATGGCCTACCGCACCGCATGGGGCGTCATGCCATGCGGCGCGCCGGGCCAAACGGGTCTAAGAGACAAAAAGCTGAGGACCTCTAATAATTTATACTACCGCGCCGCATGGGACGCTGCACCCTGCTACGCAGAAGTACTAATTTTAAAAAACAAAAAAATGTTTTTTTTTAAATACCCACTCGTTCAGCACCCCCCCCCCCCCCAAACCCCTTTTTCTCTTTTCTATTTCAAACCAAATGCCCTAGCCTTCCCCCAATTCTCCCACTCTCTTCTCTTCTCAAATTCCCTTCACACACACACACATCCCATCCCTTCAATTCATTCTCAAGGTAAGTTTCTCTACTCTCTTCTCTTTTCTTTAAGTAATTTAGTGTAATGAGTAGTATATGTTAATTTGAACTAAACCCTAGGTAGTGTAGTGGTGCTAATATTTTCAATTTAATTGCTTATTTTGGCCATGATTGGTGCTTAACTAGTTGGGTTTCCCATGTGCTCATACTTGTGGAAGATTTTTAGCATGTCTTGATGCTTATAAAAATTCTTATGGTGAAGTTGTGTGGAGGTGCCTTAAAGGCCAAAAATTAGTGGTATATTTGTGCAAATTTGGAGCACTTTGTGCCTTTGTTACATTGTGGTGGTGGTAGGATGGTTGATTGATATGGTTGTGTGGTAATATTGGAAGAATTAAAGTTAAAATTATGAGGTAACTTTGGTGAATGCCATGTGTTTTATTATATGCCTCAATAACATAGAAACTGACATTGTAGCTTAGTGGAGAATAATTGCTATGAGAAAATGTGGTGCTAGGTGCTAATTGGAATAGTCGATTCATGCTTTGTGCTTGTGTAGTGTTGTGATGTACTTTGTAAAGTTTATTAGTAGTGCATTAGTATAACTTCTTTTATTTCTCTTCGTAGTTACTAGATTAGCCTCTTAATTTTGTATGTTAAACTAGTATAGTCCGTGGTTGTGTAGTTGTACTATTATGTTGGTGGTTGGGGGGATTGTTGATTGTTTGTGGCGCACTTCCATCGGGGTAGTCTGAGTCCCTGATATACATTTTACTTGTGAACATGCCAATAACATAAGTGTGGGGTGGTTACCCCGTTTGGTCTTGTTTTGAGTTTTTGTGTTGTGGTTAATATTGTTCGTCTTGTGCAAGTATAATGTCTCGTCACCCGAACAAACGCTCTAACACTGGTTCTTCTAAGGTTGCTTCAGGAAGTCGTCGTGGTGGGAGACGGGCACCTCCCCCCGCCACAGTAGAGGAGGAAAAGAAGCGCATTGACCCTGATGCGGATGTGATGCCAGCATGCAAATATGGTATACGGGCTGTCCCCGCCCATGCTCGACACTGGTTTCAGACATTTGTCCCGTCAGTCAACCCGGATCCTGAGGTTGTGATTGACGATGGGAAGTTGGCCCGTAAATATGGTGAAATTTACAACAATATTCGGGCTTTGGGTTTCGATAGTCTGTTCCGTCCGAGTGATGCGGTGAATGTGAACCTAGTTAAAGAATTTTATGCTAACTGGCAAACTGAAGCCAGCCTGGATGCGGTTTAGGAAGTGCAGGTAAGGGGTAAAGTGATTCCATTCTCCTCCCGGGTGATCGATCGGATTATGGGATTCAAAGAGCATCCCCACAAGCTCTTTCAGAGGTTTCTCCATTGGCCAGACTATCCGGCTATTCGTTGCCTGTTATGTGGCGATGACTCTTCTGCAGCATGGACACGAGATGCAAATGAATTCCACAAGGACATGAAGAAGGCAACATTCCAGTGGCCAGCCAAGGTTGTTTTGCGGTTGCTTAATGCCAAGGTCACGTCGACTCAAAGTGACACTGATGTCCCCCGACTGAAGGTGTGTTTGATCTATGCCATGTTGACTCAGATGCAGTTTGACCTGGGTAAAATCATGCTTGAGCATATGGCTAAAGTGTAACCACTTGGGGCTCGCCGTCTACATTACCCGAGTATGATCACTCGATTATTGCGCACACACTTTGTGGAGGAAGAGTACCACTATGATAGGACTATTCTAGTGTCTTACCTTATTAGGACCTATGATGTGACGTCGGTGATAGACCCCCTACTACGGCTGTTAATTCGGACCAGAGGATTGTCCGCATTGAGGAAACACTACAACTACTGTTTACTGACTTGCACCTTCGGGCTGCTCGGGGGGAGGCCGACTTGGAAGAGTTGCAACAGGATCACCCCCTTTCTACTATCACTCAACAGTGGTTGGGGTTGGCGAGAGGAGGACAGTTGCCACCCGATGAAGATGTGAACTTCGTTCCCTCTGATGATGAAGAGTATTTGCGCACCTTCGAGGGTGCTGATGATTAGGCCTTGGGCCTCAGGGAGTCCCCTTTTCACTCTTGATTTTCCTGTTTTGCATTGGGGACAATGCAATCTCTTAAGTGTGGGGTAGGGTGCTCCTATTTGATTATATTTGTACTTTTCTTTGTTTTTCATTTGCCAGTTGGTGTTGTTTGATTTGTTTCTTGCTTTCTTAGACAATTGGTCTGTAAACTATAATTCTAAATTCTATCGGGCTTGTAATAGTTAGTAATTAAGTATGTAGTTCGACTCTTTCCGATGATGGATTTCGTCGACTGGTTTCTTGAGGGAGATGAGTCGAAAGAAAACAAAAAAAATCATATATGTGAAAATCCAAAAATATGTCTTTTATTTTATTTTTTTCTTTTAGGTAGTGTAACAATTCCCCCTTGGTTTTTCTTTGTGCCGCGGTTCTTTTTCAAGGGTTTTGCTTGAACCGGGTATGGTTAAATCTTTTTATTTTTTAGGAATTAAGAATCTTTAGTTAGGAAGCTAAGTTGAAGGATCAATTTCCCTTAATTGCATATGCCTTGAGAGTGGTAAGGGCCTTAGTTGTGACACATAGGCTCAATTCTTGACTCTTAAATAAGTGCCTTAAATCGTATGATTAAAACTGTGCTTAACTGATTTGACTAAGAGTGTCTTGATTAGTCCAATCCTGAGTGAGTTATGTGTCATGTGTGTGTAAGGTTTTGTGTTATTCTGTGTTTTGCATTTGATGCCTAGAACTTACTCTGGGTGTTTGTAAAGCGAAATAGTAGTTTTGTTCAGTCTTGGAAGTGATATAGGCATTTCTTTGTTGAGCCATATATACATATTTTACCCATCTAATTGTGATGTATTGTAGTTAACCCCTTTGAGCTTATAATCCTATTTCTTTGGAAACCACATTACAAGATTTACTCAATTGTTTGAATTGACCATATATTTTAACCTTTTCACCTCTCATGAGCACTTTAATTGTTATGAACTTTGTAAAAGTTAAAGTGTGGGGTGGTTGGTTTTTGAGTGAAACTAATGGAATAAGGAAAAAGGTGCATTGTGTTGGGAAAAAAAGTAAAGTAAGAGCCACTTGAATTGAAAAAGAAAGGGAAAAAAGAAAATATATATATATATATTCTTTGATACTGGTGGCTCTTGACGTAATTGTGCTTAAAGATGTAGGGAGTTAATCTAGATTGATGTGAAGGTGGAGTTTTGGTTTGACATAAGTGGGGTTTGAATGTTAAAGTATATGTATTAACGTGCTTAGGGAGGTGCAGTCACTCTTATATCTAGATGTATCCTACCCATCTCGCAGCCTACATTACAACCAAATAAAGTCCTACTTGATCCTAGACTGAATGAGCTCGATTAGTAGAGTAGTACACTACGGGCAAGCCTATGGTGCATCTTTTGTGGTATATGAATGTTATTTATGAGAGTGAGTGAATTCTTTCTATCTTGAGTCCTAAATATTCTTAAATTTTATTATGTGAGACTACTCTCTTTTGTTGTGTGAGTGTACTTATTTATGAAGGAAAGGTAATGTCATTGACCTCTATGTTAGAGTAAGTGTGCGAGTGACTAATGCATGTTACTTTTGAGTCGAATCTTGAGGGTGGGATGTTATGATAAGGTGCTCAGCCTACTTTAATTATTCTTGTCATGATGTATCAGGGAGGTTGTTTGATGAAAGGTTATCCCCAGGTGCAATGTAGTTCAAATGCTCGAGGACGAGCAATTGTCTAAGTGTGGGGTGTTGATGTTAGGCTAGAAACCCGTATTTTAGCCGTTGTATTACATTCCAATGATTGTATTTTTACGTGCGTTTGAGCTCAAATGATAGTGAATTACACTTAGTACGTATTTTATGCCTTGTATGAAGTGATCTGGAGCTCAAAAGTTAATTTGGAGCTAAATTGTTCAATTTGAAGCTTTGAAGTGTGAGTAAAATCCCAATACATTAAGCTGGGATCGTGTTCGGAGGTCGTGTACCAAGTATAGATGTTAAAAGAGGACGAAACAAGTTCACTCTGAGAAAACTACACTGTCGCACTGCATGGGGCACCGCAAGGCACGGCGCAACAGTGTAAAATAAGGCCTGACACGAAAAGAAGAGGTTGTAGTCAAAGTGCAGTAACGCGCCGCATGGTGCGGCACATCTATTCAATTTTTACAGAGTTAAGTCCTAGTTCGTGCAGGAAAGGGTGTTTTCGTCTAGGCCTGACCCTATTTGGTGTAAATACATATAAAAATGCCATTTTGAAAATTTTTGACATATCTTAGACCTAGGGAGGATATTGCAGAAGGGAGAAAATGTTTGGAGCAATTTTCGGAGGAGATTGGCATCAAATTATTCATTCCTTCATCTCATTCATAGATCCCATTATTCCTCTTGTTTAGTTGTGTTACTGCATCATAAGTATTTTGATTATTTCCTCGACCCTTCCATGTTTTTTCCCATGTACCACTTGTGGTAGTATTTTTAAAATAAATGAGTCCAAGTTTTGTGCCTTAAACCAAGTGTCAATATGCATATAAAGAGTTTTTACATGTGGTAAGCCTTCTAGAAGCTATGAACAAATGGCTTATTTTGTCCAAGTGTCATCTTGCATGAAGGAAATTTGACAAGTAAGTAAAACACTTGTCTTGTGTAGAAGCTTTTCTTAGGCCTATATATAGCCATGATTAGGCCATCATTCTTCAATCATCAAATACCAAGAAAAGCTAATCATTAGCAAAGAAGAAATTCTTCTATCTTCTTTCCCTCCTATATGTCTCTCTCTTTCTAATTTCTTCTTCTATAATATTTTAATTAGCATAAGATATTAGTTGCTCTTTCTCTTCCAACTTGTTAGATTTATTACTTAATTTTGTTGATTCCTGTATCCTCTAAATAAATAGAGATGGGCTTGTTTAATCCTGGGGAAACATTTCACATTGTTGAAATAACTTCTTAGGACGGTTCCTAACATGACTCAAGTCAGTTGGTGTATTTCCGCTCACAAATAATTTTATTGCAGTATTATTGTTATTGTTTTGGTCATTCCCCTACACCACTTGCCATGTTTCCCGCTCTCTTATGTTGTTTCCTATCTGGTTCTGATTTTCCTGTGTCAACTGCTGCTTGTCTTTGTTACTCCCATTTTTAGTTGGAGTGATGTTTGCTGCTTCAGTGTTTTGTTGCTGCTCCACAGGTTCCTTCACCTCTTTGGAGTTATTTGTATTCTTCCTATTGTTAGGTTCCTCGTAGCTGTCTCTACCACTTGCTTCTGCATTAATTGTTTCCTACAATATTTGATATCATGTTCAAAGTTGCCACATGATTTATAAAAGACTGGTTTCCATTCATAACTAATCTCTTGTTCAATGATCACATCACATTCATTCTCGAACATTACCATATCTGGATACATCTGATTTGGTATTACTTCAACTAAAATTCTTGCAAATTGCAATCTCTCCTTTTAGGTTGTTGCTCTATCCGCTTTCAGTGGATTACCAATCGTCCCTACTATTTTTATTAGAGCATTTTTCCCCCAGTATTTGATATCTAGGTTTATCAATCTAATTCACACAGGAATTTTATTAACCACCTGCTTGTCAAGTCCAATATCAGATCTACATGGTTTAACAACCATTGGCTTTTTGTCAAACATCCTGATTCCTTTCTCCAACATTCTTTCCTTGTTCTGCATTGAGTGAAATCTTACTATGAGTAGTTCCCTGTTAACCAGAGTTATTTTATTTATTCCTAGTGTCCCCCATACTCTCTTGAAGTATCCCTCCATTGTTTATGGTGGATTAGAGCCTAACACATAGTAGATTACAGCAGATCTCTAATAGATTATCTCATCTTTGATATCTTCCATTGTAATTTTAACCATACCTCTCAATTGCTCCCCTTCCTTCATGGTTAGGTCACACCCTTTACTTCGCTCACCATTTCCTACAATTCAACTCCAATTCTCCCCTTCTGTATGTTTCTTTGCATGGCTTTGTTTTCCTACTAATTCTGACTCGCTTCCTGCTTCCTTCTTCCTCCATTAGATTTGTCCATGATTTTGTTGCCGTGGTATTCTCCACCATCGTTGATGTCGAAGCCATCGTTCTAGTTAAATCTAGTGGAGTGGTGCCTTGTATTATTGCATTGACATTTTGGAATTTCTTCGCCTCCGATGATTGTGGAACTTTTTTTGGCTTCTTCCTGTTGTGGTATGATGTACGATACTCCCTCCTTCTCCAGATTTTGCCTTCCTCGCCATAATCAGCTACTCCTAAGAGGAGAGCTCATGTTTAGAGAGTGAAAGTTTTCCTTTTCCAATTCAATATTGTGAGCACTTGATTTTTGCCTTACGAAAACTACTCCAAAATAAATCAAAAAATAAAATAAATTTTTTTTACTGTGCAATTTTTGAATTTGCGTGGTGTTTGTTAAATATTTGTCTTATATCCGTAAATGTTTACGTTGTCATAATAAAATGAAGAATAAAATAAAATACATATTGCATGCATATAGGATTTAATTATGCATTTAAAAGATAATTTAAATAAAATCACAAAAAATATGCAATAGTTCTATTTTAAATATTCCACTGTGTGATTAATGTTTTGTCTATGTGTTAAATAATTGTTATAAAGTAATTAATATATTTTTGTGAAGTTAAAATTGTTTTATAATTAAAATTAGAAATTTAAATTAGAAAAATGAAATAATTGAAAAAGAAATTAAAAAAAATCAGACCTGGATTTAAATCCAGGCCCAAATCAAATCACCCCCCCCCCCCGCAGCCCAATCCAAACAGCCCAAGTCTGGTCCAGTCCAAAGCCAAGACCAAACGACGACGTTTGGTCACATTTATCAAGGACCGTTGGATCAAATCCAACCAACGGACGAGATCTCATCACCCTAACCCATAATCCTTACCCGACCCAATGCCCCGATTCAGCCCGACCCCAGCAGTAAACCAAACGACACCGTTTGGCTAAATGAACTAATCCTGGCCATCTATTCTCCTTGATCCAACGGTCAAGATTAATTCACCTTTCCCCTATATAAATCCCAAATCCTTACCTCGGCCCCCTAACTAAACACCCCCCCTCCTCTCCTATTCATCATCGTTCCCAAACCAAACCCCTAACCCTAGCCGCCCCTATTCCCCTTCGCCTGAAACCCGGCGGCATCAACGCCGCCGGTCACCATCTTAACACCCCAGAACCCCCTGAACACCCTCTATCCGAATATGTTAGTCTCTTGGCTCGAATCTTCCTGAAGGTTCTCGAATCTTCATTTGAAGATTCGAGCCAAACTCAGATCTAAACCTAACAGCCCCAAATCGACACCATAGCTTCCCCTAACCACCCTAGGTATGGATCTGTTGCTTGTTTGGCTCGAATCACTTCCGAGCTTCTCGAATCTTCTTTTGAAGATTCGGACCAAACAAGAACAAACTCAGACCTGTTCTAAAATGACACCAAATGACCCCTAGGTTACCCTCACCCTTGTGTCGTATTTGGTCCCCCTCGAATCTGACCAGAAATGGTTAAGTCCCAAATCGAATCTTCAAGAACCCTAGAAATACCAGACTTTTGGATTCTGCCCAAATTAAATAAAGATTGAGGTTTAATAGACCTTAGTCGAAGTATTTTCAGTGGAAAATACTTCGACTAAGGTCTGTTTGATTTCAAACAAAGTCCGAATCCAAGTTGAGTTCGAGTCCGTATGAAGTTTGAAGGTTCAGAGGTATTTTTCTATTTCTTTTGTGTATTCTACGTGTATTTTTGTTTGTTTTAATAACCTGTTAATTTTTCTTTTTTTTGTTTGATTAATACTGTCATTTCTGTCTCTTACTAGTCTACTTAATCAAATAAATGAATTGTTTCTGTTGATTGTGATTATGTACAATGTGTGTAATCAACTCGATTAAGTTCGTCGATTAGTTGTATTATGAATCTTGCTTCTGAAAATGTTGACTGAGACAGCCTGTCTTGAATAGATTATTTTGCTATAACCAGTTAATTAGTTATTGTTAATCAGTTAGTTCTTGTTTAATAAACCAGTAAATTCAAATGTATGATGTGTATGTATTGTTTTCTGAATAGGGCATTGTTAGTATATTGACAATGATCCTGTGTGTGTTTGATCTTGGTTCAATGTTAAGTCTAGTCTGAATTGTTATGATAATTTCAGTAATATGTTATTATGATGTTAGTTCTGAATTCAGTGTGATTTTACAAATGTTGATTAAATGTAATTGTGTTAGAAGGTTACATCCTTAGTTAGGATTTAGTCCAAACTTTAGGATTGGTTATAGCTGCTTAAACAGATTTTAAAATCTGTATTGTTAGATTCTGAATTTAAGACAGTAATAACAGTAATTACAGTAGAAAATCTGGGACATTTTTTGGGACAGAATAGTGAGGGTAATATGATATAATAGTGAGCTGATAGTGGAGTGATAATGGCTATTAGTTAATGAGTAATAATGGGGAACAAATGGTAATGGGGCTGCTTAAAATCAGGATAAGATCACTTAAAGTATTAAAAAGCAGTTTTAATGGGATTTTCTGATTTTTAAAAAGAAGAAAGGGGTCCAGGCAGCACTTAAGAGAGGGGGCAGACCTGTATAAATACAGGGACAGACATTAGAGGAAAGGATCTGATTTTTAAGGCATTAGGGAATATACACACAGAGATACATATACACAGAAAGCTTTTCAGAGAGAGACAGATTTTGAGGAGGAGTTTTTAAGAAGAAATCAGTTTTCAGATCAGATTTTAAGGATCAGTTTTCAGAGAGAGCTTTGGAGAGCTTAGAGAGAGTTTTGGAAAGACAGAAAAAAAATAGGAAGAGAAAAATATGATTTGAAAAGAAAAAGAAATCAGATTTTAACATGAGATTTTAAGAAGAAAAAGAGAGTGTGAGATTGAAGAAAACAGAAACAGAAGAAATCAGAAATAGGAATCCGAAACAAGAAGAAACTGAAAATCTGAAGAAAAAAAATGTTATCCTTCTAGAATCCGTCCGTTGTTTGTTATTGTGATATTATTCAGTCTGAATCTGAAATCTTTCCCTCAAGTTTCTGTCAATGTGCATCTGGTTTCCTCGGATCGTATTATTGCTCAAATCTGTGGAACTACTGCTATTCTGCTGAATTTGTTACTGCTGCAACTGCTGAAACTTACTTCTTCTACCTTCATTTCCAGGTACTTATCTTTTAGATTCTATGTTGGAAAGAGATTCAGCATGACGAATCAATGAAGCTTGAATTGCAATTCTATTTTTATTTTGTCTAAGTTCATTATTTTAAAAGTTCAGTCTTGTTTTGTGTTTGGTTAATATAGTAGTATGTTTGACATGATAATTAGTAGTTGATTATTCTCTTTTAAAACTCATATAAGTGCTGTAATAATATTATCTATACTAGAATTTCTCATTAGTATAGTTATATGTGAGTTGTCAAAACAGGGAGTATGGCATAAAAAATGGGCCATTGATTACATCTCATAATACCTTTAGCTAAATGTAATGTAAGTATTAAGAAGTTACATTAGTAGTATATCTTAAAAAAAATATGATTTTGTTTAGATTGATATAAGCTATTATATGGCATGATGACAGGTATAGTTATAATCATATGAGTAAGGTGAGTTGGTATAGCTCGTTATGGTGTTAAGAATATTATGAATGTTTAGACGCGCAACTATGTTGTATGTAATACAATTTTATTGAATCAATTCGAATATTAACTCCTTTCTCATCAATTTGATTATTTAGCGTTATAAATAAACTAAGCAATTATAATTTTTGGATTAAAAACAAGTATGTGAGAATGAGATGATATGTATGAGAACAAAATGCAACAATTTATATCAGTGGTAAGTAGAAATAAAACTTGCACTAAATAAAAATAATAAAAGTATATATATATATATATATATATATATATATATATATATATATATATATATATATATATATATATATATATATATATATATATATATATATATATATATATATATATATATATATATATATATATATATATATATATATATATATATATATATATATATATATATATATATATATATATATATATATATATATTATTATTTTCTTCGAATTTGAATAACGGGATGAATATAATTTATACTCGGAAATTATAATCAACGGGCAACATTTAATAGATTGTGAATTCTTTTCAAAGAATTTAAGGGCCTCTAAAATGGGAGTTCTCATGATTCTCACATAAAAATGTGTGAATATAATAAACAATTTGTAGAAAATCCATAATACCATTACAAATATTTTGCGCGATTGGGGATGCGTTCGCGTACCCTGATTGCATTTTAAAAAAAAAAAACAAATTCGGATTATGCGTACGCGCAATTTCGAGCGAATATTTAAGAAAAGGATTTTTCCAAGGATGTTAAAATAATTTCATATACCCGAGATGTGCAGTTCATTGTCTAAATACAAGGGTGATGATGTTCCTGATTTTATTTTAAATTTCGAACATATGTTTTGTTAATAAAAACTATAATAAATTTATTGTGTACACGTATGCGTGGCACGATCCTCTGTAATTATAAAAGGTATATAATACGAATATACGTACGAGTAATTCGTCATAAGCAATAAACAGAAGCGATGACAAAATCCTGCAATATATATGTAAAAATCAAGATAAGCCAATAATAAAAACAGTTGAGCGACCGTGCTAGAACCACGGAATTCGGAAATGCCTAACACCTTCTTCCGGATTAACAGAATTCCTTACCCAGGATTTCTGGTTCGCAGAATAAATAACAGAGTCATATTCTCCTCGATTCAGGGATTAAAAAAAAATTGGTGACTTGGGACGCCTTAAAATTCCCAGGTGGCGACTCTGAAATAATTAAATAAATAATCTCATTTCGAATATTGTCACTTAAATTGGAAAAACTCCCTCGCGCATTTATCCTTCGGGGCAGGCGCGCAAAAAGGAGGTGTGACAGCTCTGGCGACTCTGCTGGGGAAAAAAAAAGCTTCCACTGTAACCCAGAACCACTGGTTCAGGGTTTAAAGAATTCGAGCTTAAAATAACTGCAATAATTGGCTTTATTTACTATATGATTTTCAACTGTTCATATGCTTAACATGCTAAATATTTTTTTTACCGCTTTAATATTATTTGAATTATGAATATATACAACTGCTACGAAACCCCCTTCTTTCTGAGTCTTCTGAATTTATGGTGTACACGTGTGCGTGACCCACCTTTCTGTTAAAGTCATACCAAATAAGACGGAGTTGGGACAAGTAACTAGGCCGGGCAGACTTTCGTGCTCCCGGTACGTTGCCCCCGCTTCGACTCAAACTGTCCGTTTGGGTAAGCCAGGTTTAGAACAATCAACCTAAGGTTTTACACTTAGAATAACTCAGCCATGCACCGGATCCCTAGTAGGAACGAATATTTGCATCATATGCATTTGGCCTTGGAGACTCAACACAGGGGTTGGGTCTGTCTAGGACAGGTGAAACCAAAATGAAAAGATCATCATGATGCATTCTACCTGCTACTTGTGCATTCATTTGCCTCGAACATGCTTGTTGACCAGCTTAAATGAAATCATGGTGAGAACCGAGGAATAAAATGGGTTGTTTTATTTTATTTTTAAAAAAAAAATCAAAAAAAAACAGCTTTAAATCTTGAAATAAAGATATTTCATAAATAAAAAAAAATTAGTGTAAATTTTCAAAATAAGTTTTGACTTTATTAAATAAATTTCAGATACAAAATGAGCACCACACAAAGCCCCTCATCCACGAGTACAGAAGAATTTCTATTTTAGCTTCAAATGTGGTGGTATGATTTAGGCGAAGACGGTCAAAAATGGGTCGTCAAGCATTTGGGAAATCTCACGGACATTATGAAAGTTAAACCCCATGATGATCTGATTGCAGCGTTAGTAACCTTTTGGGACCCTGTTCACAATGTATTTCGTTTCTCTGACTTCGAGCTTACTCCTACATTAGAGGAGATAGCTGGCTATGCTGGTTTTGACGGAAGTCTAAGAATTCAAAGCTTGATATTCACAAATTCTCCTTCGGTACATCGATTCTTCGGTCTTCTGAACATCAGTAGTCAAATCAGGAAAAGCAATGTCATCAATGGATGTTGTTCCTTCAACTTTTTGTATTCAAGGTTTGGAAAGTCAGATGGGTTCGAAATTCATGAGAAAGGCCTTACTAATAAGCAAAACAAAGACACTTGGCAGATTCACCGTCGCTTTGCTTTCATGGTGGCTTTTCTAGGAGTCATGGTCTTCCCAAACAAAGAGCGAACAATTGATATTCGCACCGCGAAAGTTGTGCAAATCCTTACCACCAAAGAAAATCATGCCCTTGTCCCCATCATTCTATCAGATATTTATCGGGCTTTGACTTTATGTAAATCAGGAGCAAAGGTCTTCGAAGGATGCAAAATTTTGTTGCAAATGTGGGTGATGGAGCATCTCCAACAACAGCCCAAGATCATACAGTATGGGTCAAACAATGATAATTGCATCGAGAGCTATGAGGAAAGAACAAAAAATTATCAGGCTCCAGAAGGAATAGAAGCATGGGTATCTCATCTAAAGGCTTTAACGGCAAATCAAATTGACTGGACTCTGGGATGGCTCCCGATGAGGGAAGTAATACACATGTCAACCTCAAATAGTTACCTACTACTATTGGGATTGAGAAGCATTCAGCCGTATGCGCCACTAAGAGTCCTAAGGCAACTAGGGAGATATCAAATAGTTCCTGATAATGAAGATTTAAGTGTACAAGTAATCGAATTACACCCAGAAGCCACTATTCCCGAGGCTCTACTTCAGCAGATGTGGAATGGATGTCGATACTTGAAAAGTGATACTCAAGTCCCGGACACTACAAAGGGTGAGATAAATCCTGGATATGCAAGGTGGTTTGAAAAACGGTCTCGCGTGGATGATGTATCAGAGCCTGAGCTAAGAAGGCCAACAAAAAGACCCCATGTTCAAAACTTCAATGATAAAATCCAAGAACGGTTGATCTGGGGAGAAAAGGAAAAAGGGTACAAAGCAACTATCCATGCCCTAAAAGAAAATATAAGAAGCCTCAGTTTGGAGAAAGATCTGCAAGCACAAGAAGCCGAAGGCGAGAAGAAGAGTCTAGCTTGTGAGAATGAAAGTCTTCATGCCCGATTCCAAAAAATGAAAAGAGTTTCTGAAACGCCAAAGAGGAGCTGGAAGGATCAAAAAACCATCGCCAATCTCTTTGAAAGAATGCAAGATTATGATTCCATTCTTGCGGAAAACGAAAGGGCATTGAGCAAAGCAAAAGAAAGGATCCAACAATTAAACGAAGAAGCCAGATCTAACAAGGAACGCCAAGATAGGCAATCCGAAAAAGACAAGGCACAATTCAAGAAGGAAAAAGACTATTGGATGCGATCAGAAGACCAGCTTCGTGCACAACTAGAAGAGGCAAGAAGATGCAACAGAGAACACCAACAAGCAGACCTCGACAGGGAAAGAGCGCAAGCAAGATTAGAGCAGGCCAGACTCCGAGCTCTATTAGAATCAGCTCTAGATCGGGAAAATCGTGTCATAGATATAGCCACCACTCGTCAGCAGCAATTGCAGAACCAAGACCAACGTTTCCAAGATTTCAGGGCACAAATCCACGACTTGGCGGTCTACACTTCTCAGAGTTACGTAAACTGTCAGGGAATGGACTATGAAAGGTTTACAGAACATGCACCCACTTTTGCCTGTCATTTAGCATTGGAATTGGAAAGGATGTATCGTACGCTGGGAGGTCATCCAGGTCAAGCCCCACATTGAGCAAATAGTCTAATAATATACAACACAAGTGGAAAGTGGGGCACGTTGTGAGATGTTAAGAATTGTATCTTTTATTTTGATTTAAGTGTGTGTGTTTCAAGCCATTTTCTTAAAGTTTTCAAATGTAATTCCATCTTTGTGTAATGAATAAAAGTGATTGCCTTTAGTCCGAACTACGCAAGGTCTGATTCATGTAAGGGCATGATACGAAGGCAATCTCTAAGATTCGACCACCACGATAAAAGACATATATAATAAATAAAAGTGAATAACAATAAAAATTTCAAGAAAGCTGGGACGACACAAGCAGCCGAGCAAATGCATAATAGAAAGGGATTATTTGTCTAGGAGCATTGCATCTCAACGTGTGATTATATATGTGTTAAACTCTCAAAACTAACAAGTTTGTTCATTTCCAGAATTCAAGCAGTTAGTTTCTCTAAAGAGTATACTGGCATATTATCACTATCACACAAGATCAAAAGGACCAATACCCGAAAGTATGTCTATCCCAGATGTTGACACAGGTATGGAGCTAGAGGAGATGGATGTCGGGAAAATGAAAGAAGAGATGTTTAAACTCAAGCAGCAAATGGCTGAGATGTACCAAGCCTGGTCTACAGGACAGTTACCCCCATCTTACCCAAATAACCCTGCTCCATCAATGACCCAAACTCAGGATAATATTACCACTGAATTATCCCCAAACTTCCCCATTTACCAGCATTACCGAGGCACCACCTCTCAGACACCGCAGTCTCCACCTCCGAAACCCGTTCCATATTTTCCTCCACCTATGACTCTTGTTTTCGTAGCACCTCCCCTTGCTACATTCCACAAATCTCCTAGTGAGCCTACATTCCAGGCCCAGGACAACCAATATTGCCCCCCGGAGCCCACCCTCAAAGCTTCCGAAATTCATTCAACTACTCCTCGTTTTGATCTCCCAACCGAAATTGACAAGCCAGCTAAAAATGTTGAACAAGAAGAGATATGCAGGAAGGTCAAGAGTCTAGAACAATCGTTCAGAGACATGCGAGGATTAGGCGGGCAAGTCAGTGTAGCATACAAAGATTTATGCTTATTCCCCAATGTACAATTGCCAGTTGGCTTCAAGATGCCCAAATTTGACCTATACAGCGGGCACGGCGACCCAGTAGCCCACTTAAGGGGTTTCTGTAGCAAGATGCGAGGAGCTGGGGGAAAGGATGAATTATTGATGGCTTACTTCAGTCAAAGTTTAAGCGGATCAGCTTTGGAGTGGTATACACGCCAGGACCATGGGAGATGGTACACCTGGGATGACCTGGCACAGGCATTCGCATACCATTTCCAATACAATCTGGAAATCATCCCAGATCGATTATCTTTGACAAAATTTGAGAAGAAACACAATGAAAGTTTCAGAGAGTATGGTTTTCGGTGGAGAGAACAGGCAGCAAGAGTGGATCCTCCTATGAAGGAGAGCGAAATGGTAGACTACTTCCTCCAAGCCTTGGAACCGACTTACTATGCCCACTTGGTTTCAGCGGTTGGGAAATCATTCAACGAAGTAGTGAAGATGGGAGGTATGGTGGAAGAAGGCCTCAAGACAAATAAAATCATGAGCTATTCAGCAATTAAGGCAACTACTCAAGCTATTCAAGGCGGGGTAGGAGGAATCGGAAGAAAGAAGAGGGAGGAAGCAGCAGTAGTTGATTCAGGAATTTGGCCGGGACCCAGAGGTTCACCGCTTTACTATAATCAACAACGACCTCGCCAATCAGCTTACCACCATGATTCATCCCAACACTACTATCACCCTTCAGAGCCTCATTTTTCCATTAACCATGCTCAAGCATACAATCAGCCACCTGTTCACACCAATTGGCGTGCTCCTGTCACACCAAATACTTACCCACGAGCCTATCCCGGACCAGGTTTCAGGCCTAGGCCAGCATTCAGGGGAGAAAGGGAACAGAAAAAGAAAACTTACACTCCATTGGGAGAGTCTTACACTAGTCTGTTCCACAGGCTGAGACAGCTAGACATGCTGAGACCAATACAATCCAAGCTACCCAATCCTCCTCCAAAGAATCTGGATTACACCATTAGCTGTGAATATTGCTCCGGTGCACCAGGCCATGATACGGAGAAATGCTGGCATTTGAAAAATGCAATACAAGAGCTGATTGATACTAATAAAATCGAGGTTCAAACCCCCGAAGCCCCAAATATCAATAGAAATCCAATGCCAGCCCATCAAGAGGCTAATATGATAGAAATCATACAAGCTGATGGGGAGACAAAGAAGCCGTCACAAACTGTCATGATGATCAAGTCTCATGAAACCAAGCCAGATAAGCAGTTAATGGAGGAGAAGCCGGTGTCTAAGCATAACAAGAATGGTGGTGAACCATCTATGATAGTCGATGAGGGATCATCGAGCAAAGTTGCCGCAAAACAAGAAAGGCCGAAAGTGATAGTACCAGGGGTTGCTAACAAACCCATTGTATTCGTGGAAGGAGCCCGTACAGATCGGGTTATTATTGCACCTGTAATCCAGCTGCCGGTCATCAACAACAAAGCCATCCCATGGAACTATGAACGGGTGACTGTAATGTACAAGGGCAAAGAAATCAAGGAAGAAGTGTGTGAGGTGCAAGGCTTGACTCGTTCGGGAAGATGTTTTACTCCCGAAGAGTTAAGAAAAACTAAAAACAATCCAACGCCAACAAAGAGAGCTGTGACGGAAGAAGAGGCGGAAGAGTTTTTAAGAAAAATGAAACTCCATGATTATTCTGTTGTGGATCAATTAAAGAAGACCCCCGCTCAAATTTCATTATTGTCATTACTGATCTATTCAGAGGAGCACCGTCTGGCTTTGATAAAAATCCTGAATGAGGCTCATGTTCCTGAAAAGATCTCTGTAAATCATTTGGGAAAAATAGCCAATAGAATCTTTGAGACAAACAGAATTACATTTGCTGATGATGAATTACCTGTGGAAGGTACCGAGCACAACAGAGCTCTTTACCTCACCGTGAAATGTGAAAACTCTGTAGTAACCCGGGTATTGGTTGACAATGGGTCAAGTGCAAACATATGCCCTCTCTCCACTTTAAACAAATTAAAAATTAAAGAGGAGAGGATCCAGAAGAATAGTATCTCCGTACGGGGGTTTGACGGTGGAAGCAGAGATTCATTTGGCGACATAGTGTTGGAGTGAACTATAGGGCCAGTTGAATTCACAATGGAATTCCAAGTGTTGGACATAACTGTTTCTTACAACTTGTTGTTGGGTCGACCATGGATCCATGCTGCTAATGCAGTCCCGTCAACACTACATCAGGCTGTCAAGTTTGAATGGGATCATCAAGAAATAGTCGTGCATAGAGAAGAAAGTTTAAATGCTCACAGCAGTACCATTGTACCGGTCGAGGGAACAGAAAATGACCAGGGACCATGGGTATACCAAGTGTCCGACACAGTGTCGATAGAGAAAATTCCAGAGGGGAAATACCTTCCGAATCCAAAGATATCCTCTGCATCAGTCATGGTAGCTTATAAAATGTTAAAAATGGTTTTATACCCGGCAGAGGTCTGGGCTTATCTTTGCAAGGAATTATACAACCAGTATCTCTCCCCGAGAACTGGGGAACATTCGGTTTGGGGTTCATACCCACTGCCAATGACGTGATAAGGGCCAGGAAGTTGAAACACCAAGCATGGGTTCTTCCAAAACCAGTCCCACATTTGTCAAAGTCTTTTGTCAAGACCGGTGCTAAAAATCACCCGATAACAACAATTCCTAAATCCCGGGTCAATCCTGAGAAGGAATTAATTGAAAGGTTCGAGAAATTGTTTAGTGATGTGAATATGTTGGAAAGCGGAGAAGGGTGTAGCAACGCAGAAGTTCAATTCGTTGGGCCAGAAACAAAGCTCAATAATTGGAAAGCCACTCCTCTCCCAATTCGAAAGGAGTCTTGGTAGTTTATTTTGATTTTCTTTCAGTTTGTTTGGGTTACTTCAGGGTTGTAATCCCAAAGCTTATCTTACAGTTTGTTTGAAGTGTGCAAACCTTGTTATCTTTCATCATCCAATAAAAAACAGTTTCCTTTTTATTATCATTCCTAATAGTTTTCTTTTCTTTTTCTTTTTCTGTACAGTTCTTTTTACGCTGGCTCTAGTGATATGTCATGCATGAGGAATCCTCAGCCCAGTCTTAAAAATCAATCTGGTTCCGAAGTAATAATTCAAGAAATATATTGTGATTATGAATCAGAATATGATGAAGGTGAGGTTTTTGAAGAGATTAGTAAAGAGTTAATTCACTTTGAGGAAAAAATCAAACCTAACCTGAGTGATACCGAGGACGTCAATATAGGGGACACGAGTAATATTCGGGAAACTAAAATAAGTGTCCATCTCGAACCAAAGATCCGAGAAGAGTTAATTAAAGCACTCATAGAATTCAAAGATGTTTTTGCATGGTCGTATGACGACATGCCGGGCCTGAGCACTGATTTAGTGGTTCACAAATTGCCCACCGATCCAACGGTGCCTCCTGTCAAGCAAAGGCTGAGAAAATTCAAGCCCGATATAAGTGTGAGAATTAAGGAAGAAATCACCAAACAATTGGAAGCAAAGGTCATTCGAGTAACTCGATATCCTGTTTGGTTGGCTAATGTCGTTCCTGTGCCAAAGAAAGACGGCAAAATTAGAGTATGCGTCGACTATCGCAATCTCAACAAAGCAAGTCCCAAGGATAATTTCCCATTACCCAATATCCATATTTTGATCGATAATTGTGCCAAGCATGATATAGGGTCTTTCATGGATTGTTATGCCGGGTATCATCAAATTCTAATGGATGAAGAAGATGCAGAAAAGACGGCATTCATCACACCATGGGGAACTTATTGCTACCGGGTAATGCCATTCGGTTTAAAGAACGCCGGAGCAACCTATATGAGAGCAATGACCACAGTGTTTCATGATATGATACACAAGGAGATTGAGGTATACGTGGACGATGTGATCATAAAATCAAAGCATCAGGCCGACCACGTTGGGGATTTGAGGAAGTTCTTCTTAAGACTTCGCAGGTACAACCTCAAGCTTAACCCTGCCAAGTGCGCATTTGGAGTTCCATCTGGAAAGTTGCTGGGATTCATAGTCAGTCGACGAGG
Organism: Nicotiana sylvestris; assembly: GCF_000393655.2. Lineage (NCBI taxonomy): Eukaryota > Viridiplantae > Streptophyta > Magnoliopsida > Solanales > Solanaceae > Nicotiana > Nicotiana sylvestris. Next base: position 14,490,216 of record NC_091060.1, on the reverse strand, counting down.
CATCGAGCTAGACCCATCAAAGATCAAAGCCATCCAAGAACTGCCACCTCCAAGAAACAAAACTGAAGTAATGAGTTTGTTGGGAAGGTTAAATTACATCAGCAGGTTTATTGCTCAGCTCACAACAACCTGTGAGCCAATTTTCAAATTGTTAAAAAAGGATACTGCGGTCAAATGGACCGATGAGTGTCAAGAAGCGTTCGATAAAATAAAAGGGTACTTGTCAAACCCACCCGTGTTGGTCCCGCCAGAGCCAGGAAGACCTTTGATTCTTTACTTGACGGTTTTGGAAAATTCATTTGGTTGTGTATTGGGGCAACATGACCTCACTGGCAGAAAAGAACAGGCCATCTACTACCTTAGCAAGAAGTTCACAGCTTATGAGGTTAAGTATACTCATCTGGAAAAGACATGTTGCGCCCTAACATGGGTAGCTCAAAAATTGAAACACTATTTGTCATCCTACACTACTTACCTCATTTCTCGGTTGGATCCATTGAAATACATTTTTCAAAAGCCTATGCCAACGGGAAGACTTGCAAAGTGGCAGATATTGCTCACAGAATTTGACATCATCTATGTGACTCGAACTGCAATGAAGGCTCAAGCACTGGCCGATCATTTAGCCGAAAACCCGGTCGATGAGGAATATGAGCCGTTGAAAACTTATTTTCCTGATGAAGAAACAATGCATATCGATGAGGTGGAGCGAATTGAAAAGCCTGGCTGGAAACTTTTCTTTGATGGAGCCACTAACATGAAAGGAGTCGGGATAGGAGCTGTAATCATTTCTGAAACAGGGCATCATTATCCTGTTACGGCTCAATTACGATTTTATTGCACCAATAATATGGCTGAATATGAAGCTTGCATTTTGGGGTTAAGGCTAGCCGCCGACATGGGTATCCGAGAAATCTTAGTCATGGGAGATTCGGATCTTTTGGTACATCAAATTCAAGGAGAATGGGAAACCCGAGACTTGAAGCTCATACCATACCGACAATGTCTACATGATCTTTGTCAGCGGTTTCAATCAGTGGAATTCCAACATATTCCAAGAATCCATAATGAGGTTGCCGATGCATTGGCTACCCTGGCATCAATGTTGCACCATCCGGACAAAGCTTATGTAGATCCAATACATATTCAAGTCCACGATCAGCACGCTTATTGCAATATGGTTGAAGAAGAATTTGATGGTGAACCATGGTTCCACGACATCAAGGAGTATATCAGGATGGGGATATATCCCGCACAAGCCACAGGAGATCAAAAGAGGACCATTAGGCGATTGGCAAATGGATTCTTCTTAAGCGGAGGAGTTTTGTATAAAAGAACACCAGATCTTGGATTATTAAGATGCATAGATGCCAGACAAGCTACAGCTGTCATGTCTGAAGTACATTCAGGAGTTTGCGGACCCCACATGAGTGGATATGTGTTGGCAAAGAAAATCCTCCGAGCTGGTTACTATTGGCTTACCATGGAGCGAGATTGTATCAGTTTTGTGCGCAAGTGTCATCAATGCCAAATACACGGAGATTTGATTCATTCTCCACCATCCGAGTTGCACACAATGTCGGCACCATGGCCCTTCGTTGCCTGGGGCATGGATGTGATTGGACCAATTGAGCCGGCAGCATCCAATGGGCACAGGTTCATTCTGGTAGCTATTGATTATTTTACCAAATGGGTTGAGGCCAAGACATTCAAATCAGTGACCAAGAAAGCTGTGGTCGATTTTGTCCACTCAAATATCATATGTCGATTCGGAATCCCGAAGGTGATCATCACAGATAACGGTGCTAATCTTAACAGCAACTTAATGAAGGAAGTATGTCAACAGTTTAAGATTACACATCGCAACTCTACCCCATATCGGCCCAAGGCGAATGGAGCAGTAGAAGCAGCCAACAAAAACATAAAGAAGATACTTCGGAAAATGGTAGAAGGTTCAAAACAATGGCATGAAAAATTACCATTTGCATTATTGGGATACCGCACTACTGTTCGCACTTCAGTAGGAGCAACTCCTTATTTGTTGGTATATGGCACTGAAGCAGTAATTCCTGCAGAAGTTGAGATTCCTTCCCTTCGGATCATCGCCGAAGCAAAGATTGATGATGATGAATGGGTCAAAACCCGTCTAGAACAGTTAAACTTGATTGATGAAAAACGATTGACCGCAGTATGCCATGGTCAATTATATCAAAGAAGAATAGAAAGAGCATACAACAAAAAGGTGCGTCCCCGGAAGTTTGAAGTAGGTCAGCATGTGCTGAAACGTATTCTTCCACATCAGGTTGAAGCAAAAGGCAAATTTGCCCCGAATTGGCAAGGACCATTCATTGTGACCAGAGTATTATCGAATGGTGCACTATGTTTAACAGATATTGAAGGCAAATGCATAGATATGGCGATCAATTCTGACGCGGTAAAGAGATATTATGCATAACTTTTTGAATGTTTGTATTTAGCACTATTTCGAAGATTGAAATGACAAAGGCAATTTATTCTGCTATCCAAACACTATACCATTTGCTTCCCCTTTGAGCCATATTTGTTTCTTTCCCACCCTCTCTTGGAATCAATGTAAAAAAAAACACATCACTATTATTTAGTGAATTACGTTTGACCTGATTCCTCAAAGAAGGATACGTAGGCGCCTCACGACTCGGTCATAGGGTGCACAATATACATAATGTGCACAAAAAGAAACATCAAGCGACCCCAATCAAGAAGCTGGGGCAAGAATTGTATTGGAAATAAGAAAAAGATTCCAAGAGTTGTAATTTTAAACACATACCAAAACTGTTTAGCTTTTGATACCTTTCCATTTCCAACCACATACCAGAAAGACCTTTCGACCAATCTTAGAAAAATGCTGAGTCAAGCAAATGAAGATGGTTCATAACACTCTGGTACAAACAAGAAAAGAAAGTAAAAATGAGAGAGTCTTATAGGTGAAAACCCACACGGGCACCATAAGGCGACAGAAGTTGAGAGAAAAGTAAAATGAGAGAGTCTTATTGGTGAAAACCTTCGTAGGCACCATAAGGCGAAAAGGAAGTGAGAAATGAACAAATGAGGAAGGTTTATCGATGAAAACTCTTTGAGATATTGAAAGTCCAACAGGCCTGTGAAATGAAAAATGAAGTTGGATTACGGAAATTTTGGGGAAAACAAAAATGAGACAATTGAAAGGAGATTGATTAAAAGACTGGGTTGATTAATCCGAAATGCATACCCTGATCATTGGTGCCGGTAACTCCAATCAGATAAGTTTTTATTCTTTCTCCAACAGTCATCCAAACTTGGATTTTTCTTTTCATTCTATAATTGTCGAAATCAGCGTGTTTCGTCACTAATAATCTTACTTTTCTAAAAGCTTTGAGATAAGTTTTATTCCAAACAAATAAGAAGGAATGTCAAGGTATACTACCAAGATTCAAGGTTACATGATGCAAAATACGGCCATGAAAGGCGGGAGATAAAAAGATATTGGTGTAAGAAAAGTGAAATCAAAAGTGGATCAGCAAAGTCAGAAGGGACATATGATTACAGTTAAAAGCGTTTGAAGGAAAACATACAGAGGGGAATCCTATAGTCAAAGATCAATTACAAAGACAAAACAATCTTTTTCAACCATTCCAAGGCAATAAAAGAGAGACGAAGAGAAGCCTCACCATCGGCAAGAATACCCCAGTTAACCACCCTGCTTTAAACTAACGAAGTTTTCTTTGATTTAAAACAGGGGCAAATACAATATTTGTGTCAGGAAATACCTGGTAAAGAATTGAAGAAGTTAGGCGTCCACCTGGAGAATGAGGATGAGAAAAGAAGAAGTCAGGCGTCCACCTGGAGAATGAGGATAAAAATTAAAAGAATGTCAGGCGTCCACCTGGAGAATGAGGATGAGAAAAGAAGAAATCAGGCGTCCACCTGGAGAATGAGGACAAAGAATTAAAGAAGTCAGGCGTCCACCTGGAGAATGAGGATAAGAATTAAAGGAGTCAGGCGTCCACCTGGAGAATGAGGACAAAGAATTGAAGAAGTCAGGCGTCCACCTGGAGAATGAGGACAAAGAATTGAAGAAGTCATGAGTCCACCTGGAGAATGAGGATGAAGAATTAAAGAAATCAGGCGTCCACCTGGAGAATGAGGATGAGAAAAGAAGAAGTCAGGCGTCCACCTGGAGAATGAGGACAAAGAATTGAAGAAGTCAGGCGTCCACCTGGAGAATGAGGATGAAGAATTAAAGAAGTCAGGCGTCCACCTGGAGAATGAGGATAAGAATTGAAGAAATCAGGCGTCCACCTGGAGAATGAGGATGAGAAAAGAAGAAGTCAGGCGTCCACCTGGAGAATGAGGATGAGAAAAGAAGAAGTCAGGCGTCCACCTGGAGAATGAGGATGAGAATTGAAGAAGTCAGGCGTCCACCTGGAGAATGAGGATGAGAATTGAAGAAGTCAGGCGTCCACCTGGAGAATGAGGATGAGAATTGAAGAAGTCAGGCGTCCACCTGGAGAATGAGGATGAGAATTGAAGAAGTCAGGCGTCCACCTGGAGAATGAGGATGAGAATTGAAGAAGTCAGGCGTCCACCTGGAGAATGAGGATGAGAATTGAAAAAATCAGGCGTCCACCTGGAGAATGAGGATGAGAATTAGAAGAAGTCAGACGTCCACCTGGAGAACGAGGATAAGAAGTTAAAAAGAAATCAGGCGTCCACCTGGAGAAGGAGGATGAGAATTAAAGAAGTCAGGCGTCCACCTGGAGAACGAGGATGAAGAAGTTAAAAAGAAGTCAGGCGTCCACCTGGAGAATGAGGATGAAGAAGTTAAAAGAAGTCAGGCGTCCACCTGGAGAATGAGGATGAAGAAAGAAAAGAAGCAGTCAGGCACCCACCTGGAGAAGGAGGGAATGCAATTGAAGTGTTGAAGTCAAAAGACCGTTTATATGAGAAAGGAGCACACTTAAAGTCAATAAAATAGAGGAGTCCAACAAAGTCCCCAGCAGGAAACAACAAGAATCCTAAACAGATAAAGAAAATACGGGACACAATGAAAAGGAATACGGAATAAGCCAAATGCCCAAGAGTCACCAAGATATCAAGACAACAAGAAACGCAAGGGCAAGATCTAGATAAGATTTTTATAATCCATGTACCATAGTCTAGTTTAGCTTTTTATATTATCTTTGAAGTAAGGTGTAATAAGAAGGTCAGCAAGCAGTAAAAACAGCATGAAGCAGCAGTAACATCACAGTCCCACGGTAGTCCCAGCTACCCAAAACTTTCCGAACTACATTGACCTGATTCCTTTATAGCCAAGGATATGTAGGAAACCTTTGAAGCAGAGGTTCGGTCAAATCTTTCAAAAAATGCTTCTCATGGAGTATTTGAACGGGCAAAAATCGCTCGTATCCGCTCACTTTATCTTTGCACGAAAACTCTTCGAGTTTCCGCACAAAGAGGGGCAGCTGTGAGCACGTGATTTTTGCCTTACGAAAACTACTCCAAAATAAATCAAAAAATAAAATAAATTTCTTTTACTGTGTAATTCTTGAATTTGCGTGGTGTTTGTTAAATATTTATCTTATATCCGTAAATGTTTACGTTGTCATAATAAAATGAAGAATAAAATAAAATACATATTGCATGCATATAGGATTTAATTATGCATTTAAAAGATAATTTAAATAAAATCACAAAAAATATGCAATAGTTCTATTTTAAATATTCCACTGTGTGATTAATGTTTTGTCTATGTGTTAAATAATTGTTATAAAGTAATTAATATATTTTTGTGAAGTTAAAATTGTTTTATAATTAAAATTAGAAATTTAAATTAGAAAAATGAAATAATTGAAAAAGAAATTAAAAAAAAATCGGACCTGGATTTAAATCCAGGCCCAAATCATATCACCCCCCACAGCCCAAGTCTGGTCCAGTCCAAAGCCAAGACCAAACGACGACGTTTGGTCACATTTATCAAGGACCGTTGGATCAAATCCAACCAACGGACGAGATCTCATCACCCTAACCCATAATCCTTACCCGACCCAATGCCCCGATTCAGCCCGACCCCAGCAGTAAACCAAACGACACCGTTTGGCTAAATGAACTAATCCTGGCCATCTATTCTCCTTGATCCAACGGTCAAGATTAATTCACCTTTCCCCTATATAAATCCCAAATCCTTACCCCGGCCCCCTAACTAAACACCCCCTCTCCTCTCATGTTCATCACCGTTCCCAAACCAAACCCCTATCCCTAGCCGCACCTATTCCCCTTCGCCTGAAACCTGGCGGCATCAACGCCGCCGGTCACCATCTTAACACCCTAGAACCCCCTGAACACCCTCTATCCGAATATGTTAGCCTCTTGGCTCGAATCTTCCTGAAGGTTCTCGAATCTTCATTTGAAGATTCGAGCCAAACTCAGATCTAAACCTAACAGCCCCAAATCGACACCATAGCTTCCCCTAACCACCCTAGGTATGGATCTGTTGCTTGTTTGGCTCGAATCACTTCCGAGCTTCTCGAATCTTCTTTTGAAGATTCGGACCAAACAAGAACAAACTCAGACCTGTTCTAAAATGACACCAAATGACCCCTAGGTTACCCTCACCCTTGTGTCGTATTTGGTCCCCCTCGAATCTGACCAGAAATGGTTAAGTCCCAAATCGAATCTTCAAGAACCCTAGAAATACCAGACTTTTGGATTCTGCCCAAATTAAATAAAGATTGAGGTTTAATAGACCTTAGTCGAAGTATTTTCAGTGGAAAATACTTCGACTAAGGTCTTTTTGATTTCAAACAAAGTCCGAATCCAAGTTGAGTTCGAGTCCGTATGAAGTTTGAAGATTCAGAGGTATTTTTCTATTTCTTTTGTGTATTCTACGTGTATTTTTGTTTGTTTTAATAACCTGTTAATTTTTCACATTTTTGTTTGATTAATACTGTCATTTCTGTCTCTTACTAGTCTACTTAATCAAATAAACGAATTGTTTCTGTTGATTGTGATTATGTACAATGTGTGTAATCAACTCGATTAAGTTCGTCGATTAGTTGTATTGTGAATCTTGCTTCTGAAAATGTTGACTGAGACAACCTGTCTTGAATAGATTATTTTGCTATAACCAGTTAATTAGTTATTGTTAATCAGTTAGTTCTTGTTTAATAAACCAGTAAATTCAAATGTATGATGTGTATGTATTGTTTTCTGAACAGGGCATTGTCAGTATATTGACAATGATCCTGTGTGTGTTTGATCTTGGTTCAATGTTAAGTCCAGTCTGAATTGTTATGATAATTTCAGTAATATGTTGTTATGATGTTAGTTCTAAATTCAGTGTGATTTTACAAATGTTGATTAAATGTAATTGTGTTAGAAGGTTACATCCTTAGTTAGGATTCAGTCCAAACTTTAGGATTGGTTATAGCTGCTTAAACAGATTTTAAAATCTGTATTGTTAGATTCTGAATTTAAGACAGTAATAACAGTAATTACAGTAGAAAATTTGGGACATTTTTTGGGACAGAATAGTGAGAGTAATATGATATAATAGTGAGCTGATAGTGGAGTGATAATGGATATTAGTTAATGAGTAATAATGGGGAACAAAGGGTAATGGGGCTGCTTAAAATCAGGATAAGATCACTTAAAGTATTAAAAAGCAGTTTTAATGGGATTTTCTGATTTTTAAAAAGAAGAAAGGGGTCCAGGCAGCACTTAAGAGAGGGGGCAGACCTGTATAAATACAGGGACAGACATTAGAGGAAAGGATCTGATTTTTAAGGCATTAGGGAATATACACACAAAGATACATATACACAGAAAGCTTTTCAGAGAGAGACAGATTTTGAGGAGGAGTTTTTAAGAAGAAATCAGTTTTCAGATCAGATTTTAAGGATCAGTTTTCAGAGAGAGCTTTGGAGAGCTTAGAGAGAGTTTTGGAAAGACAGAAAAAAAAAGGAAGAGAAAAATCTGATTTGAAAAGAAAAAGAAATCAGATTTTAACAGGAGATTTTAAGAAGAAAAAGAGAGTGTGAGATTGAAGAAAACAGAAACAGAAGAAATCAGAAATAGGAATCCGAAACAGGAAGAAACTGAAAATCTGGAAAAAAAAATGTTATCCTTCTAGAATCCGTCCGTTGTTTGTTATTGTGATATTATTCAGTCTGAATCTGAAATCTTTCCCTCAAGTTTCTGTCAATGTGCATCTGGTTTCCTCGGGTTGTATTATTGCTCAAATCTGTGGAACTACTGCTATTCTGCTGAATTTGTTACTGCTGCAACTGCTGAAACTTACTTCTTCTACCTTCATTTCCAGGTACTTATCTTTTAGATTCTATGTTGGAAAGAGATTCAGCATGACGAATCAATGAAGCTTGAATTGCAATTGTATTTTTATTTTGTCTAAGTTTGTTATTTTAAAAGTTCAGTCTTGTTTTGCGTTTGGTTAATATAGTAGTATGTTTGACATGATAATTAGTAGTTGATTATTTTTTTTAAAAAAACTCATATAAGTGCTGTAATAATATTATCTATATTAGAATTTCTCATTAGTGTAGTTATATGTGAGTTGTCAAAACAGGGAGTATGGCATAAAAATGGGTCATTGATTACATCCCATAATACCTTTAGCTAAATGTAATGTAAGTATTAAGAAGTTACATTAGTAGTATATCTTAAAAAAAAAAAAATTTGTTTAGATTGATATAAGCTATTATATGGCATGATGACAGGTATAGTTATAATCATATGAGTAAGGTGAGTTGGTATAGCTCGTTATGGTGTTAAGAATATTATGAATGTTTAGACGCGCAACTATGTTGTATGTAATACAATTTTATTGAATCAATTCGAATAATAACTCCTTTCTCATCAATTTGATTATTTAGCGTTATAAATAAACTAAGCAATTATAATTTTTGGATTAAAAACAAGTATGTGAGAATGAGATGATATGTATGAGAACAAATTGCAACAATTTATATCAATGGTAAGTAGAAATAAAACTTGCACTAAATAAAAATAATAAAAGTTCTTGAAAAATATTTCTTCCCTTTATAAATCATTTTTAGTTTCATATACAATTCATTCTTTGGCATATATATATATATATATATATATATATATATATATATATATATATATGTTGTATTTGTTAAAAATCCTATTTTATTATTTTCTTCGAATTTGAATAGCGGGATGAATATAATTTATACTCGAAAATTATAATCAACGGGCAACATTTAATAGATTGTGAATTCTTTTCAAAGAATTTAAGGGCCTCTAAAATGGGAGTTCTCATGATTCTCACATAAAAATGTGTGAATATAATAAACAATTTGTAGAAAATCCATAATACCATTACAAATATTTTGCGCGATTAGGGATGCGTTCGCGTACCCTGATTGCATTTTTTTTTTAAAGAAAAAAAAAACCAAATTCGGATTATGCGTACGCGCAATTTCGAGCGAATATTTAAGAAAAGGATTTTTCCAAGGATGTTAAAATAATTTCATATACCCGAGATGTGCAGTTCATTGTCTAAATACAAGGGTGATGATGTTCCTGATTTTATTTTAAATTTCGAACATATGTTTTGTTAATAAAAACTATAACAAATTTATTGTGTACACGTATGCGTGGCACGATCCTCTGTAATTATAAAAGGTATATAATACGAATATACGTACGCGTAATTCTTCATAAGCAATAAACAGAAGCGGTGACAAAATCCTGCAATATATATGTAAAAATCAAGATAAGCCAATAATAAAAACAGTTGAGCGACCGTGCTAGAACCAGGGAATTCGGAAATGCCTAACACCTTCTTCCGGATTAACAGAATTCCTTACCCAGGATTTCTGGTTCGCAGAATAAATAACAGAGTCATATTCTCCTCGATTCAGGGATTAAAAAAATGGTGACTTGGGACGCCTTAAAATTCCCAGGTGGCGACTCTGAAATAATTAAATAAATAATCCAATTTCGAATATTGTCACTTAAATTGGAAAAACTCCCTCGCGCATTTATCCTTCGGGGCAGGCGCGCAAAAAAGAGGTGTGACAAATATTATCCACACTTGTTCAATATTCAGATCTAAGTAATTATATTGTAGTAACATATATTTATTCAGATTCAAACATATTAATAATATCCTTCTAATACCGCCATATATATAAGTTTATTCATGACTTTGAAAACGAATAATCTCCGAATCCGCCCTTTTCCTTATTTAATCAATATTCAATTCTCTAATTCAGAAGCTGTTATTTCTTCTCTTTTTTCTTGTTATTTTTCTTGCCGGAGATTTTGGGATGGGGTTATAACTTTTTTCCAATTAGAAAGAATTTATAATACACGTTATGCTAGGAAGCCTTGAAGGGAAAAAAAAACAAAGAAACAGCAAAGAAAATTCGTGAAAGACCAAATGGACTTAACTATCAATTACCAACCTGCTTTTATTAGCTAGTCTTTCAATTTCAAAAATTTGACCAAAATGTGTACGTTTTGCTTAAAAATACATGGGCGAACTACATTAATAGTCACTTTTAAGCTTGTTATTTAAAATATATTGATAACTTACATTATGACAAGAGGGTTGCTCTGATGGTAAGCAACCTCCACTTCCAACCAAGAGGTTGTGAGTTCGATCGAATCTCCCCAAGAGCAAGGTGGGAAGTTCTTGGAGGGAAGGATGACGATGGTCTATTTGGAAACAACCTCTCTACCCCAGGGTAGAGGTAAGGTCTGCGTACACACTACCCTCCCCAGACCCCACTAAGTGGGATTATACTGGGTTGTTGTTGTTGTTGTTGTTGATAACTTACATTATATTTAAAGATTAGTCAATTCGCCCAAACTTCACGACTAAGAACCCATTTGGACATAAGAATATTTTTATTTTTTTTGTAATTTTTTTACTTTTTTCCGAAATCAGTGTTTGGGCATACAATTTTTAATATTCACTTGAAGATGAATTTTGGATTTTTTCGAAAATTTTAAAAGGTGCAAAATGTTGGTTTTCAAAATTTTCATTCAGATCACTCACATAACTTCAAAAACAACCCAAAACTATATTCATGTTCAATCACAACTCTAATTTTCAAATACCATTTTCACTTGAAAATATTTTTCACTTTTTTTTTGGAATTTTACAATTCTTATGTCCAAACGCCCACTAAGTAATCTGAATTTTTGTGGCCAGAATTTTAAAGCTGTCGATTTAAAATTCAGGACTTAGGGTGTGTTTGGTATGAAGGAAAATGTTTTCCATGGAAAATATTTTTCTAGAAAATATTTTCATGGAAAATGAGTGGTTTTATCACTTATTTTCTCTTGTTTGGTTGGTAAGTGAAAAATATTTTTTATTGTTTAGTTTGAGAGTAGAAAATATTTTCCAAAACATTTAAGCCAACAAAACATGGAAAAATTGGAAAACATTTTCCGGAAAATATTTTCCTTTATACCAAACACACCCTTAGTCCTAAATTTTTGAGCTGCTAATTTAAAATTCATGATTAAGTGTACTGAATTTCTGAACTGTTAATTTGAAATTCGGGACTAATTGTCCTGAATTATTGAACTGCAAATTTAAAATTTAGCACATAAAATTCGCATTTTTCTGGACATAATTTTCGAACTTTAGGACAATATGTTCTAAAGTTTTAACCTTGAGGTTTAAATTTCAAGACGTCGTGTCTTGAGGTTTAAGCAAATTAGCTAATCTTTAAATATATTATAAATTGTGAATATATTTTAAATAGCAGTGACTACCTGGTATTATTTCTGCAAAATACACAGCTCAAAGAGAAATACAATTGGGCCGGCTACTCTAAAATGGGCTGCATGCTTTCCTCCCTTAGCTGCAGATTGGGCCGGACCATTGGGCTGGTTTACAGTATCCAGGGCATTCAATCGCTGTTGTTAGATATAGGGCTGTGAGCTGTCATATGAATTCCTTCACCTAATTTTTACGTTCAGATAACCTAGGTAGGACGATCAGAGGCGGATTCAAAGATTTAAATTGTATGAGTTCAACTTTTAAGATTTTTAATATTGAACCCATTATATTTTTAAAGTTATGGGTTCAAATCTATTATTTTTACAATTTTAATGAATTTTTACACATAAATTTTTTCTCTGCATCGAAAATTATGGGTTCAATTGAACTCGTAACTACCACTGTGCCTCCGCCCCTGAGGACGATGATTATGTTTTGTACTCATATACTGAGTTTTTTCGTAGAATAATAGGAGCAGTATAAAGTTAGCAATGGAGATAGTTATAATTTATAAAGGAAAATTACTTTTATAAAAATAGGTAGGGAAGTTGTATTTTTTCATTCAATAAAAATTATTTTCTTTGAAAAATAAGTTTTGCTAACTAACCACTAAAATATACTCTATAAGTTATTCTCCAAAAATATTTTCTGTCAAGCACATTCGTTCAACATGATGAAAGAGTCAAAGGAATGGAGGCTGCCAAGTGCCTAGCACCTTTGCTTTGCCTTTTTTATTTGGTTTTCTTCGCTCTAAGGCTTCGATAACTGGAATTTATTCTTTTAATGTGAAAAAATCTTTTTATTATAACTAATTTTCATTCTTAAGATTCGAACTTTAATTAAAAATAAAAAAAATCTTATTCATCATATTATCCTTGACAATATATAATGTCAGCTTAGTACACAAAGTATTCTGCGTTCACACAAATCTGAAGAAGGGTTACATTCTAAAGGGGCATGATGTAGGCAACCTACGTTAATACAAGTATTAGTTGTTGATTTTACGACTTCAATCTGTGATATATAGATCATATAGAAATAAATTTACCATTGATCTAAGTTATTCTTCAAATATATATATATATATATATATATACTCCTACTAGACGGTATATGATTTGCTTATTTGCCCACAATTATCGAAATTGCACGTTTTCCCAAATGCAACGACACAACTTAAAACCAACCACATGCAAACTAACTAACGCACCTTTGACTTGTAAGAGGACTACGTACTTTATAAGCACTCTCATGCCTCTTTTTCTTCTCTCCTTATTTATAACCCTGCTTGCTTATCCTTTTAGTCAATTAAGTGGCTTCTAGAAAAACTCAAATCAATATAAAAAAATATGGTCTTGAAAGTACTAAAGCCGTAAAATTTGAGCAAACCGAATAATGTCATAAATCAATATAGACATAAAGTATTCACTTTTAGTTATTTACTTTTGATTTTGCACTCCCCTTAAAAAAAACTATAAGTGAAATATATATGATAATTTTACTCATAACAATAATAGCATTTTTAAATATTTTGAAAAAAGATTTGGAAAATAAATAATTAATGATAAAGGAAAAATAGTAAAAATAGACGGAGGGAGTATATTTTCCAAAAGACATAAGCATTTCATAGATCAAAGCAAAGGAAATTCAAAGAACTAGTCACATGCACCCATCAAGACAATATACATAACTTCCATAAAAATAAAGTAAAACGATTTTTTTTTTAATTAAGTCAAATCCTCTCTATAACAGTTTTGTTTGTTTCGAATATTTTTGAATGTTATAGCGAAGTACTGTTATAGTGAACATATATTATAACATAACATGAAATTTGGTTCCGTAAAAGCTTTGACTTTTATAGTGAAGTGTTGTTATATACAGATGTTATTATAGAGAGGCCTGACTGTATATATACCACATCTGTGATACCTCAGTACCTCCCCTAATTTTCTAATAGTAGTAATGTAATGACCCGGCCTGTCGTTTTGAGAGTTATAGCCCTATTTTCCCCATCTATGCATCTTTATATATTGTTCAGCTGTGTTGAGTTGTATTGAGTTGGTAGGTTTAGGTTCGGAGTAGTTTTGGAGTGAAATGAACACTTAGTCTCTTAGTTAGAAAGCTAAGTTAGAAAAGTCAATCGGAAGTTGACTTATGAGTGAACGAATTTGAATTTGGATTTTTATGATTTGATTAGATTCGTTGGGTGATTTTAGACTTAGGAGTGTGTCCGGAATATAATTTGGAGGTCCATGGTAGAATTAAGCTTGAATTGACGAAAATTGGTAGTTTAGAAATTCTTAGGCTTGAATTCGAGGTTGAGTTGGTGTTTTGATATTGTTTTGGGTGTTTTGGAGGTTCGACTAAGTTCGAGTAGTGATATATGACTTGTTAAAATTATTGGTTGAGATCCCGAGGACCTCGGTTGAGTTTTGGATAGGTTTGGGTTGTGTTGCGCTCGTTTTTCTTATGTTTTGACTCCTTTTTTTCAAGCATAAATGATATCATATTGAACAAATGAACTCCGATTTCTTTTTTTTGATTGAAGAATTAGATCTGTATCGTAATTACGGACCCGTAGCAAAAAGAATGATCGAATGTGGACATTGTATGAGGCAGAGGCGGATCTAGGATTTGAAGATGGCGTGTGCCACCATAATTTTCTTTAATGTAGACTTTGCAATAATTAATAAAGAGCTTGTTCGGAACACTTGTTTGATTCATTTTTTTTAATTTATTCGGGCAATTTAATAGGAACGTTTTAAATATAAAAATTATATATCTATCTCCTACACTACTTGTGAGATTTCACAAGATATTTTGTTGTTATATGAAAATTACATCAGACATCAAGAAGCAAATGTAATTAGTATTTTAAAAAAGGAATCACACATTTATTATTAACAATACAAGTAAAATAATATCTTCAAAAGGGAATTTCACCAATCAGAATAAGAAAAAAAAAATATATCTCCAATAGATGCAGAGTTAGATAAACTACAAGATCCCAAAAATTAAAATGATAAATCTCATATTTTTCTATGCCATTGCAAAATATTCATCATAATTTAATAGTAAAGAGATTTAAGTTGTATTTAACAATTGTAGAATAGCATAAATTTTTATATTATAATTAAAAAATATATAAAAATTAATTTTGATTTCAATCCAAAATTCCTATCAAAACCCAAGTTTTATTTTATTTTAAAAGGAAAAGATTAAATGATTTGAGATTAAGAGAAATGTTTATTTTATTGAATTTTAAATTTTGGACGCTTTTTTTTTAGTGTTCTTGTTAAAGATCACAGATAAAATAATAAAATGTAGGGAAAAAAAATAAATAATGAACGAAAAATAGGAAATTAAGAGGCAGCCAACAAGAAAAATAATTGGGACAAAGGAAATAAAAAGCACACGAAAAATGAAAGTCAGATAAGGTTCAAGATAAATTCGAACTCGAATTTTATACACGAAAAAAGCTTTCCAAAAGGTCTACCAGCCATGGCACCTTTGTTTAGTCTGCAATTGAGGGTGGCGGGATCAAATATTTAACCTAGTTTAAAAAAAATTCTACCTAAATATATAATAATTTTACCTACGTAGCGGGTGCCATACCACCCTCACCTTAAAGGGTGGATCCGCCACTGGTATGAGGATTTTATGGTCATTTTACTAAGAATTAGGTTGCCAGATTTTTCAGATTAATAACGAAATTGACATTAACAGCGTATTTAAAAATCTGCACTATTTGCAAATATTGAAATCAACATATCTCATTCATTATAAGGTCAAATTGAGTGATTCAAAAGCGTAGCTTGACTAGAATTTCACAAGGAATCCATTGGAGGCATAAATATGAGTTTCAAAATCGTTTGTCATGAGAAACGAGGCAGAATAGCTGGTAGAAAATATATAAAATTAGGGTTTGTTCATTAAGTCATATTTTGAGTTAGGGAGCTCGGATTTGGGAGATTTTGGAGACGATTTTCACCATAGGGATTGGGGTAAGTGCTCTTTACTCGGTTTTGGTTATATTTCATGAATCCATCTTCATTTTTGGGATTTGATTGATGATTTCAAAGTGAAATTGAGGTAGCTAGGGTTTGAGTTTTGGAGAGATTTAAGTGAGGATTTGAGGGACCAAACGAAGTCCGATTTTGACGAATTTTATATGGTTAGACTCGGGAGAGGACGAGGATTATTATTCTACTATTTTTTTTTACTAATTTCAAGACATGAGCCCGGGGGCCGGGTTTTGGCCGATTTTGGATTTTTGGTATATTTTATAGTTTTTATTGTGGAATTCGATTCTTTAGTATATGTTGATGGTATTAATCTGATTATTGTTAGATTTGGAACTTTTGGAGATTGAGTCCAGTGACGAGGGCATCCCAAAGTAGGATTTTATGCGGTTGAGGTAAGTAACAGTTTAAACTCTGGCTTTGAGGGTATAAACACGGAGAATTTGATATCATGTGATTGTTTGAAGGTGATACCCACGCTAGATGACGGGCGTGTGGGTGTATACCTCGAGGGATTGAGACTTGGTCTGTCCCGTGAATCTGCGAGGCCTAATAGCTATTAACTGTGGTTATGTGTTTACGTGTTGTTGAACTTGTTTGCCTTCATGTTAGAGATCATGCTTAGGCTTTATTCATGCTCACATTATTTCTACTCAGTCATAGAAATTATTGTACATATTTATCTCAGTCACTATTATTTGCTAATATGTTGTGATACTTGATGTGGGTTATGTCCCTTATTTGTTGATGATAGTGAGGCTAGTGAGGTATATGATTGAGTAAGATCGATGGCCTGGTTGTGAGGATAATAATACCATAGCGCGTGAGTTGTCCGCGTAGCACGTGAGTTGACCGTGCGGATCCAGATATTGATATGATGGCTTGGTTGTGAGGGTATTAATACCATAGCGTGTGAGTTGTTCGCGTAACACGTGAGTTGACCGTGCGGGTCCAGGTATTTATGCCATAGCATGTGAGTTGTCCGCGTAGCACGTGAGTTGACCGTGCGGATCCAGGTATTGATATGATGGCACGTGAGTTGTCTGTACTTAGCGCTTGGGCTTTGGGAGCCCCTCCGGAGTCTGTACATACCCCCAATGAGCGCAGAGTGTTGAGTGTTGAGTGTGAAGTGCTGAGTGCGAGTGTTGAGTGATGGAGTGACATTGCTGTGAGGTTGCATTTACTTTGTTGTTGCTGCATTTACCTGTTAACTTCTTTGTGGCATTTGTTGGTTTTATGGAATTTACTTGTTTATTTCTATTTATTTTATTTATTGTGAAAATAAATAATTGGATTGTTTTACTTAGCTCAACACTACTGCTCAGTTCCTTAGTTATTTCTGTTACTACTGAGTTGGTTGTACTCATACTACACTCTGCACTTTATGTGCAGATCCAGGTGAGTTAAAGCGGCGGCGATCGTTGAGTTTAGGCCGGCTATCTGTGGAAATTGCAAGGTAGCTGCCAGCGTCCGCAGGACCTTGTTACCCCTATTATCATTTCTTCTTTTGGACAGTTAGACAGTTTATAGATCTTAGTTTATAGTTTTAGACGCTTATGACTTAGTGACACCCCGATGTTTGGGACTTGTTTTCTGTATTTTATATTAATTATATTTAGAGTTGATTTAGTTTATGAGAAATTCAAATATTGAAAATGTTTTATTAAATTCTTATAATCAAATTAATACTAATATTTTGGGAAATAGACTTGCCTTGTAACCGATAGGCGCCATCACAACATGGTTAGATTTTGGGTCGTGACAAACAAAAATATATACTTCACTCCATAGGCAGACCAGTTTGAATTTTGCAACCTAACTTTGTTGAACTGACCTAGCCATCTAGGGACTCATTTATTTAATGCTTGTTCTTCTTGAGAAATCCAAGTTTTTTTCAATGAAAATATACGTAAATTCAAAATTTGATCAACCCTAAATTTCTCCTAAAAGCCTTCAATGGTCAGGTTAGTCTTCTTTTAACTGCTAGAAGAAATTGACATTGTTGGTTGGCTACTATGGAGTTTTCATGTTCCATAAGCATATTATAAGGATATTCTCTTTTCTTTCTTTATAGGTTTCCTTTTTCTTAATTTTGTTTTCTCGGTCAAATATGGAAAAAATGCATTTTTCGTTCAATTTCTAGCAATGAGAAAGTTAAGACATTGAACCAATAACAAAGAAATTAACAGGAAATCTTTATAGGTCTTCCTGGCCAATTCACTGAGTAAAGGTTTCGGTAGTATCATAAAATGAATCCATTAATATTTACAAATTATCTTATAAATAATGTAAAAAAAATTTACATTTTCAATACACAAAAGTTTAAATATTAAAAAAAAATAAAAAAGACCAAAGCACATGTTTGCCCTGACTGCCCAGTACCATACTGAAGTTCTACACTACCATCACCACATATGACATGTGCATCTATTTTTTTATTGGCTTTCCACTATATGTTTATCTGCTTTGAGGTTTCACTAATTTAAATTCGTATTAGAAGTCGGATAAATTGCTCTTTATATATATATATATATATATATATAACCCATCCTGTTAGGTAAGCCAACTCATCAAGTCCAATACAATATAACTTACTGAGAAAAAATAAATGATCTATTATACACCTCCCAAGGACTGGTAATATAAATCATGAGTTTTTAAGAATAGAGTTTACAAAGCCGATATGAAAAAAAATACATCATCTGTTTGACAAGTAACGTCGGTACATTTTCCAAGTCAGCTCCCATCGAACACAGCATTGTCGACATCCGAAATCTGCACGCAATGTGCAGGAAGTGTAGTATGAGTACAACCGACCCCATGTACTCAATAAGTAACAAACCTAAACTTAGGTTGAAAGTAGTGACGAGCTTGTACCAAGGTCAGAGTCCACACCAATATCCAGTAACATCTTATAACAATATAATTAAAGCATCACAAGGAAGAACTCAATAATAAAATGCTCAGCTCGTTCACAGTTCCAAAAAATATTTTCTTTTCAAGTATAATAGTAAAACTCAATTCTTTTCACTGAAATCACCAAACTATGAGTAAGTCTGAAAACTATGATCTTTCCCATAAAGCGTTCTTTCAAAATAGGAGATTTCATTTTTCAAATGGCATGAGGAAAGTACATCTCTAAGCCTATATTTCAATGTGCATGCCAATGCAATGCAAAATAGTGACAAAACTATATGCATACTCTCAGAGTATCAATTTACTCAGTTCTGTCACTCAATCCTCTCAGTCTCTCAGTCCTCCCAGTCACTCAATCCTCACAGTCACTCATGCCTCACAATCACTCAATCCTCCCAAGTCACTCGACACTCGCACTCAGTAGGTACCTGCACTCACTGGAGGTGTGCAGACTCCGGAGGGGCTCCTTCAACCCAAGCGCTATAACAAGCCATCTCGTGGCATAAATCAATCAGGCCCTCGGCCTCACTCAATCATAAATCAGTAACAACATGTTGCGGTGTGCAGCCCGATCCCATAATCATCCTCACAATTAGACCCTCAGCCTCACTCAGTCATATCAGTAACAACATGCTGCGGCGTGCAGCCCGTTCCCATAATTATCCTCACAATTAGGCCATCGGCCTCACTTAGTCATCAATCTCTCCAGTCTCTCGGGCTCAAAATGTCATGGAAATCAACCCAAAAATGATGATATAATGTATCAATAATAACAAATGAGACTGAGATATTATATATATAAATGAATATAACTGACTATGAAATATCAATGAAATCAGTGAGATGACAGCAAGAAACGACCACTATGGGTCCAACAATATCGGCATAAAGCCTAAACAACCACTATGAGTCGGCGAGCGGTAGTCTACACGACCATCCAGATCTAGCTGTTTAGTACCCTTATATTACTTTCTTCAAAACAATTGATAAAGATAACTAAATAGTATTTAGCCTTAAATTCGTCAGAACAGACTATACGTTTATTAAATAAACATGATATTAATTTATATAAACCCATTACAATTATCTTCATATTGGTATAGTTCAAATTGAGTTTAAATCATTAACCCTTAAAGGGTTACCAGAGACATTTTTGGCAGCTCTTAGAGATGCTAGAAATTTTAATTTGAGACAGTCTTTGATGGGTTCGATTGAATCTATTGTGGCCTATGGTCTAGTATACTTTAATACGCAACCCAATCTTTAACTATCTCTTTCCGGTGTTAATATACTAGATGCATTGACATTAAATGTGAAAATGCATGGTTACAATTATGCACCTGGTTCTGAACTTATATGTTTATCTTACAGAATTTATTTCAAATTATTGTCCACATTAAATTCTGGATGTAAATTATATGATACATCAGATCAGACTATACTGGTGAAACCAACTTTGCTAAGTCTAAGGTTACCACTAGGAGACCTATTAAGAGGGAAGAAATTAATTTCCCAACTACTTGGACTTTAAATTCGGTTATATCCTCAAGTCAGATCACTAACAATTTGTCTAACAGTGAATTTTCACATGTTACTCAAATTCCAGATGGTAGGATTTGTATTCAATTTGATGATAAGTCTACTATTTATAACAGACATTCATTTTCTAATCATAGACTTTTACCTGCTATTCAACATATTTCTCCTGTTGAACCAGTCTATGGACCAGCCTGAAATTGTGCAGCTTCTTTGCACACTGTATCTACAAAAATTAGTGATAAGCCTGTTGAAAGGGTTAAAATTAACCCTCAAACAAATATTGTTCAGGATAATGATAATGTTTTTGATAAGGATATTCTTTCTACATTTGAAATGGATTTCAACCCCAATGATACTTAATGATTCCATATCAAATTGATTTTAGCCCAGGTTCACTGGCAAGAGGTTATATTCAAAAGGAATTTTTTAGTAATAAATGGAATCGGTTTACAACTTGGTTTTTCGAAACTTAAAGTAAAGATGATATAAATAATATTTCTCAAGAGTTTATGAAACTTGTGCTTTGCATAATCAAATTATGTATTTTTTCCCTTGGTTTATAACCACTTATTTACTGTTTTATATGAAGGTTTTAAAAAGATCTTATAAAGATGGGAGTGATAATATTATTAAAACTATATATCTTCCTCAAGCACCTTTTATTTTGCCTAATAATATAGGTATCACGTTTTCTGCATTCCAAAAATTTATTGATGATAATGTTGCCGCTATTAGTGTCGCAGAAATTAATAATTTGATTTCTTAAAACAATTATTTGAGTTTGTATGTTAAAATTTTGGGTGAACATATCAGTTCTCTTGATAAGAAACTTGACGAATTAACTGTTTTGATAAAAGAAATGAGTACTAATAAGAAGATAGCTTATATTTCCTCCACCTCAGGAAGCAAATCAGATACTCAAACTGCTCGTACTCATGTTCAAAGACCTCATGAGATTCAGGATTTTAAATTTAAATCTTTTGACGATTTAGAAGAACTTATTGATAAAAAACTCTCTGGTTTAAATATTAAGCCAATTGATTTGTCAAAAAAATTTGCTGATAAAGTTGAGGTTATTTCTGATTATAAAAAATGAAACTTGGTCAGAGTTTAATAAACTCAAAGGTTTGATGAGACCAAATAAGTATGTCGATAAACCCAGAATGCAAACTTATTATTATCCTCGTCCTACTCCTCAATATGTCTTGATAGAAGAACGTGATTGGAATCAAATTAATATGTTTTACAGTGGTTCCGAAATCTATGAATGGAACCTTGACGGTTTGACTAATAGACAATTGACTATTCTTGTGCATAGAATGCTTATGTATGCAACTATCTGTAAAAGTGTAAAAGTTACAGATAGAACTATTGGCAAAATAATTATTGTAGGTTTTACTGGTCAACTTCATGGCTGGTGGGATAATTATTTATCCACTGAAGAAAAGGATTTGGTTATCAATGCTATAGCTACGGACGAAGGAGTTGATAACTTAGGCATGGATCTAGTGAAAAATAGAGAAGATGTTGTTTATACTCTTGTCCTTACCATTTTAGAACACTTCAATGGTAGATTTACCAATCAGCATGAGGCTGTTCGTACTCTTTTGAATAGTCTTAGATGTAAAACCCTTAATGAGTTTATATGGTATAAAGATACCTTTATGAGTAGGGTTATGGAATTACCCGAAAATAAGTATGAACATTGGACAGCTAAGTTTATAGATGGCCTTCCTCCATTATTTGCTAAGAGAGTAAGAAAAACTCTAAGGGGTAAATTCGGTGAAATTCCATATAAGGATTATGCCTATGGAAAATTAATAAGAGTTTGTGCACAAGAAGGATTAAACTTGTGCAATGAGTTGAAATTGTCTAGACAGCTTAAGATGGATAAGCTTAAGGAGAGATCTCAATTAGGAGATTTTTTCAACCAGTTCGATTTACCCGAGACTTCTGCTCATGGCAAGAAAAAGAAAAATAGGTATCATAGATATCTTAACCCTCATAGCCCTTATAAGAAAAAGAGATCGAGATATAGATCCAAGGAAGAGTGTGATACTAGGAAAGCCCATCGTAAGTCTACTAGATTTGCGAAAAATAGGTAAAATAGGTCTAAGCGAGATCTTGCTGATATTAAGTGCTACAAATGCGGAAAATTTGGCCATATATGTAACGACCCGACCGGTTATTTTGAGCTCTAGCATGTCGTTCAACAGTCTGAGGCCATGAGCAGTTTCCTTTAAGGTATTATGACTTGTGCGCGTGGTCGAAATTGAACTTCGGGAAGTTTGGGGTTGATTTGGAAAAAGAATTCTCATTTCAGAAGCTTAAAGTTGAAAGGATTAGCTAGGATTGGATTTTCAAGTAAACAACCTCAGAATTGAGATTTGAAGGTTCTAGAAGGTTCGTATGATGATTTCGGACTTTGGCGTATGCCCGAATCAAATTTTGGATGACTGAGGAGCGTTTTGGCGCCTATTGTGGAAGTTAGCATTTTGGAAGAAATTTCATAAGTTTGGCTTGAAGTGCATTTCAGTGTTATCGATGTCCGTTTGGGATTCTGAGTTTGGGAGTAGCTCCGTGTGGTGATTTTGGAGTTGGAAGCGCGATCGGAAATGAATTCGGAGGTCCGTAGGTCATTTTGAAGTCATTTGGCTAAAGATAGAAATTGAAGATTTTTGAGAAGTTTGACCGGAAGTGGACTTTTTGATATCAGGGTCGGAATCCGATTTCGGAAGTTGGAGTAGGTCCGTAATGTCAAATATGACTTGTGTACAAAATTTAAAGTCAATCGGACGTGATTTGATAGGTTTAAACATCGAGAGTTGAAGCTTGAAGTTCTAAAGTTCATAAAGCTTGGATTGGAGGCCGATTCGTGGTTTTAGCGTTGTTTGATATGATTTGAGGCCTCGAGCAAGTCCGTAATGTGTTTTGGGATTAGTCGGTATGATTGGTTGGGATCCCGAGGGCCTCGGGTGGATTCCGGATGGTTAATGGATCGAAAATGGAATTTTTTTGGAAGGCTGAACTTGCTGGTTTCTGTCATAACCGCACATGCGAGAATTGGGCCGCAGAAGCGGCTAGGAGGGCACAGATGCGGTTTTGGGTCAGAAGCGAAGGGACCGCAGATGCGATCAGGGTGCCGCAGAAGCGGGACCGCACCTGCGGTAGACGAGGCGCAAAAGCAAAAATAAGGGGGCCTGGGAAGGACCGCAGATGCGCTAGTGTGGCCGCACCTGCAAAATCGCAGAAGCAGTCGAGTGACCGCAGGTGCGGAAAGTGCTGGAGGCAGAGGATGTTTTAAAATCGAGGTTTTGGCCATTTCCTCTCATATTTTCTTGGCTTGGGCGATTTTTGGAGAGCCTCAAGAGGGGATTTTCTTCATCAACGTTAAGGTAAGCTAACCCCACCTATCTTGGAATTTGACCACAATTTTGGGTATGAAATTGAGAGTAAATGATATATTTGAGTTCGTGGGGATATGAGTAAAGTTTATCTTCGGAAAAGTTTGGAATCCGGGCACGTGGGCCTGAGGGCGTATTCGTCAACTTTTCAATCGGGGTTAGAAATTGTTATAAATTGGATTGTAATGAGTAATTGAACATATATTAATGAATTTGCATAATTATTGACTAGTTTTGGAGCATTGTGCATCGATTCGAGTCTTCGGAAGAGTGTAGAATGTCGGTTATGGATCTTCGGAGCAAGGTGAGTCTCATTTCTAACCTTGTAAGAGGGAATTATCCCCATAGGTGAGTTAATTGATTATGTGCTCCTATATGTGGAGGCTACGTACACACGAGGTGACGAGAGTCCGTGCGTAGCTACTATTATGCTATTGTCTGGGTAGTCTAGGACCCAAAAGCTTGCTATACGTGGATTAACTGTAAACTTATTAACAGGTTGAATTGCTTAAATCACATCGAATTAGTAAATGAATTTCTAAAAGGATTAAACTTCATTTTCTTAAATTGTTAAAAGAAATTGGCTTTTATTTGGATAAATGTTCCCCGATAAATTCGTAATTGGCTGTTGAGCATGTATTTCTATGTGTACCTGTGTCACATGTAGGATTCGCGAGAAGGGTATTTGTTTATTTATGTTGACCGCGTCGCAGGTATGATGCGCGAGCGGGGTAATAGATGTATCTATGGTTCGCGCCGTTGACCCTCGGCAGTGCACATTTTACATTTCTGTTGAATCGGGTCGTACGACCTCGGCAGGATTTGCGCATGCTTGTAGTGCTTGCCTTGAGACTTATTGCTATTGATATTTGCCCTCCCCGATTTGAGATATCTGAAAAACTAGCGGATTTTAAATCCGGAGATTTTTAATATAAAAAGGAATTTTCACCTGTTCATGACTTACTTAATAATTTCTGTCATTCTTAATAAATTCATGAATATTCGCATTAATAATATATCATTATTTGGATCATTAGTAAGTGTGGAAGTCAACCATCTCGTCTCTACTTCTTCGAGATTAGACGGGATACTTATTGGGTACACGTTGTTTTCGTACTCATACTACACTTCTGTGCATTTTTGTTGCACAGGCACATGCGTCTCTAGTGGCCTACTGGGCGTGACATCATGGTTGATACGGAGACTTAGGTAAGCTGCACTTCTCGAGGCGACCCGCAGCTAGCAGAGTCTCTTTCAGATTATTGTATTTATTTCATGTCCAATATTGTATTCCAGACGGTTGTTGTACTACATTATTTCTTAGAAATTGCTCATGCACTTGTGACACCGGATTCTGGGATGTCTTTGGGTTTATTCAGGAAATTTTAAGAGTTGTTAAACGTTTCATTATTTATTCAGAGGAATTTACTATGTATTGTTTTAAACGTATAAAAGAAGTATTTTCGAAAAATATTTAAACGAGAATCTAATTAACTATTTAGGTTGGCTTGCCTGACAGCGGTGTCCGGCGCCATCACGACTCTTAGTAGATTTTGGGTTGTGACAATATAGCTCCAAATTGTAAGCTTCAAAAGTTGAAAACTTTAGAATTAGACGATGAGTTACGTGATAAGATTTATGGTTTGTTATACGCTTCTGGATCAGAATCCGATACTGAGTCAGAATCTGAAGCTCAAATTGATTTAATTGATTTATCTGATAGTGATAAAAATATTGATACTGCTTGTACATCTTGCAAAGATGATATATGTACTTGTGATAATGATGAATTTTATATATTACAATCTCAATTTCAAGATTTGAACATGAAAACTATTATATCTGATAATGTAATAGAGCTTTTAAAAGAAGTTACTGATGATAAACTACGTGAAAAATTATAAATTTGGTTGCAAGTTCAAGTTCTAGTTCTTTTACATCTTTCGAAAAACAAAGAAACGAATTTGAATATTATGCGCCTTACTCTATGTCAGAAATTAATAATCATCTTCATAAGAACAGTGCACCTACCAGAGATGCTTCTTTTGACGATTTAAAGGTCGAAATTAAAAACTTGATAAGAGAAATTAAGTCTTTTAAATAAAATCAAATGATTTGTGATCACGGAATTACTCAGATAGAGAAAAATAACTCCCTAGCTGAGTTGTCTAATGACAAAAATAAAGGTATTTCTGAAAATGATATTCCTTCTAAAAAGCCTATTAATGATATGTTTCTTGGGATGATGCAAATTGTTACTGCTCATAAATGGTATATCAAATGTACTATTTTGATTGATAATAGTTTTTCCATAACTAATATTGCTATGATTGATAGTGGAGCTGATGTGAGCTTCATTCAGGAAGGGTTAGTACCTACAATATTTTCAAAAAATCACTCATTTGGTTAAATCTGCTTCAGGTCATGCTTTAGATATAAAGTACAAATTACCAAATACTCGAATTTGTCAAGACAAAGTTTGTATTTCTCACTTTTTTATCTTGGTAAAAACCCAGTTATACCCTCCAATTATACTTGGACACCTTTTATTAATGATATTTATCCTTTTACTAGCATAGATTCAAAAGGGTTTACTGTTACTTATAATGATAGAAAAATAAGTTATTCTTTCGTTACAGATCCCGTAACTAGAGATATTAATGTTTTGATTGACATGAAGTAGAGACATGTGGACTCTTTGCAATTAGAATTACTTAGTATGAATATTTTTGATACTTTAAGATCTGCTAAAGTACAGGAAAATATCAAATTGATTTCTGAACAAATTGCTATTGATATTTGTGCTGATCATTCTAGCGCTTTTTGGAATCGAAAGAGGCATATTGTCACTCTTCCATATGAAGATAATTTTTCTTAGGATGATATCTCTACTAAACCCCGACCTTGCCAGATGAATGCTGAATTGGTCGAATTCTGCAAAAAAGAAATTGATAATTTATTACAGAAGGGTTTGATAAAACCTTCAAAGTCTTCTTGATCTTGTACTGCCTTTTATGTCAATAATGCTGCAAAAAAGGAACATGGCGTCCCTAGATTAGTTATAAATTATAAACCTATGATTAAATATCTGAAATGGATTAGATATCATATCCCAAATAAAAAGGATTTGTTATCTAGATTATATAATGCCAATATATTTTCAAAGTTTGATTTAAAATCTGGTTATTGGCAAATTCAAATATTTAGAGAGCATACTTATAGAACTGTTTTTAATGTTCCATTCGGTCAATATGAATGGAATGTTATGGCCTTTGGTTTAATATATATATAAAATTGTGAACCCAATTGTTATTTTATATAAATTTGAAATCGTTGTAGGAATTTATAAACTTTAAATTTCGAATCGGTCTCTGTCACTATCAAAACAATTTCAAATCTAGAACTCGAATCTACAACTTCTATTAAAGGATGGGAGTACTTACTAATTCACTGTAACCTGTTGCGGCACATGCACGAAGCACCCCTGACTTATAGTTTTTTGGCTCTTTACAAAATTATATTTAATTTTATGATCCTACCTCTTTTTTTACATATGGGAGATTTATTTTTACATGTAAGAGATATGTTTTTCACACATAAAAGATCTAAAAAGATTATTTTCTTAAATTCAAAAATGTAAATGGGCATGATGTACAAATAACACTGACTTATAGTAGTAATGGTTTATAAGCACCTCTACCTATTTTTCTTTTCTTTCCTACTCCTAATTACTCCCTCCGGTCCAAAATAAGTGATTTTTTGGATATTTTCACACAAATTAAGAAATCCACCTTTTAGCATTAATTCGCAATAGAATTGACCATATTAACCTTTACTATTTCACATAATCCAATACTATTTACTCCAAGGACAATATAGTAAAAAAAATAATTAATTCATTCTTGAAATTTAGAAAAATCACTTATTTTGGATCGGAGGGAGTAGTATGTAAAAGCTCTACTTACTTATCCTTTAGTCAAATTAGTGTCTTTTAGAAAAACTCAAAGGTAGGGGTGTTCATGGTTCGGTTTGAATCGGTTTTTCCCTAAAAAGAAACCAAACCAAGTAAGTCGGTTTTTCAAATATTAGAACCAAATCAAACCAATTAAGTCGGTTTTTCTCGATTCGGTTTATGTCAGTTTTTTGTTTTTTTCGGTTATTTGTCGGTTTTTTCTTAAATATAAGACATACACTACCAAACACATATTCCGGCGACCACATTTTCAATGTAACACTATCAAATCAATTGCCCTTTGAGAAATCTATTATTTACCAAAATATATTGATGATAATTGAATCAAATAGTGATGAATAATTTAAGGACTCAATTAAAAATATGTTATTTTTAACACGAAATGGATTCTT
This sequence comes from Nicotiana sylvestris, assembly GCF_000393655.2. Taxonomy (NCBI): domain Eukaryota; kingdom Viridiplantae; phylum Streptophyta; class Magnoliopsida; order Solanales; family Solanaceae; genus Nicotiana; species Nicotiana sylvestris. The sequence goes on along the minus strand of NC_091060.1, from coordinate 14,462,173 downwards.
ACACTAAATCAAACTAGAATGTAAAGGTAAAGAACTATATTAAAAATGCAAACTATTAACATTTATCATAAATTTTTTGAAACTTTGTATAATATATATATATATATATATATATATATATATATATATATATATATATATATGTTATAATAAATTTGAAATAGCTACTCCTATAGTCGGTTTGGTTCGATTTTTTTCTGGTTAAAATCAAGACCAAACCAAATTTGATCGATTTTTAAAATTCAAAACCAAAACAAAACCAAACCAAAAGTATAGATTTTTTTAGTCGATTTAATTTGATTTTCGATTTGGTTCGATTTTTCGGATTTTTATAAACACCCCTTACTCAAAGGTTTTGGAAATTAAGAAGACAGGAAACGTCTAAATGAAGTAAAGAGATTCCAAAAAAACAAGTCACGTGCATCCAATTAAGACAACTTAAAAAACTTCCACAAAATCAAAGGAAAATAGACACCTATTTAATTTCGTGTCCCTTGGGGCAGTAGACCCTGACCCCATATGTCCGATTCATATCAATGTCACATTCTTCAAATTTTGATACGTTAGCCAACATATCTTTTTTATGGCTCTCTCATTTCTTCCTTTCTTTTTTCCTCTCTTTTTACTTGAAAAATAAGAGCTCCACGTAACTTATCACATGGGTTTAGCTGCGTTGTGTACCGGGCCGGTTTGATGATTTTTTTGAATTAATAGAGTACTATATATGAATACATCTTATCATTTTTTGTTGTTGTTGTTAATTATCTTATCATTTTATAACAATTAAGAAAATAGGCAATAGCAATGTAAAGAAAATTGAGCTTTCACACCTCTCTTTTCTCCTTTAGCTTCCTCTAAATTTCAAAGCTTAGCCTTACCATCCGTTAATGTTAGATTAGTTACTGTTTATGGGAGTATTTTAGTCACCTATTATTTTATTTAAAATATTTTTAATTAAAATTCAGAAAACGCTTTTTGACAGCTTTATTTTTAAATTCAAAAAAAAGTGTCTATTAGTTTTAAAAGGTGTGTTATGAAGAGATAAGTCAGTTGGAATTAGAGGTATTATAAATACTTATATCATCTTCAAAACGAAAGATATCAAAAAAATTTTATCTCTTTCTCTTTTACTTATTTTCTACAACTTACAACTATTCTGTTCTTATGGAAAATTTGAGTTAATTGATAAAACTCAAATTTCAGATGCTTTGTAAAATTCTGGAGGAATTCTGCTATTATCCCTACAGTAACAAAGTGGGAAGCTTAAATTCCTTTACACTATCGAAGCCAGATTATTTCATTTAATTATTTTCTAATAGGATCTATTCAAAATAAATACGTACACACTATCATCCCTAGACCTCACATGTAAGAATATACTGAATTTACACTCACCCAGCAAATATGTAGTTAAAGTATTCATATCAATATCACATCAGCTCTTTATCTTCCACTACTATGGATTGTGTTGAGATTGACAGAATTCCCCTGTCCTCGAACAAAAGTCTTGAAAATTTGGGGAGAAATTAAAAAAAGTCAGATTTACAGGTGGTCATTCAAAAATAGTCACAATTTTAAAAGTCATCAAAATTTAGTCAATTTTGATGTAAGATATATTTGAAAGAAAACACTGTTTAAAATCCAAAAAATACTCTAGCATAATATATTGGAACTCCAGTATATTATACTGGAGCCAGCAAAGTATACCGGTCCAACATAATATGCTGGAAGTTCATACACATATGCACCAAACTCCAGTATATTATGCTGGATCGGTCTATGTTGCAGCAAAATAGTGGCTATTTTTCAATGACTTGGCAAACACTGGCTATTTTTGAATGACCAGTCCGAAAACTAGATAGTCCGTGCTATTTTAACGAAAGTTTGAGCACTGGAATAGAAAAAAAAAATTTTGGTAGGAAGCACTATCCGCTTAATGGGCCTTACATGGTCAGAGGCGTAGGCACCTTACTTGAAGCAGTGTTTGTGATACCGCTTCGCCTAATTATTTTTGTAATCCATATGTATAAATAATAAATAAATCAAAAAATATTGGGTACACTATACAAAATAACACCGCTTGTCATTATAGTAATTTATTCATTTATTTACTTTTTTTAAAATTGACATCACTTACAAAAAATGATGTGTACGTTACTGCGCCACATCGACTATCGGGTATTGGAAAAAAGAAAAAAAAAAAGACTCATATATATATATCTCTTTGAAATTAAAAAAAATGATAGCGCCATTTGTCCTACCACATGGGTTTAGCTGTCTAAATACTAGCAGATGCTGATATCGCTCTCGTATTCCCTTCTTTTATTTAAAAATGGTCTCGAATTAATTGCCAGATCTCTATCAAATTCCTTATCCATGTTTTGTTAGTCCCACGTCCCTAATATTGCTCGTCTTTTTTAACAAAGAGTTAGAGACAAATTTTAAATTTTAAATTAATAAATATACACTATAATTGAACTCAATAATAGGAGTATAAACAAATTATGTGCAAGTAAACTGAGGGTAGTGGTTGCAACCGAACCAACTAATTTGCAATTATCGGTACGATATAGTCATCTAGCCACACAATTATTTATATTTTACTTCATTCGTCTAGATTTCTCAAGAGTCGAACAAATTTTTTTTTTATTATAATTTTTTCATATGTCTTTTAAATATTTTAAATTATTAGTTATTGCCTCGTATAATACTTTTTACGTAATTTTTGAATATGTAAACTTTATTTCAAAAAACTAAAAAAATTATATGTCCAAACACATAAGCAAAATTAAAAAATTTAAATCTCAAAAAATGAGGGGTTGCTCTGATGGTAAGCAACATCCACTTCCAAAAAAGAGATTGTGAGTTCGAGTCTTCCCAAGAGCAAGGTGAGAAGTTCTTGGAGGGAAGGATACCGGGTTTCTATTGGAAACAACCTCTCAAAAAAGATTAAAAAATGTCATAAATTGGGAGAAAGAAAGTAGAGTTTAAGGCTTCTGGCAGCCGACTTATTTTCGACAAGAATTTATTATTTCCACATTTTACATATTTAGGAGGAGGGAGTGGTGGTTTCATTTTCTTTAGAAGTAGTCATCAACTTTACTTTGGTTTACTTGTTGGTGACGAGACTACGTAATCCCACCTACGACTTCTAATGAGCAAACGGATTAATAATCATAGAATTCAAACACATTACTTCAAATTTGTTTACATGTTCAAATACAATTTTAACTTCTAAATATTTTTTTCAACTTAATTTTATATATTAATTTCTTTCATATATCAATTAATTCATGTCCAAACGCCTGCATAATATTGTGCCTTATACCATGTTTTGTATGAATACCTAGACCTTTAAATCATTTTTAAGAAATGAAAAATATATATTTACACTCAAAAAAAGTTACGCCTTTTCATATTCGTTATTCAGATTTTATTTTTCTATTTATTGATCACAAGGAAATAATTTTGTACTATGAAAGGTTACTACTTAGCTTGACTTGTCTCTTCACTTAAACTGGGACGCGGAAATAATAATAATAATATCACATGACAAATAACATCAAAAATATCTGAATCACAGGTTAGGACCACATTGGCGGAAATGGGGATGTTTTGGGACCATAATTTTATTTTTTGTTTTGTTGTGGGTGTTTGTGGACCACTCAATAGTAGTGTTGTTGTTGCCATTATTTTGCCAATTTCTTCGACTGCTTAATTAAAAGTTAAAAGTACCGTACTTCTTTGCCAAACTTCCACGTCTCAAATTTCAAACTGCTTTTTTTGACTCCAATCGACCGTACGTTCGTTATTCGTTGTTGACAATTTTGTTACGTACGAAGAAAATATAGGAAACAAAAAGAAAACTTTTATTCTGTAGTGTAAAAATGAAAAATTTTATTTTGTGTTTCATTCCACGGACACTAGTTGTATGAAACACCTTTTTTATCTCATAATTTTGTGGACTTAGATTTTGTGGACACAGAAGTATAAGATTGCGGTCTACAATTTGTGAGACAAAAAAGAGCATCACACAACCAGCGGCGGAGCCACTCATGGGCAAGGGGTGTCAATTGACACCCCTTTGCCGGAAAATTACACTGTATAAATATGTTAAATTCTTAATTTTATGTGTATATATTATACGTTGACTCCCCTTGATTTTTTTGTGTGCTTATTTATATTTTAACTCCCCTTAGTTAAAATCCTGGCTCTGTCACTGCACACAATTAATGTCAGTTGTGTGAGGCACACAATAAAACTACTCTATAAAACTAGTTAGGAGACTTAGTGGGCGTTTGGACATAAGAATTGTAAAATTCCGGAAAAAAGTGAAAATGATATTTGAAAATTAGAGTTATGTTTGGACATGAATATAATTTTGGGTTGTTTTGAAGTTTTGTGAATGATCTGAGTGAAAATTTTGAAAAACGGCTTTTTGGATTTTTTCAAATTTTTGAAAAATTTCAAAATTCATCTTCAAGTGAAAATCTGAAATTGTATGATCGATAGAGCCAACCGACTGACTTCGGCCGGTATTATCCGACTGATTTCGGTCAGTCAATTAAATTCCAAAAAAGAAAAACTTGCCAAAAAAAATCAAACGACGTCGGTTCCGACCGAAGTCGGTTGGTATTTTTAATTATATAACAAAAAAATATATCATATGGGAATCAAACTAAGGTTTGTATTGTGTCAGGATATTATTCTACCACTAGACCTGTTACGCTCCGCAATATTACACCGATATTATGCTTTACAGTATTAAGTTATGACAGTGTTGTACCCTGTAATATTGTACGTCGGATTTGTCATAAGGTAATTGACATCAGTTCAAGTAAAAGATTATTTGAAGATTATAAGGATTATGTTATTTATAACAAGCGATGAATAAGCGTTATGAAGGATAAAGGGGTACACGGATTAACAAAAGCGAGTTCCGTTGGGAATGGCCAATTTGGAATAAAATACGGGTCGAGCGATAATATCCGATAATTATAAATTAGTACCATGCAAGGTACTATATGACCATGATAGTGTAATATATAAAGTATATATGAAGTATTTAAAAAAAAATAGAATTTTAAGTAATTTGTGATAATTTTTAAATTATGCGGGTAATAGATTAATTACCGAATAACGAAACATTACCCGGTTAACTAATAAGTGGATAAATTAATAAAATAACCCCTCCCCAAATGTGGCAAGAAGCCACAAAGCTTAAGAATTGACTAGGTAGTCAAAAAGCTAGGTGGCTATCTAGGAATAACCTAATAATGATTTAAGGGCTAAATTCTCGGAAAGACTTGTAAAAACTTTAAACATTTTATCTTTTGCCTCATTTTAATGTCTTGGCTTGAAACCAAGAACATATGAAGCAGAAACAAACTTTAATTTCAAACAAGACTCCATTCCAAGCGAATTCCATACACAAAAAAACGTTAGAAGTCTTAAAAACGTAAAAGCAGAATCAATTCGTCCAACTTCAACAAATTTAAGCAAAGTTTCGTCCGATTTCAGAAGCAGAAGCTTCACTTCGATCAAATAATTCAAGGAACATGTATATTAAAGCCCTCCCTTCTTTCTTTTGGCATGGTCCATACTATACTGAAGAAACTAACAAATACACAGTTGCCATAAATTACTCTATTCATAAAAGTAGCCGGGGTATCTATATTCTTGATTCCCCATGAAAAATATTATTATCGTCTGATCATGGGTCCCAGAATAATACACAATTAAAAAAGTTTATCCGGAAGGAATATCAAGATTATTACGTATTTTTCATGCATTTCACGCATTTATACATGTGCATTGACCCATGACCAGATGTCGTTATATACGCGTATATATGTATATTATATTTATAGGGGATACGGGAAAAGGTTATGGCGTTATATACGCACAATCACCTGATCAGCTGGTATATGATGATGATGTTGCCCATAGTGACTGAAATATGATTCAAACAACGTTATATACACATATATATGTATGTATATATATGTATATACAGGTTGAGTCATGTACTCTATATTTCTTTCATGTCTCTTATGTATTTATTTATGTGCCTTACATACTCAGTACATTATTCGTACTGACGTCCCTTTTTGCCTGGGAACGCTGCGTTTCATGCCCACAGGTCTAGATAGACGGGTCGAGAGCCCTCCAAGTAGGCTATCAGCTCAGCGGAAGGTGTTGGTGCACTCCACTTGCTTCAGAGTTGTGTGTCTGGTTAGTATGATTTAGATGTATATTGTTTGGTATGGAGGGACTCTGTCCCGACCTTTATGACATTCATATACTCTTAGAGGCTTGTAGACATATGTCTTGTATGTGAAAGATTGTACGGCCTTGTCGGCCTATTCATTGAGATTATAAAGGATCATGTTGGCCTATTAGGCTCATATGTCACATGTATATGATGGTGTAATAAGAAAGATACGTTCAGCTGGTACTCGGTTGAGTAAGGTACGGGGTGCCCGTCGCGGCCCAGCAGTTTGGGTCGTGACAAAAGTGGTATCAGAGCAGTTCTATCCTAGAGAATCTACAAGCCGTGTCTAGTAGAGTCTTGTTTATGGGTGTATCGTGCACCACACTTATAAGCAGGAGGCTATAGGGCATTTAGGACTGTCACTCTTTCTTCTTACTCTAGATCGTGTGGTAGAGCTCAGTTTTAAGAATTCAAATTCCTAACTTCTATTTTACTCATAATAAGACGATACCTACATCCACAAAGACGGTTGGTAAAAGACATGGCTATGGAAGAGCTGAGTCAGAGGAACTCGACTTTGCATCATGGTTATGATGAGTAACTGCGAGGTCTTCAGCAGATCATGTGTGTACTGAAAGGTGTAAGCCTCTTGATAAGGAACCTTAAGGCAATAATATTTATCCACCTTTATGGTGAAAGATAATGCTTTCAAGAAGTAAAAAAAGCAAGATAAAGAAGGGTACGAGGCGCCCAGTTAATAAAGGTTAACAACGTTTATAATTGAGGCAGAGGAACATAAGCTTTTTGAGTTATATTCAACAGTAACAGAGGTATGTACAATTGGTCACACCCATTTCAGTTATGCCCAGTGAGGGCTAACATGTATAGTTAAAAGGAGGATGGAATATCAAGATCCGGCTGGGGTTAGAGTAACCCAAATTGGTAAATGGATTTCTTTCATTTGTTGACATTCCCGAAGGGTATTACAAATATGCCAATAGATCTTCTTGTGAGACACCCAGATGGTACGCCCTAAAATATTATGATTAGATGTGAATACTAGCATTCAGAAGATAGGAACTGAAAGCCTGGATGGGATAAATATTACCTTAAGTGCGACTCTCTTCCCTAGTAGAGCAGGGATGTTGAGCAACCCAAAGAGCCATTGGATGGAGCAAAGGGAAGCTAAGAGCAAAAGAATATCTTGTTCAAGTTTTCAGAATAAAGTGATCGGCATAAATGTTAGCGGGAAATAAGAAAAGAGTTAATGAAGCATTATGAGTAAGATGTGATACATGGATGGTAACGGTAGATCAAAAGATGACAATATTATAAAATCTATAGTCAAGTGAATGAAGAAATGAGAAGTTACAGGCCTTAGGACAACAAAAAAGTATAGGTCATACAATCATGTCCTCATTTTGAGAAATAGTTCGCAACTCTAGCATGGTTACTAAGAGGAAAAGTTAGACCCCAGAGTAATAGAACTAGTATGGGCTGATAAACAAGATAAACTAAATATGAACTAGAGACTGAATGATTGGAAGGTACTTGCATCATGGTAATGTTAGATTTCATTTCGGTGGTAATAGAATGGAGCATAGAAGGAGATTCATGATGAATTTAGAAAATGGTCATTCAGTGAGACGCTTCCCTAGAGCAAGCAATGTGAGCAAAGTTAAGCTTAAGAGACTGTATGTTCCAGTTACGCTAGGTGTCACCCTTGCGAGTAAGGGAATTTGTCATCCTTGGTATAGAAGGATTGCCGCGAGGCGAGTAAGGATCATTGATGTTGAAAAACGATGCCAAAGATGAAGAGGTAAAACATCTATAGGTATATCCTCGTGGCTTCAGCTTTTAGTATACCCCTAAAGGGGGGAATATGGAGTGATGTGGTATTAAATTAGAATTAAGTGGTTCTAGTAACTATGAAATGGTAAAGGAAGAATACGATAAATGAAAGAGGAATGAGATGGCACTTATCCAAATTTTGCAGATACGCAATAAATAAGGAGCCAGTGTGAGACGTAAGTTAAGACAAAGGAAATAACCCAAGAAAGATTACGAGGAATATTGATATAAAAATGGGCCAACGAGTAGTTAGTAATTGGTTAGGAAGATCCTAGTTATGGATAAACAGGAGGTTACAGGCAAGTCATCAGATCATGTAAAATAAACATAGTAGAACCCAACATGGAGAATTCATCCTCGAATAATATCATTATAATACTTGAAATATATTCAAACAAGCTTCGGGGTAGTTAAAGGTACCGTATGAGTGTTACTGTCACGACCCAAACTGAAGGGCCATGACTAGCACCCGACCACACTTGCCTAGCACCAACGTACATTTCATCTAACCTTCATTATTATCTTTTAAGGCTGACGAGATCAATATAAATGGTAGATCTAAATCATGGACAATCAGCAATAAAATATGACGGCATGAACATACATAGCAGGGGATGACCAGAAAATCAAGAAACTACATATAAGGTATGAGCTACCACGCTACTATGAAAGACTATAAAACAAAAACTAGCCGACAAGGCATACCAAACTATACATGAGCTGACACCTGTCTATGAGCCTCTAAAAGAACATAAGTGTTGCAACATAGCCGGAACAGGGCCCCGACATACCCATAATATCTATAACAAAAATTGCATACCAAGACCAAGGCAAGTTCGGAGAAGGGATCTCGCCAATCACCGCTGAACTGGACAGTCTACTGTGGTGGGGGAGCTGCACCTACATGTCTATCAGGACCTGCAACACGACATGCAGCGTCCACAAATAAAAGGACGTCAGTACGAATAAAGTACTGAGTATGTAAGGCAAGGAACCATAAATACGATCAGTAATGTAAGCAAGGATAGAGAATATACAACATGTAACATCTTAGTACCTCTGAGGGCTACTTACATGAAATGCATGATACATATGTATAAATACATAAACCTTTAAAGCATTCGCCTCTATGGGCATCATTATCATCATATCGTACCCGGCCATAATAGGCTCGGTAGAATCGTACCCGGCCACGTGGAGCTCGGTAAAACCCAACTGATCAGTGGTTGCACAATAGGTGCCGTACCCGACCAACTATAGCGTGGCTCGGTAGAGTAAAATAGATACATATATATAATGCATGCTCGACTCATGGAATCACATTCTAAACCTTTCGGAGTGACGTAAGGTCGGTATCCTCTGTACACGTTATTAGGACTAACTCTTCACTATGAACCTTATAAGAATCAGGAAGTACCAACAACATTGATAACATAAGACTAAGAGAAGCAACATTAACATCAATCGTTCCATAAGAGGGAAAACAATGTAAGTACTGCTAGCTTCTAAGAGTAGAGTATCTTGGAAGATCGTTCATTACATTATGTACAATCGGAGTCGTGCAAAAGAAGGAAAGGGATAGCCTCACATACCTTGTATATACTGCCCCAATCTCAAGCTATGCAATTGTCAAAACTCCTTAGTCTACAATAAGAGAAACGATACTATCGTTATCATTTAAGCGTCATAACTATTATGTATCGACCACAACCTATTTTACGATGAAACGGACAGCACCTCCCCTATATATATGACCTCACACCATTCAAAACAGTCACCAAACAGCCCAAACAACATCAATAATAAACATATTGAGCCTCCCAAAATAGTCCACACACAGCCTAATCACTCCATACATACGACGACCACCGTAGTCGTGTCAAACAACCTGGAAATGTTACGAATAACTATCAGCCCATAACCCTACATATATATGGTGTTTCTCCACACCCTTCCTCCTCCAAAACTCCACAAGATAGTAGTAAAATACGCAGCCCAACAACAACGCAAAACAGTCCACAAAACAATAACATTACTACCAAGCCTTTCGATATATATCTCACAAGTTCTAGCTTCAATGGCTTAGCCGCAACTTGGATAATCTTAAATACATATAGAGTAAGAGGTTCCTTACCTTTATACAGAAAGAACAACTCCAATTTGACCTTAAATTTCCATGAAATATCCCTCCAATGCTGCCACAACAACAAAAAAACGAAACTAGCGATCAATTAGTGTTTTTCGGCACTAGAATCACTTTAGAAGGCTTGAAATCACCTAGGATTGATATTAAGAACATTAGGGAGTATTTACAGAACATAAACCCTTTAAAACAACCTCCCACACGAGCTGGAACGACACAAAAATGAGCAACAACAAGAAGAACAAGAGACTTACTAGCGCCACGGAATTCCCGACACTTGATTTGTGTTGTTTGCCCTTTTTTGGGTCTTGAATCTTGAGAGAACCTTGAGAGGATGTTCCTAGGGTTCTAAGGTCTGAAAATAGTGAAAAGAAATGACTTAAAACGGGTTGGAGTCATCCTATATAGGTCCAAATATCTTAAACCGACTTAGTGGGCCCCATAGAGAGGTGCTTGGCGCAGTCTCGCGAAAACGCGAATATCTCTCTACTCCGAGATCGTATCGATGAACGGTTTAATGCGTTGGAAACTAGACTCATAGATCTTTAATTTGGTTGGTATATCACCCCGTAATTCCTTGTAAATTATGAGAAAAGATTAGAAACATTTGACCCAATGTTTAAGTAAAATTATGAACCTAAGTTGCGACAACTTTTGTCGACTTTTGTTTCATAACTCGTTTGACTTCAAGACTTATGATACGGATATTATATGATTAAAATACCTTAATAAATGACCTCTTGAGTGTATTAAGCACCGCTAGATTACCTGAAAATACGAGTTACAACATCCTTGATTCGTTTAACTTCTAATACTGGTTAATCACCCTTATACACTCTTGTATCACTTAAGACCAATAGGATTGACTTCTTATCATCTAAAAGATAATTCCTTCTTGGATTTATGTTAACTAATATATGGCATGAACTAACACATGTGGATATGGGTTGTAACAGTTACAGGGATAAAAGAAAGTGCCACTAGGAAGGTAGTCAAAACATCAGTTCAGAAGCAACCATACAAGCGCAAGGGCATGGACATAAGCAACTACAGATGATTATAGGCAAGTAAGGACATCAAAAAGGTCCGTAATAAGCTCACACCTTTACGAGAGTCAAGGGTTCTCCCTAAGTACTACAACGAAAGACTAGTTGAGGAGATAAGAAAGAATGATTCAACCTAAGCATAACGACCTAAAGAGGAAATAGTCGTGTAACAACAATCTCGCAACAATATTGTAAGCATTCCAAAGGAAAGTCGCACATACCGTGGCTAATAAACGGGAAGTAAGAATTAAAAGTAATATTCGAGATCATATGAGTTGTATGAAAACTCTGGCAAGTGTAGGCACTAAGATAAGCTAAGTATGGACGCAACAAGGGGGCAAAAAGCCTAAGAAAAGCAATAGCTTACGTTAAAAGAAAGCTAGGATGGAACAAAAAATTATTTGACCAATGATCCAGAGTTATTACATTATGGATACACTCAAGATTTTGGAGCATTATCCAGGCAGCATATTTGTTGACAATCATACAACTATAGAAGACTCTGGTATAAGTTAATAGAAAGAATTGAGTCCAGGGCATAGACAAAAGATTGAATTGTTAAAAGATTGTATCATGGATATTCCAACGCCCATGAAAAGCTAAGGTAATAACTGATATCATGAGCTACGGATCAGAAGATATCTTAAGCCTACGTAAAGGCTGATCAGAATAAAGAGGAAACTAAAGAATTACATCACCCAAGTAAATCAGGAGTCTGACTATTGGACCTAGAAAAATTATAGAAGTTGTGCTTGAGAACATGACAAGAATCACTCTTAATATCAGATGTTCAAGAGAAATAACACAACAACCATAATCTATAATGGCTCTACAAGGAAGCCAGTTAGAAGAAGTACCAGCCTCATAAGAAGTCGGTACGAAGCTCCCACCAGATTGTGTATGTACCAGAGGTGCGAGTATTATAATAGAGCTTCAAGTTATGAACGTGAATTACACCTAGGTGGAAGGGAGGTTATGAAAGAGATAGAAGATATGATACGAGATTTTAAGTAAGTAAGGTAAAAGTGAACAACGTACGAAATACTAAAATGCGGAAATTGTGAATAGTCCATACTTCGGATAGAAGGTCATAAGTATCCGGATTCAATATCTAGGAATGATAGCAGCATCGTCAGTGGCATATCTTCTAGCCTATGGTTTCTACATATTTAGAGGTGTAATTAAAAGAGTATAAAAGAGTTAGAGACGATGTGGCGTCTCGCTTGATATTCCGGAATAGCATAAGGAAATCTATGGTGCAAGCAAGTTGAAGAAAGGTTGCAAATGGATATGTGTATGTTGCAAGATAAAGTATGATAGAGCGAAAAAGGTTTAGGAAGACAGGAGTAAGGATAAGAAAAGGCGAGTGAGAAGATGACGAGAATGGATAAGTCCCCGGGATTAAGCCTATGAAAACAAGAAGAGCTGATGGTTTCTCTAAGTTATGGAAAGCTCAGTATAGCCTGAATGAACTCAAAGGAATCTAATAGCCTGTTTGGCCAAGCTTCTCAAGAGGCCAAAAGTGCTTTTTTCCCAAAAGCACTTTTTTTTTCCTAACTTGAGGTGTTTGACCAAGCTTATTTGGGGAAAAAGTGCTTTTGGGAAGAAGTAGAAGCAGTTTCAGAGAAGCAGAAAAAAGTAGCTTCTTTCCAAAAGCAAAAGCAGAAGCAGTTTTGACTTTTCTTCTTACCTAAAATACCCTTAACAAAATATAGTATATACCAAAATAACCCTTAAACTTAATACTTAGAATATTAATTTACAAATATTTCTTCTTATTTTTAGGAAAACTTTCTAATATATAGTGACTTTAGGGGTGAATGCTTTTATATGTGTTGAAGGAATTTTAATATATTTAACTTATATTAAAAGAATTAAGTATTTTTTAATTTTATTTTCATATTTTACTTAAATAAAATGATTTTTTTTAATTATTGCATGTAATAACAAAATTTTGAGATTATTTATTTACTTATAATATTAATTATTAAGTAAATCTATTCATGTCCTTATTCGTAATTTGACACTTAAAAGCACTTTCTAAAAAGCTTGGCCAAACACAAATTATTTCTCACAAGTGCTTTTCAGACTGATTAGCCAAACACAAACTACTTCTCTCCAAAAGTACTTTTTTCAAAAGTACTTTTGAAAAAAGCACTTCTCAAAATAAGCTGATTTCTCCAGCTTGGCCAAACAGGCTATAAGACTAGTAGCATTTAGAAAAGATGGAATGCTGCCCTGATAGTACAATGAGGGTGTAATTGTGATGGATAAAGGATGACATTTAGGCCTTTAAGTGAGTAATGATTTGAAGAGGATATCATGGATTGTACGAGATTAAAATACCCACATAAGTGAATCACATTGGGATGCTATAAATACGTTCATTAAAGTATAGTATCACCCCTAAGTGGATCAGGAAAATCACTTCAAATATTCCTCGATGGAACGTAAGCCCTTGTTGCAGGGTATGACATAAGAAGTTTCAAGTTATCAGTGGTATATTGTAGATTAATATTAAGACGAATAAACAATGGATGGACAAAAGTCACAAAGTATGAGATGAGATTAGACTGCCATTCTTAAGACGAACGGTAATGAAGGAGCATTGAAGGACTGAGATTTATACCTAAAGAATAGGCAACAAAAGTAACTGGGAGCTTGGTAAGAATACCTCAGTAAAGGTAGATTGAAGTAAAAATTATGGTATAGTATAACCCATGTAAATGCAGTAAAGTCATATGAATAGGTAACTAGATCTATGAAATGAAATATGACCATATTCGTAGGTTCTACAAAGTATCGAGCAAAAGATTTCAGTACACCTATAGAGACCCAGAGAGGCATCCTATTAAGCCTTGTATATACAAAGTAAGGTCTAGATATTGAATAAAAGATAAAAGGAAAAAGCAAAGATAAATCACATAAGTATACTTACAAAGACAGGGTCATACAGGTTGCATGACATGAGGTAACAGTAGTTGCAAGACTAGGAAGATTTAGACCACAGGTCATGATATGAGCAAAAAGACTAAAGGGGGGAATACCCTAGACTTTGGATTTATTCACAGAGCAACTGCTTAAATGGCAAGAAGAGTATTAAGGTATTCACAAAAGCTATAAGTTACGAAAATGATAAGAGCATCAGCCAACATTCGAGGATGAATGTTCCAAAGGTGGGGAATGATGTTACGCCCCATAATATTACGTCGATATTATGCTTTATAGTATAAGTTACGACAATGTTGCACCCTGTAGTATTGTACGTTGGATTTATCGTAAGGTAATTGACATCAGTCCAAGTAAAAGATTATTTGGAGATTATAAGGATTACGCTATATATAACAAGCGATGAAGGATAAAGGGGGCCAACGGATTAACGAAAACGAATTCCGTTGGGAATGGCCAATTTGGAATAAAATATGGGTACGAGCGATAATATCCGATAATTATAAATTAGTATCATGCAAGGTATTATATGACCACGGTAGTGTAATATATAAAGTATATATGAAGTATTTTGAAAATAAATAGAATTTTAAGTAATTTGTGATAATTTTTAAATTATACGGATAATAGATTAATTACCGGGTAACAAAATATTACCGATTAACTAATAAGTGAATAAATTAATAAATTAACCCCTCCCTCCCAAACGTGGCAAGATTCCACAAAGCTTAAGAATTGACTAAGTAGTCAAAAAGCTAGGTGGCTATCTAGGAATAACCTAATAATGATTTAATGGCTAAAGTCTCAGAAAGACTTGTAAAATTTTTAAACATTCTGTCTTTTGCCTCATTTTAATGTTTTGCATCATTTTAGTGTCTTGGCTTGAAACCAAGAACATATGAAGCAGAAGCAAACTTTAATTTCAAACAAGACTCCATTCCAAACAAATTCCATATACAAAAAACGTTAGAAGTCTTAAAAACGTAAAAGCAGAATCAATTCGTCCAACTTCAACAAATTTAAGCAAAGTTTCGTCAAATTTCAGAAGCAGAAGCTTCACTTCGATCAAATAATTCAAAGAATAGGTATGTTAAGACCCTCCCTTTTTTCTTTTGGCATGGTCCAAATTATACTGAATAAACTAGCAAATACACAGTTACCATAAATTACTCTATTCATAGAAGTAACAGGGGTATCTATATTCTTGATTCCCCATGAAAAATATTATTATCGTCTGTTCATTGGTCCTAGAATAATATACAATTGAAAAAGTTTATCCAGAAGGAATATCAAGATTATTACGTATTTTCATGTTTTTCACACATTTATATATGTGTATTGACCCATGACCAGATGACGTTATAAACGTGTATATATGTATATTATATTTATAGGGGGATACGGGAAAAGGTTATGGTGTTATATACGCACCACCACCTGATCAGCTGGTATATGATGATGATGTTGCCCACAGTGGCTGAAATATTATTCAAACGACATTATATACTATGTATGTATGTATGTATGTATGTATGTATGTATGTATGTATGTATGTATGTATGTATATATATATATATATATGTATATGGGATATGTGAAAGGTTATGGCATTATATATGTATCACCACCCTGATCAGCTGGTATACGATGATGATTTTGCCCATAATGGCTGATATGATATAATGGGATGCCCTCAGAGGCTGATGATGTTATGAAACATGTACCTATGCTATGCACGACATGACATTCATACGCATATGCATGATGCTAAAAGTATTTTATAATTTACAGAGTTATTTAGTCATACAAGTTGAGTCATGTACTCTATATATCTTCCATGTCTCTTATGTATTTATTTATGTGCCTTACATACTCAGTACATTATTCGTACTGACGTACATTTTGCCTTGGGACGCTGAGTTTCATGCCCGCAGGTCCAGATAGACGGGTCGAGAGCCCTCCAAGTAGACTATCAGCCCAGCGGAAGGTGTTGGTGCGCTCCACTTGCTTCGGAGTTGCGTGTTTGGTTAGTATGAATTAGACGTGTATTGTTTGGTATGGCGGTGTCACGCCCCAAACCTAGGCTTGGACGTAACACGACACTCGGTGCCTGACTACATGTGACCGAGCGAACCAACTGGCTGGCTGAATCAACATGTGGTATCATAACATACTGAATGCGGAAGATAAACTAACACATGCTGATATATTGAAAGTCTGGATGATATAAATCAAAGTGCGGAAATACTAATACAATTCTAAAACATATTTGTAGCCAACATAGCTTAATATGAAAAGCCCGTGACTTTGTCTAACTGTTACTCTAGTCTATGAAGCCTCTAAAAAGAACTGAAAACACTAATTGTAACAAAAAAAAAATACTGAAGAATGTAAGGTAATGAAAATGCCCCGAAAGAACTAGGATCACCAAATAGCTGGTACGAGAATCCTAGCGCTTGGAATCATCAACCTGTAAATCATTACCTGCATTGTGAAATGCAGGCCCCGGGCATAAGGGACGTCAGTACATTTGAATTATACTGGTATGTAAAGCAACTGAAAGAAAAAATTATAAATGCTGAAACTGAAATTAAGCTGATAACTGAACTAATATCTGATAGCTGAACTGATAACTGATAACTAGCAACTAAAATGGTAACTAATAATTGAACTGAACAAAGGAAGTAAGGATATGAATACTCCCTCTCCTGAATGATGAACAACCTATTTATCTGAATAATAAACTGCGGCCTCAGGCCCTATATATATATATATATATAAATAATAAACTGCGGCCTCATGCCCAATATATATATATATATGCACAAACTGCGGCCTCGGGCCCAAGTATACGTATACATAACTGCGACCTCAGGTCCAAAATGCATAAAGCATAAACTGCGGCCTCAGGCCCAAAGATGCATAAATCATAAACTGCGGCCTCAGGCCCAAAGATGCATAAAGCATTGACTGCGGGCTCAGGCCCAAATACAGGTGTTCAACATTCAGGGATTTTAAAATTAGGAACTGAGAATCATACTGTAATACATAATAGTGAAATACTGAATCACGCTGAGTTACATGATACTGGAATACTGAATCATACTGAGCTACATATTACTGGAATACTGAATAGGACTAGAATGGGACATGTATTCTTGATCTGATTATGAACACTGAAACTTCAACTGTCTATAACATACTGAGTAAGCTATACTGAGACTTAGGGACATCAAACCCAAGTCTATATTGAATACGAACTGAGCTCACGATGTTCAGAATGAAAGTCATGAACGAGTTATGAAACTAGAGAATAGAAGTTCTACAACTATTCAAGGAACTAGGCTTAACTATATTTCTGAGGCAATTGATACGTCGTAAAAGGAACGTAGTGTAGGGAGGATCATTAACATTCCCAAACATAGAGAGTTAGCCTCACATACCTCAATGTCTCCCCTTAGTGATACTACAATGATCCACAACACTAAGAACCTTCAATCTACAATAGCAATATCAAATGAAAACAATATTAGTAACAAATTCCATAACTTAATCCATTTAGGCATATTATCAAACACCTTGTAGGCATAAACCTCTACATCTCATCACCATATAATTAGTTCATCTAATTACCACCATTCATCAACAATTTATCCTACCATTATGATTAACCAATTTATAACTTTCAACATCATGTATATGACCATCCATTCACACCCAACCAACAAATCCTATCAAATAATCACCCTTAAATCCCTACCATGATCATGTATTTAAATTGGAAATTTATGACTTCCAATCACCATACCATAAGTTGTAATACTTGATTTATACTTCATGATTCCATAATAACACCATATATGTAAGTCTAAGGGTGTAGGATTACCTCTTGTAGACCAAATCTTGAAAGACAACTTTTGGGGTGTTCTTGAGATTTTGAAGAAATCCTATGAAACCCAATCAAAATCATGTTGTAATTAGTGATTGAGAAGTGAAATAACCATGAAAACACACTTAAAAACTCACCTTAGGTGTGCAATTGGATGCCTTGGTCGAGTTGGGGTGTAGAGGAAACCCTAAGCTTGAGATGTGACTCAATTTCTATTATTTCCGGCCTTTAAAGTATTTAAAACCTTCCAGACGCGCTTGTTCGCGCGCTTGTTCGCGCGCGAGGCAGAATACTCAGCAAAACACGCGACTTCGCGCTCTTGTTCGCGCTAGTGACACCTGACCAGTAAAATGGTCATAACTTTCTGTATACACCTCCAAATGATGAACGGCTTGTTGCGTTAGCAAATAGACTCAAAGGGCTTTAATCGGATAGGTTATGAATCACATAACTCGTTGTAAAACCGGAGATATGATCGTTCAAAGTGAGGTAATATGCGTATTCATTCACAGTTTTAGTCCATTTTGAAATCTTCCAACTTGGCTTAGACTTAGGCCTCTCCTTAGACCCCAATTCACCTCTAACATAACTTATACACTTATTAACATAACCACTCAATTACCATCACGCTAATACTCGTTTAATACATCCACAACCGATTCAAATTATGGGGTATTACATAAATAGTCCTTGTCCGTACACAGCCGATTCATATTTACGGAGTATTACATTACCCATACTCATCTTAATAGGGCTTCACATGTCTAAAAGATCACATTAATAGTCAACATCCACAATTAATCCGGATTTATGGGGTGTTACATTATCTCCCCCTTGGGATCATTCGTCCTCGAATGATTATTCTGGCTGTATCTTAGGATAACTCTGGACCATAAATGGGTCTAGTGTGAACATGAACTTTCCTTAACACGTGCATACTAAACTGAATGAATACACGATCACTGAACTGATGAGGTACTGAATTGAATAGGTACTAGACTGAATGGCTACTAAACTTACTAAACACTGAAAGACATGGAGATTTTAATATAAGGTCTGAATGAGAAGGTTAGATAACTTCGACATTTCTCCAAAATACCTACCAGCTAACTGAGCATAACACTAGCTCCATAGGGCATAATAATATGCATAACATGAGACATATACATGAATACTGAATTGGCGCGAATAATCGAGTGCTGAACTGACGTGAATATCTACTCATTGAACTCACATCAATACCTGAGTATTAAGTTATCATGAATATCTGAGTACTGGACTGACATGAGTATCTGAGTACTGAACTGACTTGAATGTTCTAACGTGAGATCTGAATACTGAAAACATAAATGTTGTGACATGAGATTTGAATACTTCGAAACTTGAATATTATAACATGACACGTGAAATACTGGTGTACAACCGCTAATTATGGTAGAAATTCTAACTCATAAGCTACTTACCTGATCCTTCATAGGATCCCATATGGGCTGATGTATCTGGGATTGAGCTTTCCTTTCTTTCCAAATCTTATAACACCTTTCATAGGCGAAACTTTTAGAAACACCCAATCATCAACTTGAAACTCTAGTTCTCTATGTTGCATATTCAAATAGGACCTTTGACAACTCTGAGCTGTCTACAAATGCTATTGAATCAACTTGACTTTCTCCATAGACAGATACACCAAATCTGGTCCCCGCAACTCTGCTTCGCCAACTTCGAACCTACTAATTGGCAATCTACACCTTCGCCCATAAAAATCATACTTTCAAAATGAGCGAGATAATCCTATTATAAGGTCCATATTTACCATCTCCACTAATGGATGTGTGTGTTTTGAACTTGGTTTTCTGTTGCTCGACTTTCACTTGCTGACAATTTAAACACTTGGCCACAAGGTCTGCAACTTTCTTTTTCATGTCGTTCCACCAATAAATCCTCTTAAGATCATGATACATCTTTGGGAAGCCTAGGTGGATAGAATACCTGAAATTTTGGGCTTATAACATCTTCCTCCCTCGCTAAGTCCATCTGTGGTTGGAACACACAATTTATCCTGGTACCTCAAAGTACCATCATCTCCCCCTTGTTCAAAAGCCATCATCTTAAGCATGTGAATCCTCTATTTCAGCTACAACAAGTAGGGATCATCAAACCATTTCTACTTCACTTCGGCTACTAAGGAGGAATAGGTCATGTTCTAGACAATAACTCCACTATCTTTGGTGTCTGAAAGTCGAACTCCTACCTTGGCTAAGAAGTGAACTTCTTTCGACATAGTTCTCTTGTCTACCTTATTCTTAAGCTTTACTTCCCACACTTTATTATATTCTTAAGCACTTCCTGAAAACACTTATAGAATTGTTGTGAGCTAAGTCTATACTCAGAAATTAGAGTCTCATGCGATGGCACTACCCTCGTGATACATAACTGGGCATGATTTTTTTTATAGCCTTTCTGTGATCACTTTATCATCAATAACTAAGCTCGGTGATCATTGTACTCACTTTGTGTTTCTTACACATGCTAGACATAATTCCTGTGGTAATTATACAATTTTCCCTCATTACCAAACTGATTTTCTTTTTCATATCCCATGCTAACTATTCGAGTTTCAGATCTCCAACTGGACTTACTGAAAATTTTCGCATCACCCTTTAGACCACATGTCTTATACTTGTGGATCCTTCTCTTTTTGCTGGGATCCAAATAACTTTTCTTATTTTCTGCAATTCTTTGCACTCTACGTCAATGACGACTCATCTTCCAACTTACTTCTGAAAAATCTTTCTTACTAGGAAAAACTAAATTATTCACTTAACGGAAAGCTAATGTATTCACAGCTATCATATACAATCTTAATAATTTAACTCTGCTCACACTGTCAATCCTGGAGAAACCACATTACGATAATTCCTAAAGGCTATTCTTCTATAGTTTGTGCTCTCACTGCTAGCTAATATTTTTTTCTCACTGCTGCTGTACTTCGAGTTTAACTTAAACTCTTTGGGTTCTAACACATGTTCGGTATTTCAAACTGTCATCCACTCACTAGAGTAAACCTGGCTAAGTGAATCAAATTGTACCCCTACTAGCTCTGCTGAAAGTGCTAATTCACTGTATCAACTCAAAACTTATTTACTATTCTTTTACTAACCACCTGTTAGCATCATATTTTCTTATCCTGCTTTGAATAACTAAAGTGAAGCATAAGGTTACTCCTAAATTCCCTCATCATCTGACCATATTCTTTTGCCACATACTATCATTCTTTTCGAACTATGTACATGGATCACACTTAGAGAAATTCATCTGTCTTAAACAAAATTAGAATATGTAACCCCAAACTTTCTATATAATATAAAATCATATCATACTATAAACATCCCGGGTAATCACTTAGTCACATAACTTAAGGGGAATTGTCATATCCTTTATCTCACAATAATAGCTGCTTCTTATAGCAATTCACTAACGTGGTACTTTCTAATTCTGATTTGAATAAATTTAAACAACTTAAAATCATTCCCTGAAATTCACTATTGGCTGCTCTTAGTTCTCATTGCATACATCATATCTTATAGTCATTTGCATGAGTTGTACGAAATCACATCTTTGGTAATAACAAACGTTTCTGACTCCTAGGTATTTTACCCTTAGACTCTTTTCTGTCCAAAACTATAGTGACCAATGTTGGGGTCTAACATCCAAACTATCATCATCCAACTTGTGGCTCCATTTCCAAGAATTAAAAGAAATTGTTCTCTAAGGTAAAACCAATACGAATACACTACCATGCACAAACTTATCCTTCAATGTATACCATCATTTGATAAATCACTTCTTGCACCATCCGGTGAGTCTTGGTCTTAATCCAGACCAAAAGTATGCAAAGGTTTCGCTATAATCACTATTACTTATATTTTCTTTGAGCATCCATATGTATCACCGTATACTCACAAGTCTCCAAAAATTTTGATACACTAAAAATTAGATATTTGGTAAACATATAACTGAATACTAGCATACTGAATAACCATAAATTTGCTAACTGAAAGACTGTATAACTGGTAACTGGGGTAAACTAATAGCCGTGAGACATGATAACTGCTTTGGTACTTTCTGATAAGGTTAGGCTATAATCTGTACTTCTATCCATTGCATCCCACTTTCAACATCTCCTCAAATCTCATTTGTTACCTACATGTATTCCATAGTAATACCACAATAGGCAAATCATCCTTTCTAGAACCTTATACCTTTCTTGCGCGTCGCTTGGGTATAATACGTTTGGAATTCGATAGGAAAAGAAGGTTAACTATTGCTCTAAGATTCATGGCACGATCTAGAGTAGAAAGAGATGAGACAATCCTGAATGTCTTGGTAGTTAACCGTTTATATGAGTGGCCGACACACACATATAAAAGAAACTCCACAGACACGGCTTCATAGACTCCCTAGGACACTTGAACCTAGTGCTCTGATACCAAGCTTTGTCACGCCCCAAACCTGGGCCTGGACGTAACACGACACTCGGTGCCTGACTACATGTGACCGAGCGAACCAACTGGCTGGCTGAATCAACATGTGGTATCATAACATACTGAATGCGGAAGATAAACTAACACATGCTGATATATTGAAAGTCTGGATGATATAAATCAAAGTGCGGAAATACTAATACAATTCTAAAACATATTTGTAGCCAACATAGCTTAATATGAAAAGCCCGTGACTTTGTCTAACTACTACTCTAGTCTATGAAGCCTCTAAAAAGAACTGAAAACACTGACTAACAAAAAAAAATTCTGATGACTGTAAGGTAATGAAAATGCCCCGAAAGAACTGGGATCACCAAATAGCTGGTACGAGAATCCTAGCGCTTGGAATCATCAACCTGTAAATCATTACCTGCATTGTGAAATGCAGGCCCCGGGCAAAAGGGACGTCAGTACATTTGAATTATACTGGTATGTAAAGCAACTGAAAGAAAAAATTATAAATGCTGAAACTGAAATTAAGCTGATAACTGAACTAATATCTGATAGCTGAACTGATAACTAATAACTGATAGCTGCACTGATAACTGATAACTGGCAACTAAAATGGTAACTAATAATTGAACTGAACAAAGGAAGTAAGGATATGAATACTCCCTCTCCTGAATGATGAACAACCTGTTTATCTGAATAATAAACTGCGGCCTCAGGCCCAATATATATATATATATATATATATATATATATATATATATATATATATATATATATATATGCACAAACTGCGACCTCAGGTCCAAAATGCATAAAGCATAAACTGCGGCCTCAAACCCAAAGATGCATAAATCATAAACTGCGGCCTCAGGCCCAAAGATGCATAAAGCATTGACTGCGGGCTCAGGCCCAAATACAGGTGTTCAACATTCAGGGATTTTAAAATTAGGAACTGAGAATCATACTGCAATACATAATAGTGAAATACTGAATCACGCTGAGTTACATAATACTGGAATACTGAATCATACTGAGCTACATATTACTGGAATACTGAATAGGACTAGAATGGGACATGTATTCTTGATCTGATTATGAACACTGAAACTTCAACTGTCTATAACATACTGAGTAAGCTATACTGAGACTTAGGGACATCAAACCCAAGTCTATATTGAATACGAACTGAGCTCACGACGTTCAAAATGAAAGTCATGAACGAGTTATGAAGCTAGAGAATAGAAGTTCTACAACTATTCAAGGAACTAGGCTTAACTATATTTCTGAGGCAATTGATACGTCGTAAAAGGAACATAGTGTAGGGAGGATCATTAACATTCCCAAACATAGAAAGTTAGCCTCACATACCTCAATGTCTCCCCTTAGTGATACTACAATGATCCACAACACTAAGAACCTTCAATCTACAATAGCAATATCAAATGGAAACAATATTAGTAACAAATTCCATAACTTAAGCCATTTAGGCATATTATCAAACACATTGTAGGCATAAACCTCTACATCTCATCACCATATAATTAGTTCATCTAGTTACCACCATTCATCAATAATTTATCCTACCATTATGATTAACCAATTTATAACTTTCAACATCATGTATATGACCATCCATTCACACCCAACCAACAAATCCTATCAAATAATCACCCTTAAATCCCTACCATGATCATGTATTTAAATTGGAAATTTATGACTTCCAATCACCATACCATAAGTTGTAATACTTGATTTATACTCATGATTCCATAATAACACCATATATGTAAGTCTAAGGGTGTAGGATTACCTCTTGTAGACCAAATCTTGAAAGACAACTTTTGGGGTGTTCTTGAGATTTTGAAGAAATCCTATGAAACCCAATCAAAATCATGTTGTAACTAGTGATTGAGAAGTGAAATCACCATGAAAACACACTTAAAAACTCACCTTAGGTGTACAATTGGATGCCTTGGTCGAGTTGGGGTGTAGAGAAAACCTTAAGCTTGAGAAGTGACTCAATTTCTATTATTTCCGGCCTTTAAAGTATTTAAAACCTTCCAGACGCGCTTGTTCGCGCGCGAGGCAGAATACTCAGCAAAACGTGCGACTTCGTGCTCTTGTTCGCGCTAGTGACACCTGACCAGTAAAATGGTCATAACTTTCTGTATGCACCTCCAAATGATGAACGGTTTGTTGCGTTGGCAAATAGACTCAAAGGTCTTTAATTTGATAGGTTATGAATCACATAACTCGTTATAGAACCGGATATATGATCGTTCAAAGTGAGGTCATATGCGTATTCATTCACAGCTTTAGTCCATTTTGAAATCTTCCCACTTGGCTTAGACTTAGGCCTCTCCTTAGACCTCAATTCACCTCTAACATAACTTATACACTTATTAACATAACCACTCAATTACCATCACTCTAATACTCGTTTAATGCATCCACAACCGATTCAAATTACGGGGTATTACATAAATAGTCCTTGTCCGTACACAGCTGATTCATATTTGCGGAGTATTACATTACCTATACTCATCTTGATAGGGCTTCACATGTCTAAAAGATCACATTAATAGTCATCTAACACATCCACAACTAATCCGGATTTATGGGGTGTTACAGGCGGGACTCTGTCCCGACCTTTATGACATTCATGTACTCTTAGAAGCTTGTAGACATATGTCTTGTATGCGAAAGATTGTACGACCTTGTCGCCCTATGTTTTGAAGTTACAAATGATCATATCGTCCTATTAGGCCCATATGTCACGTGTATAAGATGGTGTAATCAGAAAGATACATTACGTTGGTACTCGGTTGTGTAAGGTACCGGGTGCCCGTCGCGGCCCAGCAGTTTGGGTCGTAACAAGACCATTGGTATATTTTGTGTTAAGATTTTTTTTCATATTTTATTTATACTTTTTAATTGCACTATAACCGACCGATTTAAAGATAAAATTATCGACTGAAATTTGTTGATTTTGTAAATATTAATTTTAATTTATTTTAAATAAAAAAACTAACCAAAGTTGGTCGGTTTCTTGAAAAATAAGTTTCACAGAACTCAAAATAGTTTCCCGCATATCAGCGTAATTTTAATTTATTTTAAATAAAAAACTAACCAAAATAGTTTCACAGTCGGTCGCGGTTGTTTTTGGCCAAATTTCTAGTAATTGTACTTATCGTTAGGAATTCTTATGTTGCGGATGGATTCTCTGTTTTCACAAGAATCAAACCTTAGTCGTCGTTTGTTTCTCATAAGAATACAAGATAACTACATAAATGGAAAATTACAAATAATATAAAAGCTATCTCTATCACTCTCCCTTAATCTAAAGGGGAGGAACGACCATAAAGATTGTTGAGAAGATCCTGAAACCTTGTAGAAGAAAGTACTTTGGTGAACAAGTCTGCCAATTGCTGAGATATGTGAACATGAGAAACAATGAGATTGCCTTGATTCACTTTTTCACGAATAAAATGATAATCCGAAGCCACATACTTAGAATGAGAATGATAGACAGGATTATGAGCTAAATGTATAGCACCAATGTTATCACAGTTAGCCAACATAGGAGTTTTAAGAAAAATGCCTAGATCACGAAGAAGAAACTGCAACCAAGTAGCTTCCGCTGTTGCTATAGCTAGAGCTCTATACTCCGCTTCAGTACTTGATCTAGCCACAGTAGGTTGCTTCTTCGCTGCCCAAGAGATTAAGTTATTACCAAGAAAGATACAAAATTCAGAGATTGATCGCCTAGTGGATGTGCATCCAGCCCAATCAGAGTCAGAATATATAGTAAGCGACAAAGGAGAACGAGCATAAAGCTTTATTCCATTTCTAATAGTGCCCTTGAGATAGAGAAAGATGCGCTTGACTGATTGTAGATGAATTTGGCGAGGCTTGTGAAGAAATTGTGAAGCAAGGTTAACTGTAAATTGAATATATGGCCTTGTAAAAGATAAATATTGAAGGCTACCAACCATTTGTCGAAAAATAGAAGCATCATCAAGCAATGGACTCTCAACAGAATTCCAGTCCATCTTGATGTGAAGAGGGCTAAGAACAGGCTTTGATTCGGCTAAATCAAAGCATGTTAGAATATCATTTATATACTTGCCCTGTAACAACAAAAGACCATATGAATTCGGGACTAATTCCACACCAAGAAAATATCTCAAAGGACCCAAATCCTTCATGGAAAACTCAGAGTGCATGGAAGAGACAAATTGATGAATGAGATTCTTAGAGGATCCAAATACAGCAATATCATCCACATAAATTAATAGAACTAAGATTTTACCATCATTTTGAAAGATAAACATGATATGATCAGGGTTAGACTCTTTAAAACCAAGACGCAACAGAAATGTTGCTAGCCTATGGAACCAAGCCCTGGGTGATTGCTTCAAACCATATAAATATCGCTTTAATTTACATACATGAGTGGGGTAATCAGGATTCTCAAAACCCTTAGGTTGTCTCATAAAAACATCCTCATTCGGTTCATCATGAAGGGAGGCATTTGAAACATCAAGTGATGCATCGAACACCCTCGTTGTAGAGCTAGGGATAGTACAAGACGAACTATACTCAATTTGATCACAAGAGCAAATGTTTGGTTATAGTCCAACCCTGGTTGTTGCGAGAATCCTTGAGAAACTAATATTGCTTTGAACCTGTCAATAACTCCATTAGAACAATATTTAATTCTAAAGACCCATTTATTACCAATAATATTTGCATCTGAGGGAGGAGGAACTAATGTTCAAGTGTTATTCTAAATAAGAGCATTATACTTATCACTCATTGCATGTTGCCAGCGTGGATCCTTAATAGCTTGAGCATAAGAAGTTGGTTCAGACAAGGAAAATGAAATACAAGCAAATAGAGATGGAAGGATACACGGTTTAAGTGAACCAGTCATGGCTCTAGTGACCATCTTGTGAGTACGTGTAGGAGTCGTAAATGGTTGAGGAAAAAAAGTAGGAACGACATTTGAATGAGAAATTTGACGGGATAATGCAAAAGATGAATATAAGTATAAAATAGAAGGAGATTGTGATAAGATGACTTCAAGAGATGTGGAGATATTAGACAAGATAGGACGATGAGAATTTGTGATTAAATTTCCACGAGGGATAGGAATAAGAGAATGAGAAGTTGTAATTGACTTGGAACTTAAAGTTGCGAAAGAATCTCGAGAAGAAGAGGACAACTCTTGTTGGAGATTACGAGAAGTATAGAAAGAGGGTAAGTCTTATTCAACTGTCCTAAAAAAAATAGGAGGTGAAGCAGAAGAAAACTCACTTAACTTTGAATTTAAAAATTCTAGGGTAAGTTATCATGTAAAACATGCATTGAAGGGGAAGAATTCTTATTAGAGTTTGCATTCAAGTTATCAGATGAGTTACGTGTAATATCACTTTGAGAGGGGAAAAGTGTGGAGAATAATCAAGATTAGGTGATTTGAAATCAGTGTCTTTTAAAAGAAAAGGAGTCTGGGAGTTACTAGGAAATATTGAGAGATACGGAAATATGCTTTCAACAAATTTAACATGCCTAGAAATTAGAACTTTATTAGTAGTAGGATCCAAGTACTTGAAACCTCTGTGCTTGGTGGAAGTTCTCAGAAAGAAGCACGGAATTGAACGAGCTTCAAATTTATTTTTATGACCAAAAGCAGTAAATGGAAAACATAAGCAACCAAATACTTTAACAAGGTTATAATCTGGGGAGCACTCAAAAAGCATTTCATAAGGTGAACTAAAGTTAAGAACTGAAAGAGGGGAAATATTGATTAAAGTAACAAAAAGACAAACATCTGCCTAAAAGGAGAATGACATAGAAGCTTGAAATAAAAGACATCGCAAAATATTATTAATGTGACGATGTTTTCTCTATGCACGTCCATTTTGGACGGAGGTGTGAGGACAACAGAAACAATGAAGGATGCCACGGTCCTTAAAGAAACTTTGAAATTTGGGATTATCATATTCCTTTCCCCCATCTGATTGAAAATATGAAATAGAAGAATGGAAAATATTAGCAACCATAAGATAGAATTCTTTGAATTTGTCAAGGCATCAGATTTGTCGTGCATCAAATAAATCCAAGAAACTTTGGTGTAATCGTCAAGAAAAGGAATGTAGTAACAATAATCAGAATTTGAGGGTAATGGAGCTTGCCACACATCAGAATGTACTACAACAAAAGGTTTATTTGCACGACTAACTGAAAGATTAAACTGCAATTTTGTTTGTTTGCCCAAATGACAAACAGTACAAGAATTATTGTCAAAAGACGAAACATAAGGAATCAAATTTCTATGAGCTAAAGCAGCAAGAGATCGTTGACCAAGGTGCCCGAGCCTTTGCTCCGTTAAAATGTATTATGCCTCTATCCAATCCATGTACGCGTCACACAGAGTATCGCGCGGGGCGCCGCGGACGCGTAAAAATTGTAGAACTACTCTATTTCGGTCTAAAAAGGGTATAATTGTCAAAATCCATTCTTACACGATTAAAAGGGGGAAAACAGCCATTATTGGGGAGGAGACCTGATTTTAGAGAGAAAAAGAAGAGGAGATTCATCTTGAAGCATCAAAAATCAAGAGGAACAATACATGGAGCAAGGATTAAAAGAGTTTTTCTAAACTCTCTTCTTGTATTTATTTATTTTATGTTTAAGACTTATATTGTTGATATTTGTATGATTATGAGTGGCTAAAAACCCAAATATTCTGGGGTCATGGATGTTAGATGATTATGTTGTTTGAAGCTTAAATTGATAATCTCGAATTTATCGTTATAGATTGTTTATTTGATTCTGCTGTTAATTATTTTATTGCATAGCTAAGAGTGAAATACTATTTATGAATCTTGAGTTAAACTTGAAAAAGGAAATTCTTGATTGCACATAGAATCAAATAGAACAAGATCTTGATCCTGGGGATCGGGTGAAAGATTAGCGATTAAGATAGAAATATACTTAATTGCCTTGTTTGGTTGAAAAATAGGAATTCTAATGCATTTTGAGTTAATATTAATGTCATCGAAATATAGGTATTAATATAACTCGAATAGGTGCATAAGAATTTGACAAATTCTTATGAGTATTATTAACCCTATAATCAATAACCCAGATAATTTAATAAATCATTCTTAAGCTAAAAGCATAGCATGATCTCTAGCAAGTCCATGACCCTGAATATATCTTTTATTAATTGTTAAAAGAAAATTCCGTAAGTGGCGTAGTAACTTTGCGTTGTATTATTGTTTGATTACTAGTTAAATTGTAAATTGGTTATTTATGTATTTTGTTTTGAATTAGCTTGATCGATAATTATTTGAGTTTACATCAGTCGATAAGTTGATCATAATTCCTCGTGGGAACAATACTTTACTTATTATTATATTACTTGAAGATTGCGTACACTTGCGTGAGTGTTTTGGTCGCAACAAGTTTTTGGCGCCGGTGCCGGGGACTTAGAATTAGCTACTTGATTGAGTTAAGCTTTTATTAGCTATTGGTTTAAGCATTAATTTTCTGTTCACTTTGTTTGTGTCACGCAGGCTCTTCTCTTGAATGCGGAGGAGTAGAAGCACAAACAATCTCTTCCCTCTTGATCCTGAAATTAAAATAACACTTTATAGAGCAAGGAAGGAGTTGGAAGTTAGATACAAAACAGAAAGAGAGTAGGACATTTTAGTTCAACCACAACCAACAGTGATGGCAGGTAATGGAGGGCGTCCGGTGATAGAAGCTGTAAGGCTAAATCTTGCTAATATGACTCAGGCTATTGTGAAGCCTGATATCACTGGTCACTTTGAGCTTAAACAGTACATGGTATAGCTGATTCAGTCCACTGGGCAATATGTAGGTATATCTCATGAAGACCCGCAGAGGCACATTCAGAATTTTTTGAAAATTACGGATACTTACAACTATCCAAATGTGGACTATGTTAGGTTGACCTTGTTTCCTTTTTCATTGTTGGGGGAATCTAAAGAATGGTTGCAGAGGGAGCCTGCTAATTCAATCCATACTTGGGATGATTTAGCAAAGAAATTCTTAATTTAAGCTTTTACCCACTAAAAAGACAAAGTCTGCGGAGCCAGATTCTTGGGTTTTAACAATGAGATTGTGAGACTCTTCGACAAGTTTGGAAAGATACAAGAAACTACTCTGAGACTGTCCACATCATTGTCAAACTGATGAGGTATTGGGCCATGCTTTTGTTGATGGATTAGATGAGACTTCAAAGATGAATCTTGATTTAGCTTGTGGAGGTAGATGGATGGCGAGACCGTATAGTGAAATACAACTTCTGCTAAACAACTTTACTGCTAATGATCATAATTGGTAAGGTGAGAGAGAACCAAGGAGAGCAATGAAACAGAAAGCAGCAGGGGTATCAATCAATTAAATAAGTAGAATGACAATGAACCAAACACAACAAATGCAACATTTTCAACAAATGTCGATTTGTTGTGAAATGAGTGGTGACAATCACACGAGTGATATGTGCCCTACGAATCCTGAATCTATTTATTACGTGGGACAACAAAACAGAGGTCCGATGAATCAACAGGCACAATATGAGAACACTTACAACCCAAATTGGAGGAATCATCTTAATTTCTCCTGGGGTGGAAATCAATCACATAAGAATCAATATAGACCCCAAGGAAATTTTAATCAACCTCAAAGGCCACTCCAACAGATAGAAAAAAGTACAAATGATTTGTTGAAGAAATTGTTACATGACAATCAACAACTCCGAACTGATTTCAGAAATCTGGAAAGACAAATGGGACAACTAGCTGCAAATCAAAACACTAGGCCTGCAGGTGCTCTTCTAAGTGATACAGAGAAAAATTCGCAAGTTAGTGCAATTACACTTAGAACTAGAAGGGAATTAGAATAAGTTCCAAAGAAGAGAAAAGACAAGCTTATACCTGAGGGTGAATTGATTCCCAAAGAAACACAGGAAACAAAGAAAGATGATACAATTTCAACGCCTGTGAATGTTCCAAGGCCATCACCACCTTTTCCACAAAGATTGCAGAAAAAGAATGATGATCACATGTTCAACAAATTTCTCTCTATGTTGAGTTAGATTCAATTGAATATTCCGTTGGTAGATGCGATTCGCGAAATTCCAAAGTATGCCAAGTACATAAAAGATATTGTGGCTAACAAGAGGAGATTGACTGAATTTGAAACAGTTGCACTTACTGAGGAGTGCACTTCAAGGGTCCAAAATAAGCTTCCTCAAAAGCTTAAGGATCCTGGTAGCTTTACTATCCCTATGGGGATAGGTAATGTTGATGTAGGCCATGCACTTTGTGATTTGGGAGCGAGCATAAATTTGATGCCATTGTATTTGTATAAAAGATTGGGTTTGGGAGCTCCAACACCCACCACTATGATGTTGCAACTAGCAGACAGGTCTATAGCTTACCCGGAAGGGGTGATTGGAGATGTGCTGCTGAAAATTGGAAAATTTATTTTCCCGGCTGATTTCATATCTTGGATTTTGAAGTCGATGAAAAAGTTACTATTATATCGGGAAGACCTCTCTTGGCTACAGGTGATGCTATAATTAAAGTAAGAGAAGGAAAAATGATCATGAGAGTTGACAATGAGGAAGTTGTTTTTAATATATACAAATCAATTCAACTTTCTCGCCATTATGAAGAGTTGTCTATGATATTTGTCATGGATATGGATGAGCAACTTATTGACCCAAGTGTATATTTGAAGGATTCTTTAGAGAAAGAAATCGTGTTGTTTGAGAGTTTGGAGATTAATGATGAGGTTGAAGAGATGACGCATATTTTGAATGCATCATGTGAATATATAAAAGGTTTAAATCCCTTTGAACCTTTGAACAAGCCAAATGGTCCTCCTTTGAAGACATCAATTGAAGAAGCTCCAAAATTGGAACTAAAGCCTTTACCTTCTCACCTTCATTATGCTTATTTGGCTAGTTCTGGTACGTTACCTGTTATTATTTCTTCTGACTTGCCTAAATTGCAGGAGGAAAAATTGTTGAGAGTTCTATGTAAGCATAAAAGAGCAATTGGGTGAACAATGTCTGATATAAGAGGTATTAGTCCAGTTTTTTGCATGCATAAAATTCTCACGGAGGAAGGACACAAGCCGATCATAGAACAACGCCGCCGCCTAAATCCCAACATGAAAGATGTGGTAAGAAAAGAAGTGATTAAATAGCTTGATGCAGGTATTGTATTTCCAATTTCTGATAGCAAATGGGTAAGTTCAGTCCAATATATTCCAAAGAAAGGGGGAATGACTGCAGTGAAAAATGAAAACAATGATCTGATTCCCATTCAAACTATTACTGGGTGGAGGATTTGCATAGATTATAGAAAATTGAATAATGCCACCCGAAAAGACCATTTTTCTCTCCCCTTTATTGACCAAATGCTTGATAGATTAGCTGGACAGGAATACTACTGATTTTTGGATGGCTACTCGGGAAATAATCAGATTGTTATAGCCTCAAAAGACCAAAAGAAGACCACATTTACATGTCCCTATATGACATATGCATTTAAAAGAATGTCATTTGGTCTCTGTAATGCACCTGGACTTTTCAAAGGTGTATGATGGCTATTTTTACTGATATGGTTGAAAGATTTGTGGAAGTATTTATGGATGATTTTTCTGTATTTGGATGTTCTTTTGATGAATGTTTAATGAATCTTGACAAGGTACTTTCTAGGTGTGGAGAAACAAATTTGGTACTGAATTGGCAAAAATGTCATTTCATGGTAAGAGAAGGTATCGTCTTAGGGCACAAAGTGTCCAAGAATGGATTGCAGGTAGATAAAGCAAAGGTGGAAGCAATTGAAAAATTACCTCCACCGACATCAGTTAGAGGCATTCACAGTTTCTTGGGCCATGCAGGTTTTTATCATCGTTTCATTAAAGATTTTTCAAAAATTTCATCTCCTTTGTGTAGGCTTCTTGAGAAAGATACATCCTTCAAGTTTTATGATGCTTGTCTGAAAGCATTTGATGAGATGAAAAGAAAATTAGTTACTGCACCAATTATCATTACTCCAGATTGGAAACTTTCATTTGAGTTGATGTTAGTCAGGTGCAAGTATGAATTTGGCATAAAATCAATGTACAATGATGTAGGGGTGTAAATTGTGAGCTAAAAATCGAAAATAGTCTAACTTTGTGAAAAATTGGCCAACCGCGTCGCGTGGGGTGTCGTGCCACACCGCGCCAGGCAAAATTGCACAAACGAGGCGGAAAACAATTTTTTTGGAGCAGCTGGGATTTTAGCACTACCGTGCCGCATGGCGCGACGTGGTAGGCTTAATTAATTTTTTTTTAAAACCCCTTAAATCCGAACCCCCTTCCCCTTATTTCATTTACCCTCTCCCAAACTTTCTTCCTCTCTAAGACTAAACCCAAAGAAGTAAAGTAATAATTTCACTTAACAAATCCATCCATAAATCCTTCTTCTTTTTGCAAGGTAAGTATTCTCTTCTCTCTTTTCCTTCAATCTAGTAGTATTTAATTTTGTCTTTCTTTCTTATTTTCAAGTATATTAGTATAAACCCTAGCAAGAATTGTGTTTTTAATTTTCTTTTAGTTTCTTTTATTAATATTGTTGAAAATAGTATTAGAAACTTAGAATGTATATTATCTTTGTGATTATGGAGGATTTTAGGGTGTGTTTAGGTGATATGAGTTGAGTTTCTTGTTGAAGATTGTTGAGGGGTATACTATTTCGAAAATACATGTAAGAAAGTGAAAAAATGTGCATTGAATATTATTGTGAAGATGTGGTGATGTTATAGTTGTGATGTGAGGCATATTTGTGTTGTTGATATGTTGAATTTGCCTTATTTCAAGTTGAAATTTTAAGAATACAAGACATGCCTACAATATCTTTGTTAAAATATCTAAGTGACATGAAATTGAGTAATGGTGTAAATTGAGAAACAAATTGCATTGTGAGATGCTATTATTGATAACAACTATGACATTAGGCTAAACCATGATTTTTCACTTACTTTATGTAAAATGATATGTAGGATTCATGCTAATGTGTCTATGTAGTATATTTTATATAATAATTTTGGATTTCTTAAAATAGACTAATTTCTTTTATGTTTATTTTTAATATTTTTAGCCTAGTTTTTTATTTTTATTTTATTTTTAATTGTTGCAATTCTCTCTAATGATTGGGTAGGCCGATAAGCATTATATCATTCTAATTGATGAACATGGTAGTCTGAATCCCTGTTATACATGCTAAGGGTCAACATGATAATAACATAAGTGTGGAGTATTTACTCCACTTGCTCTTAAAATGATTTTTGTGTGTTTTTTAGCTAATATATCATGTTGTGTAGATATAATGTCTCGGCACCCAAGTAAAAGATCAAACGCTGGCCTATCTGAGGCTGCATCTACTAGCCGACGTGGAGGTAGAAGGTCACCCCTCTGGCACCAGTTGAAGAGGAAGAGGAACACTTTGATCCTGATGCAGATGAGGTACCAGAGTGCAAATATGGCATCAGGGCTATTCCAGCCCATATAATACAATGGTTCCAATCATTTGTTCCT
This sequence comes from Nicotiana sylvestris, assembly GCF_000393655.2. NCBI lineage: Eukaryota > Viridiplantae > Streptophyta > Magnoliopsida > Solanales > Solanaceae > Nicotiana > Nicotiana sylvestris. Next base: position 14,426,957 of record NC_091060.1, on the reverse strand, counting down.
GTTGTGCCACCAACTCCTGACGTTGCCATAGATGAAACAAAGCTCGCTCGTAATTATAATGCAATATATACTAACATTTGAGCTTTGGGTTTTGAAGGGTTGTTTCGCCAAGGTTATAGTGTGAATATCAACTTGGTAAAAGAATTTTACGCCAATTGGCAGCCAGGAGGCAATTTAGATGCAAGTTACCAAGTCAAGGTCAGAAAAAGAGTGATTCTATTTTCTTCAAAGGTTATAAATCAAATAATGGGTTTCACTGAGCATTCACATAAGCTGTTTCAGAGGTTCCTTCGTAGACCAGACTACCCAAACATTCGCAGGCAGCTATGTGGTGCAGATTCCTTTACCTTGTGGACAAGAGATTCAAATGAGTTTCACAAGAAGATGAAAAAAAGAACATTCCAGCGTCCTACACGAGTTATTTTGAAGATAATAAATGCCAAAATCATGCTGACACAAAGTGATACAGACGTATCAAAACTAAAGGTTTGTTTGATTTATGCATTTTTAACAGGAATGCAGGTTGATCTTGGGAAAATTATGCTGGAACACATGTCAAAGGTGAGACCTTTTGGGGGACGCCGCTTACACTATCCGAGTATGATCACACGGTTATTGCAGATGCACTACATTGAAGAAGAGTGTCACTATGATCGGAAGATAGAAGTAACAAATCCTATCTGGGCGCTTGATGTCACGACTGTGATAGATCCACATGCAGCTGCACTTAATGCCGATCAAAGGTTTGTCCAGGTGGAAGAGACTTTGCAGATATTATTTGCTGACCTACGCCTTAGCTCTTCTAGAGGGGAAGTGAACTTGGAAGAGTTACAACAAAATCACCCTCTATCTCCTTTCACTCAACAGTGGTTAGGAATGGCTCAGCAAGGACAATTTCCACCGGTTGAAGATGTGAACTCTATTACCTCAGATGACGAGGAATATTTGCTCACCTTTGAAGATGAAGATGTTTAGGCCAATGGCCTCAGGGAGTCTCTTTTCTGATCTATTTTGATCTTTTGCATTAGGGACAATGCAAGTTTTTAAGTGTGGGGTGACTTGCCCATATTGTAATGTACTTACTTTTGTATTTTTTGTATTTTTGATTGTTTGATTTTGTTTAGACTGTTAAACTTTTTGGTTTGGTAGATTATAGCGTTTGTAGGTAGTAAGTGGTACTAATTTCGATTTTTTTTCCCGACGATGGATTTTCTTGAGGGAAATAAAGTCAAAATTCGAAATGCCTGTTTTTAAAATTATATATATATATATATATATATATATATATATATATATATATATAATTGCCTTTTATTTCAGTTTAGTGTATGCTAGTTTTGGTTTAATTTAAAAAAATTCTCTTGGTTTATCTTTATACCACGGTTCTTTTTCAAGGGTGTATTTGAACCGGGTATAGTGTAATTTTTTTAGTTCAATTGAATAAAAAGTTCCTAACTTACAGAGTTAATCTCCTCTTATGCACATGCTTTAGAAGTGGTATGTACTTTATTTGTGATGCTCAATCTCAGTTCTTGATTCTAAAGTAAGTGCCTTAAATTGTGTATTTATAACTATGCTTAACTGTTTTGACTAGAGAGTCGAGAAAGATCCAAGCTTGAGTGAGTTGTGTGCCAATGTGTGAGTGAGGTTGTTGAAATATTCTGTGATTAACAGTTTATATTTAGAACTTGCCCTCAAGTGTTTTGCAAAGCGAAATAGTAACATTATTTAGTTTAGGAGATGATATAGGTATTTCTTTGTTGAACCAGGTTTATAATTGTTCCCACCTAGATGTATATATCTTAGTCAAACCTTTTGAGCCGTTAATCCTATTTCTTTGGCATCCACATTACAAACCTTACCAATTTGTGTAAATATATCAGTTGTTTGAACCTCTATCTCTCATGAGCACTTAGTGTTGTTTTAATGTTGTTAAAGTTGAGAAGAGATTGGTTGGTTTGTTTAAAAAAAAATAAAAAAAATTGAAATAAATAAATAAATAAATATATATATATATATATATATATATATATATATATATATATATATATATAGGGGATTAATTTTCATTAGTAACATTCCCTAACTTATGGTGCTTAAAGAGAATGAGATTTGTTGTTAGTATGTAAAACCTCAAAAAGGTTGGAGACGGTTTAACAATAAGAGTGATGCCGAAATTGTGAAATGAGATGGTGTGTGTATGGAAGTGCTCAAAGAGGTGTAGCTACTACATTCTATATTTATCACACCCTTCCTCAGCCTGCATTATAACCAATTAAAGTCCTATTTGATCCTTGATTGAATAAGCTCAATTAGTAGAGTATTACACTAGGGGCAAGCATATGGTATGTCATCTGTTGCACATGAATTTCAATTCTGAGAGTGAGTTAGTTCTTCCTATTTTGAGTTCCTAAATATTCATGAATACTATGTTGAGAGGAACTAGTCTATATTAGTTGTGGGAGGGCACGTGATTTGTAAAAGCAAGGAAACGCTTTGACCTTTGTGTTAGAGTAAGTAAGCAAGTTATGAAAATGCGTGGCACTTGTGAGTCAATGTATTGAGGTTGAAATATTATGAATTGGTATTTAAGTGTCAGCATGTATTGTTAGAGAAATTGTTTGATAAAAAGGTCATCTTTATGTGAAGTGTATGATAATTGCTCGAGGACGGGCAATGGTTTAAGTGTGGGGTGTTGATCATAGGCTAAAAACTCGTATTTTAGTCAATGTAACAACACTTTAATTATTGTATTTTACAAATATTTGAGCCTAATTAATAATGAATTGTACTAAATTCATGTTTTATGCCTTGCAGGAAGAGATTCCGACTTAAGAATTAAATTTGGGATGAATTTGATAATTACTAGTTAAATTGTAAATTGATTATTTATGTATTTTGTTTTGAATTAGCTTGAATCGATAATTGTTTGAGTTTACATCAGTCGATAAATTGATCATAATTCCTCGTGGGAACGATACTTTACTTATTACTATATTACTTGAAGATCGTGTACACTTGCGTGAGTATTTTGGTTGCAACAAGGATTAAAGGGGGGGACGTCTCAATACCCCAGCCATAGGTGAGGGATGACGAAAGGATGATTGAAAACCAGGCCATTGAGGAGAAAATGAGTGAGGAGAATGATGGTTACTTTGCCCACGACCCCTAATATTATAGCCTCTATTGGTCATACCTCGTCCATGACCATTATTTTGTCCTCTAGAATATGAACTTTGATATGGAGAGGGAGCATCATATGAACCTTTTCCCTGAGTCGATGTTGTCAAAGTCGTTTAGCAATAATGGTCGCAATGCGATGAATGAAGGAAGAGTTCCAGAAGCATTTAGGCTAGAAACAAAAGTGCGATAAAAGGGAGGCAATCCTTGCAGTGCTTGAGTAACTAAGTCCTCGTCAATTACGACTTTTCCAATTGCTCAAAGAGAGCAGGTAATAGAATGAATTTGTTGTAAATAATCCTTCATGGATAGAGAACTTTTCTTGAAGTTTTGGAACTTGGACTACAAATGGATTGAAGAAGAGGAAACTTGGTCAAGGTAGAGGGAAGCAAGTGTATTCCAAGCTTTTTGGATGTCTCATAACCATAGTTAAGAAGAGTGTCAAGAACTGCCGGAGAAAGTGTTGCATTAATCCAACTCATTATGATAGTATCATACTGAATCCATAACTTATAATCCTCATGATCTTGTGAGGGGCATGGTACAGTTTCATCTACTAGAGATAGAAGATTGTGACTTTTAAGTACGGTAAGAAAAACTTTCTTCCAAGTAAGATAATAAATATATGTTAATTCAACAGGGACAAAACCTTTAATATTAGAAACGGCTGTGAGGGGGAATGGGAAGACCAAGTGAAGATTGAGTCATTGTTGTTTTGGTGACGGAGGAATAGGAAATTTTTGAGACCATTGATATAGATCATTATGGCTCTTGATACCAAGATGAGATTAAGCGTATGATGGCTAGCTTGACTGCTAAGGCCACATAACCATATATTTATACATTTACGAGAGTACAAGTTGTACAAGGATTCAACAAGATAACTACATGAATGGATAATTACAAATAATATAAAAGCTATCTCTATCATAATTGCATAATTGCTTGTATATGTTTTGGTAATTTTGGTAAAGTTTGAACACAATTTATATCCCCAAAAGCAGTAGATTTGGTGTCAGAGAGACCTGGAAATTCTCTACAATCTTCTCCATGCACATATTTTCTTTCTCAAAAAGCATGCAAATATTTTCGATACTCTAATGCTGCACGCCAGCTACTTCAACAAATTATTAGATAATTTGTATGATAAAAATAAAGAACACTTAACATCTCATTCTTCATGCATTGATATGCTAAATAAATGAGGCCACCTACAAAATGACGCGCCAATTTATTTATTTTTTAATATTAAATAATATGGTAAAGAAAAGACACTCTACTCAAGAATTCAAGCTTTTTTATTTTATTTTCAGATTGGACGTGCAATCTCTTTATATATACCTTTACTCTAAAAAAAATAAAGCAAGAGACAAAATTTTATAACAAATTATATAATACTAATATACATAGTTGAATCGTAGGAACATCTAAAATCTATCTACACAAAAACTAAAGACTAAATCTATCCATGCATATTAAAATGGAGAAGACTCAAATTTTTAAAGGAACTCAAAGTTGCAAACTGATTTTCATTGTTTAATATAACTTTAACAATTCAATGTAAAGTTACGATCAGCCGTAATAATCCAAAAACAAAAATTTGTTTATTTTTATCTCAAATTAACGTAGTTTATTTCATAATACAATAATAATTGTAGCATATAATATTTATTATTCCACGCTAAATATCTGTTATTACTAATAGTGAGTTATCTAATATTTGATCTTTAGTTAAAAAGAAAATTATCATGGTTATGCTAGATGTCATGTTAGAGTTCAAGAAAATTATCAAAAATTACATTCTAAATACTACATTAAAAAAAGGAATTTTAATTGTGCATTTGCAAATTAAATAAAAGAGAATTATATTCCATAATTATAAGGTACATTGGATGGTTTAATTCTACTATTATAACCATGCATTACAGTTTGTAAATATACTTAAGCAGAAACGAATAAAATTATAACAGAAAGAACCAAATTAAACTGAAAGTTTAAAATACATAAAAATAAAAATGAATAAGAATGAGCTGTGCACCTTTTCAACTATTCAATATTGTTTATATGATTTTGTATAACATTGAAATTTTTAATATTTCATGATTACTCTCTAATTTTTTGCTATTTAAATTTTTAAAATTTGATTCAAAGGCCCACCCAACAGATTAAACTAAAAATAACTGGTAAATGTGTATATATATAATCAGTGTATAATCTATTTATACCAGGCAAAAAAAAGTAAATTATGAATTCAATCGACTATTTATATAAGGATTTAGAAAAAAACTCAATATCCAATATAGTGTTTGGGCCCATACCCGGCCATCCTTTACTAGTATCTTATAAACAGGAATAACAGGACGACCAGTAGGACAAATTTGAAAATTTTATTACAGATAATTATGCATAGAAAGCATCCAACTTATCAATCAAAAAAGGGCAAAAAGGAAGTACTACTCCTACAAGATAATACTATAGTATATTCCAAGATCCTCTAAGACTTTTTTTACCAGTTTAATAGTAATAGAAATAAGGGGTATTATCATTTTTAGCTTGAATCAAAAATTATTCATATTTGATAGTTGAAAATGTGTATAAAACTTATACTATAATTTTTGTATATAACATATAAAATATATATATATACAAAAAATATACAAGATTTATATATTTTTCGGTTATTATTTTTACAACAACTGTATAATGTCATTTTTCTGAGAAAAAATGTCTATCATGTGTGTTGAGGCCCCAGTAGAACAAGACGGGTGGGGGATAGCAAAGCTGGCATGGTTTCTTATACTCCACTTGGTTCATGGATATTTCATTAGAAGAAAGGAGTGAGAGCTATTTTTTTGGCACGATATCTATTTTGGGATCTGATTAATCTGAATTTGTAAATTGAAAGTTATATATTGGAAGGTAAAGTATTTCCGATCAAAAATAAACTTCATTCTTAAGATTCAAATTGAAGATTCTGTTTAAAGATAAAAGATTACTTACCACCACGCCTGGTCGCGGCAAATAGGCTAATTTGCCATTATTCTGGTAGAAACATTAATAATGACGGCAAACAATGAGTGGCCCACCTCAACCTTCACTTTTACTTGTGACATTAGGCTTGTTAGCACTCAATTGAAAGACACTAACGAATAATAAATCAGTGAGTGGGGCATGCACCTTCAAATTGTGAAGTGAAATTGCAATTTAGCGATTATTATTAGTTATTATATTTCTAATTTAAAAGTGAAAAAGATAAGCAATTTGATTTTATTATATGAAAGTGTGGGATTGTAATTGCTTTCTTAAGGGGAAAAGTTTTCATTGATCATAAGTGTCTCTACAATAATTGAGTTTCATTTTGTTGTTATCTAGTAACCACATATCTCCTTCAACAATATTCCAGTAAAATATCATAAGTAGAGTAAGGAAAAGGTAAAGTGTATGCAAATCTTACCCCTATCCCGAGGGAGTAGAGAGCAGTGGCGAATGCAGTATACTATCTACGGGTTAAACTGAACCCATAACTTTCGATGCAGTGTAAGAAATTGCATGTAAAAATTCATTAAAATTGCAAAAATAATAGATATGAACTCATAACTTTAAAAACATAACGAGTTCAATATGCTAAAAACCATAAAATTAAACCCATATGATTTAAATCCTAGATCTACCTCTGATAGAGAAGTTGTTTCCGGAAAACTCTCGGCTCAAAAATACGAAAAGAGAAAAAAATATATCAGTACTACTGACAGAAAACAATGTTAAAGAACAAAATTCTTATATGTGTATTTGAAGTGATTCAAGTCCAATAAAGAATCCAATAACTAAGTGATTTAAGTTATATGTACTAACTATATTTATCTGACTTTATTTTTAAACCACTCTAATCAAGTTAATATTAGTCCAAAATTGCAACTAAGGCTACTTTTAGAACTACTTAGCAACCCAGCAGAATTATTTGTATTTATATAACTAATAATCAGTGTGCATATTAATAAACAAGATATCAAAGCTTTGAGTAAAAATTGTACGGGGCGTCTTATTTGGTCGCCCTCATTTAACTTATATTTATTTTTTAAATTTTTTTAACTTGTACCCACTTTTTAAATAATTTCAGCCCCCTTTCTCCTCCCTCTTCCCCTTTCTCCTCCTCCTTCTAACTTTTACCTTTTATATAGTACGTATTTATTTTTGGTGCTCAGCACACATTGAAACAATTTATGTTTGCTTTAAATGTACATCTGTATTCTGTAATATAATACCTTTGAAGTTGTTGTTCTACTCATAATAAGAATTTATGCTGAATACGCTTGTATATTGATAGTTCTTTATCTTTGTCAGGTATGTTTAGAATGGAACTTGTCTAAAATAAAATTTGAATTCAAGAGTATTAATAATTCAGTAAGCAAGAAATAACTGGAGTTTAAAATTACAAAACGAAAGACAAAAAAGCAGAAGGTGAAGAAGAAAGAGAAGAACTGAAACACACAAGCACTAGAAAGAAAAGAGAACTAAATAACTTCAGCTCTAGAGCTGAGGTACGACAATTACAAAACAAAAACTTCAGCTCTAGAGCTGAAGTTATTTTGTTCTCTTTTCTTTCTAGTTGATCAACCGCGAAACACCAAAAACAGTAGTGATTGCCTCAGACTTCAGCTCTAGAGTTGAAGTTTTCCAGTTACAATACAAAAACTTCAGCTCTAGAGCTGAAGTTTCCCAGTTACAACACAAAAACTTCAGCTCTAGAGCTGAAGTTTCCCAGTTACAACACAAAAACTTCAGCACTAGAGCTGAAGTTTCCCAGTTACAACACAAAAACTTCAGCTCTAAAGCTGAAGTTCGATAGTTACAAAACAAAAACTTCCGCTCTAGAGCTGAACTTAGGCCCGACTACTAGAATGCTAAAGTTTTACGTGATTATCTTTGCTACTTCAGCCCCGTATGCTGAAGTTATGCGAAAAAGCGGGTACGATTGCAATTTTTTTTTGCAAAGCGGGCACAAGTTAAAACGTGACACAAAAGCGGGTATAGATGCAAATGCCCCAAGCTCCGAATAGTAAAATGAAACAATAGTCAAATTGGACTTGTATTTAGTGAAAATAATATAATTAATAATATTAAATAATGTAGTTTACAACCAAGGAGTAAAGTAACTCTAAATCTTGCATAAGCATAGAATTTGAAATTACGTGTATCTAGCAACAAGTCCCAGGTTGAGGGATTCAACCTAATTCTCAAACGAAGTCCAAATTGCATAAATTTTTAAATTAAATTTTCTTTTAAATTTTATACAAAAAAGTCCTCCTTCTCGCCGTTCACAATAATGTATGCATGAGACTTAGGTGACACAATTGCTTACACAATCAAAGTTATTAAACGGGAAAGGGCTAGATGTATCCCTCTACTATCAGAAATTAATTATAAGTAGCCTCCGTTATATTATTCAAAAGTTTTTGTCCTTGTCGTTACCCATTTAAATATATCTATCCCTCCATCTAACAAACTCATTCTGATAGACACGTGGCAGCATTTTAAACACCCAAATTATGTTTCTTCTTAGATCCAAATCCACCCGGTCTAGTCTCGAACCCGAATAATACCCCAGAAACCCCTCTCCTCTCCTTCCCCTCCTCCTTTCTCTCCTAGTATTCTTCGTCCCCCTATTCCCCTACTCTCTGTTCCTTTTTTCCCTTTTCTTTCTTTCTTTCTTCTTACCTTCTCACCTTATTTTAATTTTTGTCAACTCTTAAAAGCACCAATGGACCTAATAGCTGGAAAACCCATTCAATCATACATATAATTTATTCCAAAATTTTATATACATCAATGGAGATGGGTCTTGGAGTTTAAAATTCCAATAGCTTAGACTATTTTGATTTGATATATCCAAAGATTTGCTCCAAAGTTCATTGAATGTTAAAGTCTGTGGGAATTGAAGAGCAAATAGAGGAGCCTTTGTCTTGGTGTTATTTTTTTCTTCACTTGCAATGCTCCAATTTTTTCTCCTTCTTATACTTCCTGTGTGATTTGGTAATTTCTTTGTATGTTTACCGGAGTAGTAATTTGAAATGGGGTTTGTTGAGTTTTTTTATTGGATTTTTGTTGGGATTGTGAGTTAATTGCCGCCTCTATGTTTCTGGTGAATGGCGTTTTCCCGACGATAGTCCAGTGGCTCTTTGTCGGCGGTGATGATGGAGCTCAGTTGGTTCTGGAGTCTTCAAAAGCATCTCATTATTTTTCTAAATAATGATTTTTTTGTAGGGCCATAATATGTTTCTGGATCCAGATAGATGTATTGTATACTTATTTTAATGTTATGGGTTGCTAATGACCCGGATAAACAGATGACTGCCATGTGTCATTTTAAAAGTGGGTTCGAGTTGACCGTTAGATGGAAGGGTAGATATATTTATATGGGTAACGCCAGATACGAATAGTATAACGGAGGGTACTTATAACTAATTTTTGATAGTAGAGGGACACATCTAGCCCTTTTTCGGTTATTAAACGAAGTAATGATATAAAAAGATATACTCCATTACTTATATATATATATATATATATATATATATATATATATATATATATATATATATATATATATATATTGGTTTCAATTTTCTTTTTTGGTTAGATATATTAAAAGAATAAAATTCAACGTTTTAAAATCAACAATTAAAGAAGTGTCCCCAGTATTAAAGGGGTCATTTGGTTGGGTGTATAAGAATATTATTAATATGATGTATTAGTAATGTTGAGATTATTTTTTATCGACTGTTTGGTATATTAAAAATAACATGTATTGCATAATTCTTTTAAAAAAATTATTTGTTTTAAAAAGTACAGTCCACATTCTTTAGCTTTGTATTTGAAAAAAGCTTTGAAAGGACAGTTTTCTCTTTAGACATGCTTATTTATGTGTGAAAAATTATAATATTGCCAATGTCATAGTTTGCTATATATAAGAATACTACTGAATATAATATACAACTAATACAGTCAAACCTCTCTATAATAACATCGTTTGTTCCGAAATATTTTGGCTTTTATAGTGAATGATTGTTATACACCTATAACATCATTTGACATTTAAATATTTTTGCTGTTATAGACAAATATTATCCAAAAACTAATTGTTTTTATTGTATAATATTATATATAAAAGATTAATAAAATATTTAAATTCAAAATCTTACAAGATATAAATATTTCACGAATTAAATGCTAAAGAAATCTAATACATTATTTAAATTTTTTTAACTAAACGTACAAATATTTAAACTTTAAGGCACACAATTAAAAAATACGAATAGATTACGTTTACATATTACATCTTCAATATAAAATATATCATGTGTACATCTTCAAATAAAAAAAGAATGATATGCACATCTTCAAAAAGTATAAATAGATCTTTTAAGTATCTTTTGACATTTTTCTAATGCAAGATATATCATTTGTAGATCTTTAGTTATAAAAATATTTGATGTGCATATCTTCATGGAACATACTACTATCCTTAAGATAATATATATAGCTATTATAAGTTGTACATTAAAATTATAAAATATTTGCTTAAATATTTAGAATTATTATTAGTAATAATCTTAGAAAATCTGCATGGCTGATATAGAGGGGTAATTTTACAAAGAGCGTACTGCCATAAAGATGGATATTGCTGTTATAGGCAGAATGTTGTTATCGAAAGATAAAATATAATATAAAAATGAATTATGAGAAAAAATTAGGTTTTTATAGTAAATAATTGTTATATATGGATGTTGTTAAAAATATTATCAAACGAGGAATTAATTATTAATAATATGAAAAATGAAAATTTCTCCTGGTTATCTCTCTCCTTCTGTTCTGTCCTCCAAGTAAAACCTACCAGCGAATTATGCGAATATTCCGTTTTACTGTATTTCCACAAATACCCCTGCCCCCCACTCTGTTTTTATAAATACAACCCTCTTTCCTTCAACTAAACCCCAAAGACCAAACAAAAAAGCCTAAATAATATGAGCCAAGCCTTGAAAAGCGACTTCCAAATCTGCGAAGAAATCGGCCGTGGTAGATTCGGTATCGTCTACCGCTGCTTCTCTCCGGTCACCGGTCATTCCTACGCCTGTAAATCTATTGAAAAATCCCTCCTCCTCGATTCCACCGACCGTGAGTGCCTCGACAAGGAACCCAAGATTCTCCAGCTCCTTTCCGGTAGCCCAAACATTCTCCACCTCTACAAAATCTACGAAGATGAACACTTCCTTCACATGGTAACCGACCTCTGCCCAAACAACGATCTTTACGACCGGGTTTCCACTGGACCGTTATCCGAGCGCGCCGCCGCTAACATTCTGGTCCAATTAATTTCCGCCATTAATCACTGTCACAAAATGGGGGTGGCCCACCGTGATATTAAGCCGGATAATATCCTTTTTGATTCGCAGGACAGGTTGAAATTAGCTGATTTTGGATCTGCGGAGTGGTTTGTTGGGTGTGAGGAGGGGTTGATGAGTGGGGTGGTGGGTACGCCGTATTACGTGGCGCCGGAGGTTTTAATGGGTAAAGAATACAATGAGAAAGTGGATGTGTGGAGCGCCGGTGTTATTTTGTATATTATGCTTTCTGGGGTTCCTCCTTTTTACGGTGAAACTCCAACCGAGACATTTCAGGCTGTTTTAAGGGCAAATTTGAGATTTCCAACTAGGAATTTTAGGTCGGTTTCGCCTGAAGCTAAGGATTTGCTGAGGAAGATGATCTGTAAGGATGTTTCTAGAAGGTTTTCAGCTGAACAAGTCCTGAGTATGTATTTTTGGCCCTTTTGTTGGCTTTCATTTTAGTTTGACTTTTGGTCAACTCCAGCTGATTTTGATCTTATTTTTGTTAAATGCAGGACACCCATGGGTGATTAATGGAGGATCAATGGCTGATTAGTAGTGTTTTTTTAACTATCCTATAAATACTAGCAGTACAAATCTTGTTTGCTTCTGCTGTATGTATACCAGAGAATGTCACCACCTCCAAATGTTTGAAGATTGGAACGGCGTATGTGAAAAAAGTAAGAGAATGAGGAAAAAGAAAAATATAGAAGGGGCTACTCAAAGTCTACAACAGGGGTTCCCATTTTAGCTTTTTTCTTTCTATGGTACTGTTTTGTGGAGAAGAATCTTGTGACGATAATGAATCTCCTATGTATTATGAGAAAAGAAAAAGAAAAAAAAAATTGGCGGCTATGTAAAAATCTATGCTTTTTCCCACTTTTATATGTTTTTGGAATATGAAAGTTTGTGGAAGAGAGTGAAGGATGAGTGCTTATCCTTCAGTTTTGTATAGAGTAGCACTATGTAATAAAGTTTGCTGCTTTTATAATACTATGGATCTTTATGACATTTACTATGATATTTGTGTCTCTAATTACTGATAGAAAGCACAATCTCTTCTCACTGTTGTTGAGCAAGTGTGTTTTTAACATTTGTATTATGTAAAATTTCTGTTTTATGATTATAGTGTGCAACTTGATGGAAGTTGTATGAAGCATTTGGTTGAGTTTTAATTTATTTCCTCTGTTTTTATTGATGTGGAAGTATTCCGAAATTCTGTAATATGTTTCTTGAGTTTGGAAAATTATAAAGGAAAGGCAGTTTCTTTGAATTTTCAAAGAGGTAATATTGTTAACAATTTGCTTCTCTGTTTGGATTCATCGAGAAAGAATGGAAAAGCAAAAGGACTTGAAAAGTACAGTTGATTGTACTGATCTTTTCAGCACCTAATATAGGGGAGGGGGGGAGGGGAATCTTGTAGTATTATATGGATGATGAGTAATTGAATGGTAACTCATACTAGCATATGTGGCTAAGCTTTTTTTAAAAAAAAGTTAGGAATGTTTGGCCAAACTTTAGAAGAAAAAAAAGTTCTTTTTGAGGAGAAGTGGAACGGAAAAATAGAAAAAGTAACTTTTCTTTAAAAATATTTTTTTGAAAAGTACTTTTGAGAAAAAATATATTTAGAAATATTTTTTTAAAAGCTTGATCAAGCACTAATTGTTGTTTAAAAAATATACTTAGAAAAAGATGAATTAGTATATTGTTCAAAGGAGAGCACTATGTAAGAAAGTTTAATGCTATGGATCTTTAAGATACCTATATAAGTATTTGGAATCACAGATAGAAAGCACTACTTCTTCTTACAGTTGTTGAGTGCTTTTTGAGCATTTGAATTACTTTACTCGTGTGAATCTTGAAATAGTGCGAAAGCATCTGATTGACTTTAAATTTTCTCTGCTTTATTGATGTAGAAGTATGAATAAACTGTTTCTTGAATCTGGGATATTTGTTAGCATATTATTAGGCATATAGTAATATCCCTCCCCATTTTGTCTGTGATCTCTTTTCCACTAGACTCTGTTGTAGAAGAGTCTCAGCTTTTATAAAAACTAAGGGATCATTTGTCACCATAACTAATGTTAGGTTTGGTTGTTTTTTTCAGTGAGGGCATTTGTAATACATGGATAAGTTATACAACAAATTTATATATTACTAATGCAAGGTAGGATGTGGAATAACTAATATACGGATTAAACAATCAAATGACTAAGAACCCCATATTTATTTTATATTATACGTTGTATAATTAAATAAAGTATACATTCAACAAGAAATAATCTCTACACTACAATTCACAAATTACTAATTCATGCATTATTAATACTTACATAACTAGTCCTCTTATAAATAATAATCAATTATGTGTGTCTACACGAATAAACTTCAATTATATTCCATTAAAATGTATATTCCATTATATAAAGCTGAGTTTGTTTAGCTCACAATTATGCAGTTTTCAACTGACTAATGATTTCTCGGTCCTTTTATTCCCAATAATGTTACGGTTTTCAACTAACTAATTATTTTCATAAATCAAAATGATATTTTTAAAAAAAAATTACATTTAGAAAGATCCTTTATTTTATTTAAATTAATTAATGCATTTAATTTTGACCATTAAGAAGCAGAGAGGGGAATGAAATTGTAAATACTCCCTCCTCTATTTGAACACTAGCCATAAACCACGGGTAAGGAAAACCACGAAATAAAAGTTGAAAACAAAAGGAGAGAAAATAACTTAAGAGAAACAAATAGAACAATAGAGTCAAGTGCATGAACTCAAATTAATCGGATTAATGAGCTTTAAATATAAAACGATTGAAAAAAACTAATGTATTGTATAAATTAATTAGTATTAACCAAAACTAACTGTATCTAAGTTCGTTTATTAATACCACATTAGTGGCACATGTATTTTATATTTAGTGATCTAAAACTTTTCTAAATACACTATTATTCATCTGAAAAAACGAGGCAATCTTCGAAACTAATAGCCTGTTTGGTCAAGTTTTTAATTGCATTTTTCAAAGGTATTTTTCATAAAAGTTTTTTTGGGAAAAAAAATATTTTTTTGTTTCTTTTTATAATTTAAAAATATTTTTTCATTCTTAAAGTTTGATCAAACACCTTAGAACCCGTTTGTCTATTAAAAAATGTATTTGTCCATAAAATTTTGTAAGTTTTTTAAAATAAATATCGAAAATGAATTTTTCAAAATTCAAAAAGTGAATTTGACCATTTTTCTAAATTTTCTGATTTTTTTTCCTTACAAAATTGTAATATATTTATATCCAAATACTTAAATACTTTTGGCCAAAAAGAATTACTCCAAACAGATTATATGCGTTATAAAAGAATGGACTAGAAGTTGGTAAAATACAGACAACTAATGAAAGAAAGAATAAAGAAAGGGATCAAGACAGAAGACTAGAACCTAAAACAAGCAACCGTCGGACACCGTAAAAATGGCGTGTAGTAGCCACTAATTAAGGGGTCTTTAATTTTTATCCACTAATTATAATGCTCTGCAAAAATAACCGCTACTAATAGAAAAAGGACAGTTTTACCCTTTCTTCAATTCTTATATTCCCAAACTCTTGTTTTATTCATTCAGAAGAGGGAAAATTTGAGAGCGAATATTTCAGGGCAAGTGTCATGTGTTCTCAACATCTGTATCATCCTCGCATGCAAACGAGCTGCAGTTAATATTTCTCCTTCTTCATCTTCTCTGTCATCTTCTCTGCATCGAATGATCGAACTGGTAATTTTTTTTTTTCTTTTATGCATTTTAGTTTTTGTATATGTGTAATCGCGATCAATGATGTGTCAAGTATGTGTGAAATTTCAAAAATGATCATTATAAGTTGATTCAGTGTCAGAGAAGTAATGTATTTTTGTGATGCTATTATTCAAAACTTTTTGGTATTGAATTGTGAAATGTGTTTGTGGTTCAATCAATATATTTGATTATGTAAGGACATTTCATAAAAATAGTCATAGGAATTCATAAGCTTCCTGTGTTTATGAATTTTTAGTTAACTGTGTTCATAAAAGATAAGGACCAAACGACATTAACTTTTGAACTTGGAACTCAAAGTTAAGGACCGAATGTCCTTAACTTTTTAACTTGAAACTTGAAGTTAAGGGCCAAGTGTCCTTAACTTTGGAACTTAAAAGTTGAAGTTCAGGACCAAGTGTCCTTAACTTTTCAACTTGAAACTACAAGTTAAGGACTGCATGTTCTTACCTTTTTAACTTGTAACTCTAAGTTAAGGACCAAGTGTCCTTAACTTTTAAACTATAAGTTAAGGACTGCTTATTCTTATCTTTTTAACTTGTAACTCTAAATTAAGGACCAAGTGTCGTTAACTTTTGAACTTGTAATTCAAAGTTCAGGACTAAGTGTCCTTAACTTTTTAACTTGGAATTCAAAGTTAAGGACCATGTGTCCTTTATTTTTGAACTTGAAACTTGAAACTTGAAATTCAAGACCAAGTGTCCTTAACATTTCAACATGAAACTATAAGTAATGACTGCATGTCCTTAACTTTTCAACATGAAACTTGAAGTTAAGGACCAAGTGTCTTTAACTTTTGAACTCCAAATTTGAAGTTCAATACCTATTGTCCTCAACTCTTCAACTTGAAACTTTAAGTTAAGGACTGCTTGTCCTTAACTTTTTTACTTGAAACTTGAAGTTAAGGACCAAGTCCCTCCAATTAACTGTAAGTCCTAATCTTTATTTTCTTTTTCCTTCTTTGTAGTGTGATAATGGAAGGAGATCGTGTGTTCGATTTTGATGTTTGGTGTAATTTTATGATCTATTGGAAAGGAGATTTACAGTATAAGGAAACAATCAAATTTTTTTATTCAAACAGGCAGTGGAAGAAGTTGAGGGATGGTATTTTCGGAAAATTTTTCCGATTACAAAGTGTGAAGTTCTGTGGTAAACTTATTCACTGTGTATTGCTTTCAGAAATTGTAAATAATGACCCTGATTCGATGACATTCAAGGTTTTTGACCGTGAAATTAAGTTTATACGTGACGCATTTCATATAATTACTGGTTTGAAGTGTTATTCCTCACCGGACATCAAAGGTTTACATGAAAAAGAGAATAGGCTTTCAAAAGTTTATTTCCACGGAACGGATAGAGTTGAGTTGAGTGATTTGTTTAATTTTATTACTAGTCACCCACATGGTACAGCTGCATCATTTGTAGGCAGTGATGATGATGATGTGAAGTTGGCAACAATTTATTTTGTTGAATCTGTTTTGATGGGCAAGCGAAAGAATAGGAATGTGTCCGAGCAGATAATGAAAATTGTAGACGATGATGAACTCTGCTCTTCTTTCAACTAGGGCTCTCTTTCTTATGAAACTTTATTAAAATCATTGAAGAGTTGTTTGAAGCCGAATGAGAATGAGAAAGAGAAAGACAAAGATAAAGACAAGGATAGCTACACTATACTTGGCTTTCCTTTTGCCTTTTGTGTTTGGATTATGGAAGTAATTCTTGTGTTCCAGGAAAAATAATTTGTGAACTTCCAAGAATTTGGTTATCCTCGGATGTTATGTTATTCGGAAATGAAATCTCCACAGTATGATTCTCTGTGTAAAAAATACTTCCATAATGAAAATGTAAGTTAATCTAATTACTAGCTATTTTTTTTTATATTTATTTTAGTTCTGAAAACTTATGTTTATTTTTTGTTATATTATAGTTGTATAAGTTGATCGAGGTGTCACCATTTATTCCCGTTGAAGAAGATACAGATCCTATTAGTGGGGAAGAGCCAATTTCTCAAGATCAAAGCTCAATGCCTTCTTCCACACAATTTAATGAAGCCATGCTTAAGGAAATTGTTAAAGTAGGTTTTCTGCCTTTGAATAGCATTAGTTTTTTATTTGATTATTTTTTGCTTACGAGACTTTTTTGTTTTTATGTTTTTCGATTCAGAGATTATCAGAGAATTTTAAGAAGGATCTGCAAGCTAAGGTTACTAGAATAAATCAGAAAATAGCTGTATTAGAAAAAAAAAGATTGAGAATGAAACCATGGCAATATCATTAATTTCAGTTAGTCAAAGTTCAGGACTTTGTGTCCTTAACTTTTTAACTTAAAACTATAAGTTAAGGACTGTCTGTCCTTAACTTTTGAACTTAAAACTTGAAGTTTAGGACCAAGTGTCCTTAACTTTTGAACTTACAACTTGAAGTTTAGGACCAAGTGTCCTGAACTTTTGAACTTGAAACTTGAAGTGTAGGACCAAGTGTCCTTAACTTTTCAATTTGAAAGTTGAAGTTCAGGACCAAGTGTCCTTAACTTTTGAACGTGGAATTCAAAGTTAAGGACTGCATGTCCTTAACTTTTGAACTTGTTACTCTAAGTTAAGGATTGTCTGTCCTTAACTTCTTTACTTGTAACTTGAAGTTTAGGACTACCTGTCCTTAACTTTCTAACTTAGTTTCTTTCTCAGGATTTAAAGAAAAGTCTAGGATCAAAGCTTGATACTTTGATGAAGATTTATGTGAAACCTGATGAAAGGAACATAGAGAGAGAATCTAGTGTTCCAATTACTAAAGATGGAGTTGATGATCATTGTCGTGGTACAGAGCCTACTGTTACAATCAACAAAGATGCAGGTGGTGATGAACGTGATGATATGGATGTGCATGCAGAAGTTCAGTGAAAGAGATCTTAGAGATGCACATCTAGATGATGAAACTGAGAACGTCACTGATATTTGGAAAGGTTAGATATAGATTTTGAAATTTTTTTCATTGAAATTTATATTTAATAGTGCAATACATATAAACTTTTTTGTGATTACAAATATTTGTAGAATCTATTGATGGAGTGGAAGTTGAAGATGTAGTAGAATGTCAAGACCAGAAAAATCCAAAAGAGACAGGAGTAACAGAAAAAATTTATAAATGTGGATTGCAATCCCATGAGGACTTAGAAAGTCCATTGGGAACAAGTGTCAGTGAGATTGTATGCAAATGCTTAGAAGGAACATATGATCTGTCTACACCTCTGTCATATAAAGAGAAATTTGGAGTTCAAACTTTTGCCAATCAAGGTTAGATAAAATTTTCATTATATATTGAATGTTAGTTTTAGTGAATTATTATAATGGCTATTAATTGCAAATGTTACAGAATCTTTTGAAGCTGCAAGAGAAGAAGCTGGAGTGGAGTATCAAGAGAAAAGTGGAGTACAATCTCAAGACGTAGAAAATACAGAAGGAACAAGCAGAAGTGAGATTGTTTCCAAATGCATAGATGGAACATGTGATCTCTCTACACCTCCCTCTCTTACAGACAATATTGGAACCCAAGAAAATGCTAGTGAAGATAATGATTTAATTGGGATGATCTTGACTATTGCAAACGGTTAGACAGTTTTTTTTAATTTTATACATATTTGTTTTAATCAAAGATTATTAACAAGTACTAATTGTGTTTGCTCTTGTAAATATTTTGCAGAATCTTGTGAACTTGCAACTGAAGAACATGGAGAACAATTGCAAGATAAAGAAAATGTGCAATTGGAAGATAAAGAAAATGATGCAAGCAATATGTTAGCTGAATTGTTTGTTGAAAAAACACAAGAAGGCAGTGTGAAGAAGACATGTATTGATTGTGTCCTAAATATTATATTTATAATTGAAATTTTGTCTCTTCATTTGATGACTTGCAGCAAACTAATATATATATATATATATATATATATATATTGTATTGCCTGCAGAGGAAAACAATGATGAAGCTCTTAACCAATATACGAGGAAAAGAAAGAGAGATAGTATTGGTTATGATGGTCCGTCATTTTCTATTCTCACTCCTACTCCTCCAAGTACACAAATGAGCATTGATGGGGGTTTGTCTATAGAGGTTGAAGGAAATGTTGAAGAAGAGCTTGGTCGAGGTAAAAGGAACAAGAAGCTTAGTTGGCAGTTGAAATCTCCTTTTGATTAGGAAAGAAAAACAGGAACATCGATGGCAGACAATCAAAATACTCCCAAAAGTTCAGGCTGGATAAAATCAACATATACTCGTAGGTGTATTTTTCACTATGCCACATATGATGCAAAATTATTGAAAAAATTAATTGTGTGGTTGGGCAAGGAGAAAAGGAGAGGTCGCAAAAAGGAGTAAGTCCCTTAATGTATTTCAGTATTGATATTGAAATTGCTAAAGTTAAGTGTCCTTAACTTCTGTGATTGTAAGTCTAAGTTTAGGACCAAGTGTCCTTAACTTTTGAATTTGAAAATCAAAGTTAAGGAGCAAATGTCCTTAACTTTTCAACTTGGAAATCAAAGTTCAGGACTAAGTGTCCTGATCTTTTGAACTTATAAGTCAAAGTTCAGGACCATGTGTCCTAAACTTTCGAACCTGTAATTCAAAGTTAAGGACTGCCTATACTTAACTTTTGAACCTGCAAGTCAAACTTAAGGACTCATGTCCTTAACTTTTGAACTTGATACTCAAAGTTAAGGACAGACAGTCCTTAAGTTTTGAACTTTGAACTCAAAGTTAAGGACAAAGTGTCCTGAACTTTTAAACTTGTAAGTGTAAGTTCAGGACCATGTGTCCTTAACTTTTGAACTTGAAACTCAAACTTCAGGACCAAGTGTCCTTAGCTTTTGAATCTGTAATTCAAATTTAAGGACTGCCTATCCTTAATTTTTCAACTTGAAAGGCTAAGTTCAGGACTAACTTCTAACTTTGATATTTTCAAAATTTTCAGTGGACAAACTAATATATATGTTGATGATAATGGTGTGAGAAAGAATCCATACAAATTATATCATCAAAAAATCAGTAGCAAAATGTTCTTCCTTGAGCTTTCAGATAATAGCTTTGTACTTGATGATAAAGTTAGATAATTCGCAAGACATTTATTTTCTTTATTCTTAATTTATTATTTTTTAATTATTTTATGACTGATGGATTTATTTTATTTTTTGCCTTTTTATGAAGCATATTGACATTGCCCTATATTATTTGAGAAAGAAGGAGTGCTACCACCCTCGCGACCATCCTTTTCGTTGCACAACTACTGATATTCTTTTTGATAACTATATAGTGCTTGTGTATAAAGATTTCAATGAAGATGTTACTGATGACTTTTGGTGTGCTGGTGATAATCAGTTGTTTCTAACACCATATGTATGGGGGACAGTCGTAGATGTGGAATTGCTCGGACAGAGGTTGACAAAATCTTTTTTCCATGTCAGCTTCACTCAGAAGATGATAATGCTGTGACACACTTTCTTTTGGGGGTATTGGACTTGAATCAGAAAAAGATTGATGTATACGATTCCATATATAATGAGCCATATGAGGCCGGAATGAATCACATGGAAATGTATGCACGCATGATCCCCCACTTGCTAAAGTTCTCACAGTTTGACAAACATCACAAGTCTTTTGGAAATGCCTTCAACAAATTTGATATTCAGTGGCAAAGATCACCACACCAAACTGGATCGTACGTGTTGTTATTTGTTATATTATTTATATGTACTTTAGATTTATTGTTTAATACACTGCATATCTTACATTTTTCTTAGGACTGATTATGGTGCATTCTTGATCAAATATGTGGAATTGTTGATAATTGGAAAGGATGTGGAGAAATTCCAACCTGAAGACATAAAAGACTTTAGAAAAGAACTTACCGCAAATCTTAGGGCACATGGTGAGTGGAAAAGAAATTCTAGTTATGATACACGACCAGAAAATCTTGGCGATGATTATGAGAGTGAAAATAAAACTTGCTGTCCAAATGAGTTGTAGTTTAGTTGTAAAGAAAGTTAGTTGTGGTTGATCTTTTGTATAAAATTATTGTAAAGAATTCATATAAATTCTGCAAGTTCAGAAAACTTCTAAAATATTCTGTAAATTCCTCAAAAGGCACTTATATTTTGTTTGCGTAGCATAATTTTTAGTCACAGCTATGCAAAATTACAATTTTAGAAGAAATATCAAGGCATTATTTTATTAATTTCTTTGTTTCTCTCAAGTGTTGATTTGTCCATTGAGTTTGTTAGTATTAGTTCATGACTAAGTGTAATTGAACTTCAAATTCAAAGTTAAGGACCAAGTGTCCTTAACTTTTGAACTTTGAACACAAAGTTAAGGACTGTCTGTCCTGAACTTTTGAACGTGTAATTCAAACTTAAGTACTGTTTGTCCTTAACTTTTGAACCTGCATGTCAAACTTAAGGACTCCTGTCCATAACTTTTGTAAAGTTAAGGACAGACAATCCTTAACCTTTGAACTTTGAACTCAAAGTTAAGGATTGCATGTTCTTAACTTTTAAACGTGTAATTCAAACTTAAGGACTGTTTGTCTATAACTTTTTAACCTGCAAGTCAAACTTAAGGACTCTTGTCCTTAACTTTTGAACTTGAACACAGTTAAGGATAGACAGTCCTTAAG
Source organism: Nicotiana sylvestris (assembly GCF_000393655.2). NCBI lineage: Eukaryota > Viridiplantae > Streptophyta > Magnoliopsida > Solanales > Solanaceae > Nicotiana > Nicotiana sylvestris. The sequence continues at coordinate 14,404,940 of NC_091060.1, read as the reverse complement.
TTTTGAACTTTGAACTACAAGTTAAGGACTGCCTGTCCTGAACTTTTGAACGTGTAATTTAAACTTAAAGATTGCATGTCCTTAACTTTTGAACCTGCATGTCAAACTCAAGGACTCCTATCCTTAACTTTTGTAAAGTTAAGGACAGACAATCCTTAACCTTTGAACTTTGAACTCAAAGTTAAGGACTGTCTGTCCATAACTTTTGAACGTGTAATTCAAACTTAAGGACTGTGAACATGAAACTCAAAGTTAAGGACATACAATCCTTAAGTTTTGAACTTTAAACTATAAGTTAAGGACTACATTTCCTTAATTTTTGAACTTGAAACTCAAAGTTAAGGACAGACAGTCCTTAAGTTTTGAACTTTGAACCTTGAACTATAAGTTAAGGACTACCTGTCCTTAACTTTTGAACCTGTAACTCAAAGTTAAGAATTGGTTGTCCTTAACTTTTGAACTTGAAACTCAAAGTTAAGGACTCATGTCCTTAACTTTTAATCTTTGAACTCAAAAGAAATAAAAAGAAGGTAAGCAGAAAGAAATTTTGAAAATTCAGACATCTGCTCAAATAAGAATAATCTAAATGAATCCAATTTATAGCAATAACTTAAAAGAGTCGATAAACATAAGTGGATATATCTACTATTCTTTATGCCTTTTTGAAAATGGATGGACTGCCAGAGAATATATACAAGTTGTTCTATTATGACCAATTCTTCTACAACGACCACATTTGAATGTTATTTTTGATGACTCGGTAGCTGGAATATGCCTTTTCTTCTGCCTTCTACCTAGTGGCACTTTGAAATCTGGAGGTTTAACAATTTGTGACTTAACACTCTCTGGTACAATCCAAGAATCAGTATGTCCTATAGGATGTATTTGTCTTTCATATGTTTTCAGCCAAGATTCCTTTAAGTACCAGTGCGAACAAAAGTTGGACTTCTTGATGTTTCTCTTCTCGATAGCTGCAATTGCATGTATGCATGGTAATTCATCAAATTGAAACTGAAAACAATCACATGTTCTTTTGTTTAAGTCCACCAAGAAAGTTATTCCTTCTTCTTCAACTCTAGAACGCCATGAATCGACAGGGAAGACCTTCAATGTTGAAAATTTATAAGTTAGTACATTATGTTAAATTATATTAAAATTATAAGCTAAACATAGAACATAATACTTACATTCAAAGTAAATGCTAAATCTATATTTTTCTTCAAGTCCTCCTCTACCCAACAAGAAACATAACAAAAAGTTCCTTGTGCTTCATTTCTTCTTTCATAAAACCAACGTTGTAGCTTCACTTGAATGAAATCCATCATTCTTAATATAGGCAGCTCCCTTGCTTCTAATAGGACAGAATTCATTGACTCAACTATGTTTGTTGTGAGTATGTCATATCTTCGTCGTGGACTACAAGAACGTGCCCACCTTTTCGGTGGTTCTTCCATCAAGTAGTCATAAGTCTTCTTATCTACTTTTGTTATATCTGACATGTATAAATCAAATTCTTTGTGCATGTATACTTTTGCAGCACTTTGGAAAACTTTTATGACCTCACTTTTCACCTTCTTTCACTTTAGGTTCTGCTCCAAATGATAGATGCAAATCCCATGATGGCTTTCAGGATATAACTTTGCAATGCCATATGCAATAGCTTGATGCCCGTCTTATAAAAAAATTAAATTCTCACGGCTCCCAATTGCATTGCGAAGCTGACTAAAGTACTACTCATAGGAATTGTTATTTTCAGATTCTGCTATTCCAAAGGCTAGTGGGAAAATTTGGTTATTTGCATCTTTTGAAACTGAAATCATTAAAACACCACGAAATTTTGACTTCAAAAAAGTTGCATCAACAGCAATTACTGGTCTACAATGATTCCAACCAGATATTGATGATCCATATGCATAAAACATATAAAGAAACCTGAAAATACTATATAAAACAAGGTTAACAGAAGTTAAGGACAGGTAGTCCTGAACTTCAGATTACAAGGTTAAAAGTTAAGGATAGTCAGTCCTTAACTTAGAGTTTCAAGTTATAAAGTTAAGGACATGCAATCCTTAACTTTGAGTTCAAAGTTCAAAACTGAAGGACAAACAGTCCTTAAGTTTGAATTACAAGTTCAAAAGTTAAGGAAACCAGTCCTAAACTTCTGGTTATAACTCAAAAGTTAACTGGTTAAAGACAGCATGTCCCAAATTTTATAAAACGTACTAATAAACTTTTTTTTTATTGTTTACATATTGTTGTCGTCTATCTTTATGTTAGTATAAGTTCCCGGGTTTTTACTTATCATTATATATAAGTATGAAGACAATAATTCATAATTCTCTTCGGGAGTTCCTCTTATTAAAGCGGAAGCAAGTTGAATAGCACGCCACGCCTTGTGATACCCAATATCTAGTCCATGCAATTTTTGCATCTCTGCCATGACAAAAGCTGGTATAACTTCAAACCTTGACTCTTGAAGATTGTCGATCATGTAACCACTAATCAACTTTGAAGTTGCATGTCTTTGATCAACTTTCATAGTGTTAACAGAGCAACCATGCTTTTTCTCAATCTTTACTATCTTGAAAAGTGTTGAATCTTTAATTCTGAAAGCACGCACACACCAACCACACCTATCATCATTGCATTTCAACGAATGTTGAGCTTGATCTAACAACATTGAATTCAAAATGTTCTTTAATTGCTATATTCGAAAAATAGTTAATTATACTCTTCTTTTTGTCAAATACTGATCCCACTTTTATTTCATCCAACGAAGCATTTTCTCTTAATATCGTAGTTGGGGATTCTTTTTGTTTCAAATTTGATCTTCGTCTAGTTAGTTGAGTAGAGGTTTTTTCAGTAGCTTCTTCAATTACCGGTGCACTTTCTAAGACTTAAATACCCAAAGCTTGTTCGTTGTTAATCTCTATAATGCTTTGTCCTTCTACTTCAATAGAATCAAATGTTTGAAGCACCTCTTCGGTTATTGGTTGAGCTTCAACCCTATCTATTTTCATTATCTGTTGGCATTTGTTTTGATTGTCATGTTGAGTTTCTCTGTTGACATGTGTTTGAAGCACCTCTTTAGTTATTGCTTGAGCTTCAACCATATCTATTTCCATTATTTGTTGGCATTTGTTTTTATTGTCATGTTGAGTTTCTGTGTTGACATGTTCGTTGCTTGCTGATCCAAAAACTCTTTCCGAAATATCAACAATGAAACGACAGCCTTTGAAGAGTGAATGAGTTTTTAGTAACTCTATACATGTGTGAAGATCTAAAGCTTTGGATACAAGCATTCCCTTGCTTGTTCCAAGGTTGATATCAAACCATATCACTGCTTCAAACTTGTGTCTATCCAATTCAATAACTTCAAAGATCTATTTAATGAAATCTTCAAACCGAATTGCCTCAGGTACTAGAACAAGCTTTGTTTGATGATCAATATATTTATAGTCTTCAGTCCATCTACTATTAAAAGCAACTATAATGCATATTGTTTTCATCCTGCAAGTCAAGAGAATGAGAAACTCAAGAAATATTTTATAATGCAATCCTTGTATAATTAAGAACATGTACTGTAAGTTCAAGACCAAGTTAAGGACCAAGTGTCCTTAACATTTGAACTTGGAATTCAAACTTAAGGACTGCATGTCCTTAACTTTTGAATCTATAATTCAAACTTAAGGACTGCTTGTCCTTAACTTTTGAACCTGCAAGTCAAACTTAAGGACTTCCTGTCCTTAGCTTTTGAACCTGCAAGTCAAACTTAAGGACTCCTGTCCTTAACTTTTTAACTTATAACTGTAAGTTAAGGACCAACTCTCCTTAAATATTGAACATGTAAGTCAAAGTTCAGGACCAAGTTTGAGTTTCAATTTTCAAAGTTAAGGACATGTAGTCCTTAATATTATATGCTCAATTTTTATAGAATTAACCTGTAATTCAAACTTAAGGACTTCCTGTCCTTAGCTTTTGAACCTGCAAGTCAAACTTAAGGACTCCTGTCCTTAACTTTTTAACTAATAACTATAAGTTAAGGACCAATTGTCCTTAAATATTGAACATGTAAGTCAAAGTTCAGGACCAAGTGTCCTGAACTTTTCAACTTGAAACTCAAAGTTCAGGACCAAGTGTCCTTAACTTTTTCAAAACAATTTGCAAAACTATGACAGTATGTGCTTAATATACAGAAGAACAACAACAAAGTTAAGGACAAGTGTCCTTAACTTTTTCAATTTAATTTGCAAAATCAGGATGCTATGTCCTTAATATTATATGCCCAATTTTTATAGAATTATCACAGGACGCGATGTCCTTAACTTTATCAATCCAGAAATTCATAAAAAAAAACAAATTTCTACTTACTATATAAAAATCAATAGAAATCGGAAAAAGTATAACTATGTCAAAATAAAAATCAATAAAACACATAAAAGTATAACTTACTGTAAATCTATGTCGATTTTTGGATGAGAATGTTGAATTCTATAGTTTGAAATCGGAAAAGAATCTTCTGCAATTTCGACGATCACGGTGAAGTAATTTAGCGCTGCTGCTGCTGCTGATCGTTAATAAAAGCGTAGGTATAAGTTATAACAGAAGAGTATTTTCGTCCAGTCAGGTATAAGTTTATTAAACCAGTGGCTAAAGACTAAGAACATTTAAAACATTGACTTTAAAATAAAGACAGGTGCTGTTAGTGGCTATTTGTGCACATCCCAAAGCAAGCCCATGTGGCAAGTCAAGTGGCCTCTCATTTTTTTAATGTAATAAGTAGAAATTTAAGAGAAAAGATAGGACACATAGTATGCATTGATCAGTGAGCTGACCTATCAAATAAAACCATGTGACCGACCACATTTGAATAGATTGGCTCTAGGGACTCGGAACCTATATTGCTATAGGGAGCAAAGGGACCAGCCTACATTAAGATAAACTACATCTCCTATTCGATTGCGTGCAGCAATGGCTCAGCTTCTTGTCACGACCCTAACCTAGAACCCGGTCGTGATGACGCCTCTCGTGAAGACAAGGCCAGCCAGACCAAAATAGAACACATCTTTTAAACAGTTAATACCATAAATAGTTCTAAAACATGATATAATAACCATAATTTGCGGAATTTACGATAACAACAGTAGAAGCCATCTCGACACAACCCAAACCGGGGTGTCACAAGTCATGAGCAACTAAGAGAAATCCTGATACAGTTTACTAATCGCTAAACTCGATACAATAGAACATAAAAATGATAAGATAAGGGAGGCACGGGGCTGCAGACACCAACAACTACCTCGTGATCTCCGAAACACTGTCTGGACGGGAAGATCAGCACTCAAGAGCGGACTCTGCGATGCCTGAATCTGCACACACGGTGCAGGGAGTAATGTGAGTACTCCGACCTAGTGAGTAATAATTATAAATAATGGCTGAAAGCATGAAAACACATAAAGGCACAAAGCAATTCTATATCAAAGCAGTAAAAATCACGTAAAGCAGTAAATCAGTGAAGACGTCAAGTGAATTCTCTTTAAATCAGATAAAACATGAAATTTAGCAGGTAAATAACAAGTAAAAATCTGCCCCTCGAGCACAGTATCAATCACTTAGAGCAGTATCAGCTCCTCGGGCTCACTCTCATCACTTAGTGCTCATTCTCAACTCTCAACCCATATATATATATTATAATAACAGAAATCAGAATAATCGCTGCGGTATGCAACCCGATCCGTACATCGCTGCGGCGTGCAGCCCGGTCTGTATATCGTTGCGGCATGCAACCCGATCCGTACATCGCTGCGGCGTGCAACCCGATCCATATAGATAGTCGACTGTGCTCACTGGGGGTGTGCATACTCTGGAGGGGCTCCTACAACCCAAACGTTATATTGCTGCGGCGTGCAGCCCGATCCATAACATATATAATATCCTCACTATTGGGTTCTCAATCCCTCTCTGTCATTAACCTCACAGCCTCTCGGGCACAATAATAGAAGATAGGGATCTCAGGTAACAAATTCCTCTCAATTAGGAATAGTATGATAAAACCGACTTGAAGCGTTTAAAACAGATAGAAACATGACCGAGGATATGATTTTTAACAAGTATAGTGAGGAAAATTAGTCAAAATCCCCAAAGGGTTCAAATAGTTGGCACGAAGCCCAAATATGACAATTAGCCCAAATCATGATGATAACAAATAAGTTTCAGTCAATACGCGGTAAAATCATCAGTCGGGACGGACCAAGTCTTAATCCCCAGTAGTAAAAGACCCCACGCTCATCATCCAGCGCGTGTCTCACCTCAATATAGTATTATGAAGTGCAACCCGGGGTTTCAAACCCTCAAGACATCATTTACAATCATTACTCACCTCGAACCGGCTAAATCTCTAGCTCGCGATGCCTTTGCCCCTCAAATCAGCCTCCACGCGCGTCGAATCTATCCAAAATCAGAACGAATACGTCACAGTATGCCAAGGGAACAAAGCCCAAGCAAAAACAATCGAAAAATACCAAAAATCCCGAAATTAGCAAAACCCGAGCCCCGGGCCCGCTTCTCGAAACTCAAAAAATTTTACATCATTAGATTCCTCGTTTCCCCACGAGTTCATACATATCAATAACATCAAAATCAGAGATCAAATGACCCCTCAAATCCTCCATTAAAGGCTTCTTAAACTCAAGCCCTAATCGTCCATTTTTATCCCTTTAAACCCATTAATTACAGCCTTAATTCATGAAATTCTACCATAAAAATGTGTTTTAAGTCCAAAATCCCTACCTCCACGAAGGCTCTTTGATTCCACTCTTCAAAATCGCCCAAAGCTCCCAATTCCTAGTGCAAAAATGGTTAAACCCTTCAAAAATCGCGAAGGAAGACATATATACATTCTACCCAGACATAACCGCATATGCGGTCCAAAATCCGCTTTTGCGATACTGCATATGCGGTCAACACATCCGCTTCTGCGGAGTTCATTAAATCGGCCTAAGCCGCATCTGCGAACCTCTTCTGCATCTGCGCTTTCGCAGATGCGATCCCTTTAGCCGCTTCTGCGGTCCAGCTCACCTGACCCATTTTTGCTTCTACGAAGAAACACCCGCATCTGCGGTGCCGCATCTGCGTTCCACAAATCGCAGATGCGGAAATACCAGAAGCAGCAAATCTGAAGCTGCAACACAAATTCCAATTTTCCCGCTAACCATCCGAAATCACCCCGAGGCCCGGGACCTCAACCAAAAACACCAACATGACCCAATATCTTATTCAAACTTGTTCCAATCATCAAAACACCTCAAACAACATCAAATCTACCAAATCACATTGAATTCAAGCCCAAGTTTCTAAAATCTTCCGAAATACGCTTTCGATCAAAAACCCAACCAAACCACGTCCGAATGACCTGAAATTTTACACACACATCCCAAATAACACCACGAATCTACTGCAACTCTCGGAATTTCATTCCGACCTCTATATCAAAATCTCGCCTAACAACCGGAAATCGCTAAAATACTAACTTCGTCAATTCAAGCCTAATTCTACACCGGATCTCCAAAACCAATCCCGATCACACTCCTAAGCCATAAATCACCTCCCGAAGCTAACCGAACCATCGAAACTCTCATCCGAGCCCTCTAACACACATGTCAACTTCCAGTTGACTTTTCCAACTTGAACCTTCTCAAAAGAGACTAAGTGTCTCATTTCTTACCAAATCCACTCCGAACGCAACCTACTCAACTCGATCATATAAAACACGGATAACGAAGCATAATAAAGCAGAAATGGGGAAAACGGAGCGGTAACTCATGAGACGACTGGTCGGGTCGTCACACTTCTCCTGAGTGATTTTATTTTGTGTCTCATACAACTTACACTAGTTTTGTGAGGCCTCTTTTTACCTCACATATATGTGGACCCATATCTTACATATCGGGGTCCACAAAATTCTAGGACCACACAGTTGTGAGACAAAGAAGAGACCTCACATAACTAGTGTCAGTTGTGTGAGGCACAAAATAAAATTTTTCGCTTCTCCTTCTTCTTTTTCTCACTTCAATAACCAAAGGATTAAGAGCATGTTGGTCATAGATTATGGTTTCATTTTTTAAAAAACAATTGAAAATATAGTTTATTTATAAAATATAGTCATATTTTGAAGAAAAAAATAAAAGATTTTCGAGTTTTCAAAAATTAGTTTAGGACAGTTTTTGGGTAAAAAATTTTCTTCCATTCACAAAACTTCAACTTTTCTTCAAAACAAATGCACGTCCAAACACAACTTTAAATTTTAAAATTATTTTTCAACACAACTTCAAAAATATTTTCCCAAATTTCAATCAAATTTATGTCCAAACACTAGCTAAATCAGCATAGCAATATTTAACAACCACTTCATTATTTCAATTAGTATATGGTACCCTTTTTGCCTACATTTATATAGTTTGATTAGATACAAAGTAAAATAAAATAATGAAGACTTCTAAAAGTTTTGCTCTAAAACAAGCTTTAAATATTTGTGTGATTGTAAACTATCTTATTAAGGGTAAAATAGACATTTTAAATTTAAATTATTATAACATTCTTTCTGAGACAGACTAAGAAGAAGTGTGACACAAAAATTGGAACGAAGGAATTACTTTTTTTCTTTTGGATTTTAAAATATTTGGCCACTTGGTCTAAACTAATTACAACTGCTAGCCAAATATACCGTTTGACCAAAAATATAGATGTTGGTTCATCCAATTAGATTTAAATAAAGAAGAATCAATCTTATCTAATAATAATATCCTAAAGACGAGGTTATCATTTTTATGACAAATAACTTGTATATTTGTCCGGATAGCGATAAATGTAAGCAATTATAATTGTGTTTAATGATCCAAAAAGATGAAATATGGCATTAAATAGCAATAAATGACTTTTAAGTAAATAAAAATGTGTGAGTCACCCGAAAAGACGTGAGATATGTGGATATTCTCTCAAACAATAATGAATGATAGACAAACTTTTGAACACTTATGTTGTTCTTGGATCTAGTGAAAATGCTAGACAAGAATCTTAGAAAAAAAAGTTATTTTTGTCTGCTTGTAACAGGATCAGATTCTCTCTATAATGTCAATGTATGTTTTGCAAATGAATTTCTCATGTCCCCTTGTGTCTTTTTATATTTATAGGGAACATGTACCTAGAAACCCTAATAGGACAGGTGCATGTAGAGAATATTCGCTAGAATATTCTCTATAGTGTCATATCTTGGAACTAACCATTATAACACTGCCAAGATTACTCAACCTCGACCTTGATCTCTGACAACTCCTTGATCTTGATCCTTGCTGACACTTTGACCGCAAACTTCATTGTTCCTAGAACCACTTTGACCTTGGGCAGGCCCTCATTGGAGATGTATTGGTGACACTTGGAAGCATGTGAATACCTCCTTAATGCTAACATGACTTAATCATATTAGAAATGATTTTTGGTTCATACAGCTAGTCCCTCCGCTTATTAAAGTCGTTCTCACATGTGAGCTTAATGAGCGGATAATGTTATTTTTGGTCGACCTTATCGAGTAAGCTACAAGAGTCAAAATCGTCGCGTCGAGCAGGCCACGTGGCCCTATGTCGGTCGTATATTTCAAATACCTCAAGTTTTTCGGACGATTTGTTGGAGCTATCCTATCTAAGGAATAGAGTGACGTCATAACAACAAGCATCATTATGATGCATATATCTGATACGTTGCCTCGATTCACGCGTAAACCTTGATTGGATCTGCCGTTTCGATTCCGGTGCCAATTATGACGAGTCATTTTTGTGTTTCGTTCAATAATCTCTATAAATTGGGGTTTTTGGGTATGAGTTTGAAGTTTGTTTCTCCTCACTTTCCAGAGCACCATTTTTCTTGCCATTTTCTTCTCTAAGCTTCCTTTCTTCACTCTGTTGCCTTACACTATCTCTATTTTTCCCTACTTGTTAATCTTCTTTACTACCTTGCACAATGTCTAACCTACCATCAAATCCTGGCGAAGGGAGTCGTATTCCTTCTTTAGCAGTTGTGTTTTCTTCTCATAGGGAGGGTGCTTCCGCCATTGCTGATGATGAAGCATTCCCATCAGTAGAGGTAATAATCGCCCGCAATCCTGACGCTAGGTCTGACCTTACAAAATCACCCGACATTGCATCTGTAATCTTTTATTCGATGATGAAGCCTCAGGAATTGGCGAAGCTTAAGGCCAAATTTGGCATTCCAAACCATTTCGAACTGATCCCTACTGGCAAGGATGTGGTACATGTTCATCCCCCTGATACTGCGCTCTATACGCTTATCATTTCCTCATCGGTTATCCATTCCCTCTACTTCCATTGGTGGAGAAATTCTGTTGTCACTATAGCAACTACCCCGCTCAGCTTGCACCTTACGTCAGCAAATCATTAAAATGCTGACCAAATTTGCTGAACTGGCCGAGGTAGAGCTAATGTTGTAACATTTTGTTAATCTCTTCGCCCCTAGCTTCTATTAGGGGACGATGCTGAATCTTTACCAACGTGGAGGAAAATATTTGGTGGTGAAGATAGACGATAAAGCCAGTCACCAGTTTTGGCTCAATTTTTTCTACGTTAGGACAGAGGACGTGGTGGCTAACATAGATGGCTTTCCAAAGGCTTGAAATAACACACGTAAGTGCTCGTTTCTTGTTGGCGTTCTTTTACTTACTTGGAGTTGGTTAAAGGACTTTTTCTTTCCTTGTAGCCAACATTCGGCCTCCTCTTCTAGTCACACACATTTATGACTGGGTCAATCAAATCCTCCCACCACATCGTAGGGGTCCGCGACTGGTCGAGCTTCATTAAGAAGTTCAGACCGGCTTTTCCTTTGACAGGTAACTTTCCATATTTTCTCGTGATCGTTCCATTTTTTGTTATATGCTGACTCGTTTTGCTGATTTTGATGTTTGTTTCTTTCCTAGGCAGGGGGTTTTCTAGAAGGAGCCGGGCACCGGTGCTATCCTTTCGGAGGAAGGTTGATGCCCCTTTGATTTCTTCCCCTATTGCGATGACTGCCGCTTCTGCGCCTACCCCTTTCTTGACTGCCGTAGTCTAAGAACCTACCCATGTTCCGTCATCTGCTTTTGTAGCTCAACTCCTTTCAGTGATTGATGAGGACTATGATATCTCGCCCGACGACGGTAGTCTAATTCCTCGTAAGAGAAGAGTAGTAGATGCGGAAAGAGAAAGGCCACTAGCCCTCAACATGGAAGAAGGTGACTTTGTTCTTCGAGAGACAACCATAATGAATTTTGGATAGAGTGCCGAGGTGGGATCCGAGGTCCCGCACTTGAAGAAGATAAATACGAGTACATCAATGTGTCCAATGAGGGAGGCGTTCGAGGGTGGGATGCATGATGACGGTCTCGCGCTTCCGAGAAAAGAAGGGGCCTTGTTTTCTAGGGTCATAGTGGATGTCCCATCTGCGGCTGATGATAAGGAGAAGGTCGTTGCTGAAGAGGACGTCAAATCTGACTCCGATATGGATCTGGACGAGTTAAAGATGATCGACGAGGGACTTACTTAACTCGAGGTAAGGTTGGAAGGGGGCTCCGGGACTATTACGATCCCAATGGATTGTAATCATCTTGTAAACACCGAGGAAGTAGTATCTGACCTCGGTCCTCTTTGTTTTTTAGATTGAGGGTACGACTATTTAGATGATAAACGACAGCACTCTGTCGAATAATATTGTTGGTCTTGCCCTCCGGGTAAGTACGACTGTCATCTGTTCTTTTCCTTATACTTCAATTTCTTTCGTAGACTCTAATTCTTTTTCTTTGTTTTGTAGACGGTTATTCTAGAGATTTAGAGTGCTTGTCAGGAAAAGAGATGTAAATACATTTATGTGAAGCTGAGGGACAAGTATACAACATGCCTTGGGAAGTACCAAGAGCTCCAGTGTCGGCTTCATGAAGGCAGCAATGTGCGGGTCCTGGGGGAGGACTTAAAGAAGAGGGATGAGGAGTTGGTGCAGGCTGTGGGGAAATGTAGCATCCTTGAAGGGATGCTGAGGAGTAAATAGAAGGAGTTTGAGCTTAGTAGGGGTGTAGAGGCCCAATACAGCAATCTCCAAGCCCAAGTGGTCCTGCTGCAAGGCCAACTCGAAGAGTCAGTTTAAGGAGGAGGCTCTTAGTGGTGAGGTTGCTGAGAAATATGAGGATATCGATAAGGCAGAATCTGCTCGGTCGGAGGCTTAGAGGAGGGTGTAGTTCCTTGAAGTGACGAACTAAACCCTTTGTTCTGAGCTAGAAAATGACTTATCGATGGTGAGGGCTAAAGAAGAACGGCTCGATGAAAGGATTGGGGAGTTGGATAAAGAGACCTTCAATCTTTATGATCAAGTTGCCGCTCTGGAAGCCGAGAAGGCCAAAATACATGCACTACCTTCTTTATCTACAGCTTTTAGCTTCCCCAACATTCCTTGTGAGTTGTATGAAGAGTGGATTTATGCTGAGGCCTAATTGTTTGTGCTTCGTGAGTTGCATGTGGCGGGCTCCGTCCTTGTTGCGGACTTTGAGGATACTAGGGTCAAGGCTTGTGAGGTTCGGGTTGCTTGTGGCTATGACCCGACTATGCCTCGTCATGGCGAAGAAGATGAGGACGATGAGGAAGTTGTAGATCGCGTTGAGGATGAGGCCTGATATGATTCTATTTACCCTCCGGGCGAGGAGGGAGATGACGTTGAAGATCGGGCCGGTGGGGATGTCGTGGGATGCGATGGCGATGGCTAGCAGTAGTTTGTTTCTATATATTTTTGTATTTGGAGTCATCAAGAGCCTTTGTAAGAAACCTTTGTCTATAAATATCAAAGTCCGTTTTTGCTTTCATTTGCACCTTTCTTATTTGTCGTGGTTTGTTCCTGTACTTTGCATGTTTTGCTCCTTCATACTTTTGTCGTCATTTTTATAAATATCAATGTTTTTTGGGTTGAATATCTATGGGCCTAATTACCTCTTTGCCCATATAGGTCGAGTATGTTTGCAGACCGATCAATTAGGTTTGAACTTGGTCGAACTTAGCTTCTTGTTTGGTTAAGTTTAATGTTTTATTGAAACGTGGCCGAAGGCCGATAGGTGCCATTCGAACTTGGTCAAATTCTAACCTTCATTAAGGTACGGTAGAGGGTCGATTGGTATTGCTCGAGCTGGGTCAACTTTAACGTTTTATTAATATGCGGTTGAAGGTCGATTGGTGTTGTTCGAGCTATGTCGAACATAACCTTTTGTTAATCGTGGCCAAGGGCCGATAGGTGTTGTTCGAGTGGGGTCTAACTTAACCTTTTGTTAATCGTGGTTGAGAACTGATAGGTATTTTCGAGCGGGGTCGAACTTAACCCTTTGTTAATCACGGCCGAGGGCTGATAGGTATTGTTCGAACTGGGTCAAACTTAACCTTTTGTTAATCGCGGCCGATGGTTGATAGGTGTTGTCGAGCGGGGTCGAACTTAACCTTTTGTTAATCGAGGCCGAGGGACGATAGGGGTTTCTGATAAACGTAAGATTCTTATTACTTTGACGTTGTTGCTCTTATTATATGATAGGAGAAAGTTACAAATTTTGGTCATTGGCTGACGTTCTAGTCCTAGTCCCAGTCTATCTAGTCCCTTCATTGCTTGACTTAGAGAATATTGAGGAGTCAGGCAATGAAAGAGAAAAACAGTTTGTCCCTTGCATACTTCGACTCGAAGTGTCCCCTTTGTCGCTTCGTTAAAAACCTCCTTGAGAAAACCCTGAAAGGACAAAATCCAAGTAAGCAGCTAACCCACTTTCTTTGCTTTTTTTATTTGGTTTTCCCTTGTGCGGCTTCTCTTTGAGGCTCATATAATTCAAATTTATTCTTTTAAAGTGAAAAATACTTTTTACCAGAATTGTTTTTTTATTCTTGAGATTCGAACTTTAGTTAAAAATAAAGAAATATTATTCGCCACATTATCCTTGATGGTATATAATGGAAACCCGATGCACGAAGTATCTCACATTCACGTAGTTCCTAGGAAGGGGCGCATCTTAAGGGAGTGTGATGTAGGCAGCATACATTAATGCAAGGGTTAGTAGGTGGTTCTACGACTTAAATCCATAACATATAGGTCGTACATAGTAACTTTACCATTGATCCAAACTCCCTTTCAAATATATAACTTGACGGGATATGATTTGCCTAGGGGTGTACATAGGTCGTATTGGTTCGGCTTTGTAATTACCAAACTAAGTTAATTGTGTCGGATTATTAAATCTAAAGACCAAACCAAACCAATAAAACTCGGGTTTTCCAATTTCAATTTTTCTCGTGTTTTCGGGTTATTCGGGATTTTTCGATTGTTTTTTTCCAATAAAATCTTCGTAGCACAAAACATATAACTTATGCTCAAAATATTTATTTAATCCTAGTAAGATTCATCTATATAAGGTATTTTTCAAGAAAATAATACAAAATATGAGATGCGTCATGGCATTATCCTAAAATATTCAACAATAAAGGCAATAAAATTATGTAATATAAATATTGCTAATTAAAAAGCCATAATAAACATAAACATAATCTAAAAGTACTAAGTCATGCTAAAATAAGTAGACTAATAAGGGAGTATTAATTACATGACTAAATGCTAAAGAAAAAATAAAAATAGGTTATGCATTTTCATCTAAATTATTACAAAATAAAAAATTAATATTCAATACATTGTCGTTCCTAGTATTGAATTGAATGTCTTTTGTTAACATTAATATTGATTTGATTTTGGTTTGAGATTTTGTTAGCATTATTTAAGTTACTAATATTAATGGCTATAAACTTATTGGAACATTCAAAAGCTCTAAGTCCAGCCTTGAAATAATAATACCTTTAAAGATAAAATTATGAAAAAGTTTAAGAAATATTTATAAATTACATCACAATAAGTAAATTTATATATTACATATATCTAAAATTTCTATATATGTAATGTCGGGTTGGTTTGGTTTTGGTTTGACTTTCTTTAGTTAAACTCAAACCAAACCAATTATGATCGAGTTTTTTTTCCAACACCAAACCAAATCAACCCAAACTATAGTCAATTTTTATTTTATTTGACTCAAATTATTTTCCTTTTTTGGTACACCCCTAGATTTGCCTATTTGTCCACACTTGGTGAGATTCCACGTTTTCCCAAATGCTGCTACGACACAACTTAAACCAACCACATGCAAGCTAACTTACGCAGCTTTGACTTGTAAGAGCAGTAATATAATTTATAAGCACTCTCATTCCTCTTTTTCTTCTCTCCTTATTTATAACCCTGCTTGCTTATCCTTTTAGTCAATTGTATGCCTTCTAGAAAAACTCAAATCCATATTAAAAAAAATATGGTCTTGAAAGTACTAAAGCCGTAAAATTTGAGCAACCGAATAATGTCATAAATCATATAGACATATAGTATTCACTTTTAGTTATTTATTTTTGACTTTGTATTTCCTTTAAAAAAAGTGAAGTATGTATTTTATAATTTCACTCATAATAATGATACTATTTCTAAATGTTTTAAATTTTTTTTGCGGAATGAATAATTAATGATAAAGATAAAACAGTAAAAGTAAACGGATGGAGTATCTTCCAAAAGACAGAAACATTTCATAGATTCAAGCAAAGGAGATTCAAAGAACAGTCACATGCACCCATCAAGACAATATACATAACTTCCATAAAAATAAAGTAAAACGATTTTTTTTGAATATATATATACCTCAGTCCTCCCCTGATTTATTCATAGTAGTAAATACTCCTCATATACTTCACTCTATAGGCAGACTAGTTTGAATTTTGCAACCTAACTTTGTTGAACTGATTTAGGGACTCATTTATTTAATGCTTGTTCTTCTTGAGAAATCCAAGTTTTTTCAAGGAGAATGTGCGTTAATTCAATATTTTGGTCAAACCCCAGATTTCTCCTAAAAGCCTTCAAATATGAAAGTATGGTAGTTAGTCTTCATTTAACTACAAGAAGAAATTGACATTGTTGGTTGGCTTCTACGTAGTTTTCATGTTCCATAAGCATATTATAAGGATATTCTTTTTCTCTTTTTCTTTATAGGTTTCCTTTTTCTTCTCTTCTTCTTAATTGTGTTTTCTTAGTCAAATGTGAAGAAAAATGCATTTCTGCGTTACTTTCAAGCAGTGAGAAAGTTAAGACAATGAATCAATGACAATGAAATTATCAGGAATGAAATCTTTGGTAAAGGACGAAAGCAGAGTCGGAATCAGAATTTCAACCTTATGAGTTGTGAATTTTAAAATGTTGATTTCAAGTGCTAGTGACTGGAGTCTAAATTTAATATTTGTACATATTTAATGAATTTTAAACATGAAATATATTGTTTGAGCAAAAGCTATTGGGTTTGCCCGAACTCATATTTTGGCGGCACACCGCACACGCACCCTTGACTTATTTATAATAGGACTACTCCCTCCGGTCCAAAATAAGTGATTTTTTGGCCTTTTTCTTGTGATCCAAAATAAGTGATTTTTCCAGATTTCAAGAATGAATTAATTATTTTTTTCCTATATTGTCCCTGAAGTAAATAGTGTTGGAATATGTGTTAGGAGTATTTATGTGAGATAATAAAGCTTAATATGGTCAATTCTATTGGTAATTAATGCTAAAAGGTGAAGTTCTTAATCTGTGTGAAAATATCCAAAAAAATCACTTATTTTGGACCGGAGGGAGTAATAGTTTATAAGCTATTGGGTTCTACCTAATTTTCTTTTCTTTCCTACTCCTAAGTATATAAAAGCTCTACTTACTTATCCTTTAGTCAAATTAGTGCCTTTTAGAAAAACTCATATGCATCCAATTAAGAAACGTTTGCATGAAGCAAAGAGATTCCAAGAAACAAGTCACATGCATCCAATTAAGACGACTTACAAAACTTCCACAAAATCAAAAGGAAAATAGACACCTATTTAATTTCGTGTCCCTTAGGGCAGTAGGCCCTGACCTCATATGTCCGATTCATATCAATGTCACACACTTCAAATTTTGATACGTTAGCCAACATATCTTTTTTATGGCTCTCTCATTTCTTCCTTTCTTATTCTCTCTTTTTACTTGAAAAGTGTGACCTCATAACTTATCACATGGGTTAGCCTTCCCCACCCCGACCCCCACGCCACCCCACCCCGCCCAATATGTAGTTAAAGTATTCATATCAATATCATTTTGAGGGGTCGTTTGGTAAGGTGGATAAGAATAGTGTAATAAAGTGTATTATTAATGCATGGAGTCAGTAATACAAACATTATATTTCTTATCTACTATTTGGTGTGGTGTATTAAAAATTATACTACATTGCATAATTTTTAAGAAAAATAGTTGTTTGCAAGAATACCCTCCATATTCTCTAGTTTTAAGGGACTTTAAGGACAATTTTGTCTTTAACCATACTAATGTTGTAATGCATGCATTAATAGCCTTGATATTACTAATGTCATAATTTTTTATCCATTACTTATAAATAGGATACCAAGTATGATGTATAATTAATACTTGTATTAGTTACACACAGATTGAAAAAATATACCAAACAAGATAGTAGTAATGCACAAAGCTAATGCTTACTGTAGGCATATAAATTTTATTGGAATTAAATTCGTAAAATAAGTTGGACTATATTTTAAATTCAAGATATATTAGTTCAAATAAATTTATTAGGCTAATCTAACTGGATTAATTATATAAGTCCAATATATATGGATTAAATAATTAAATCCGAATCCATTGGGCTAGCCCACTTAATTGGGCTACAAATAATAAGCACATTTTGTCACACCTCCTTTTTACATACCCGTGAGGGGCGTAGGAGTTTTTTCCAATTAAAGGACAATCGAATCGGGATTTGTTTGCTTATTTCAGAGTCGCCACTTGGGAGATTTAGGGTGTCCCAAGTCACCAATTTTAATCCCGAATCGAGGAAAAGAATGACTCCATATTACAGTCTGCGTACCAGAAATCCGGATAAGGAATTCTGTTAACCCGGGAGAAGGTGTTAGGCATTCCCGAGTTCCGTGGTTCTAGCACGGTCGCTCAACTGTTATATTTGGCTTGATTATCTGATTTTTATACAAATATGAACTTATGTGCAAATTTTATCTTTTAACCGCTTTTATCATTTACTGTTATTTTTATCAAGAATTGCAACATCGTGGAAACATATCTCGAACCACGTTACATCAATGCACCCGTGATTAGAGACACATTTCGATTCTGTTGAGATTTGGATTTGGGTCACATAAATGTGCACCCGAGTTTAGGAAGATAACATTATTAAATACGCGCCTAAAGCAACTAGTGTATCATTTACTTTGGGTAGGGCCGTGGAATTTTACTAAAACGGTCCATCCCGAAGTCTAAACAATTTTAAAGCAAATATTTACTGAGGGCCCCGCAATTTTGTATTTTTATTTGGCGAGGCTCATCTCATTCTTATTTTTTTGAAAGGAATTTGCAACGTCATGGACACGCATCTTGAACCACGTCACAATCAATGTACCCGTGATTAGAGACACATTTCGACTCCGTTGAGATTTGGATTTGGGTCACATAAATGTGCACCCGTGTTTAAGAAGGTAAGATTTATTAAGGCGCGTCCTAAAGAGACTAACGTATTGTTATTTTAGGAGGGGGCCGTGAAGGTTCATTAAACGGCCAAATCCAAAGTCTAGTCAATGGTTATGTATTTATTGAGGGCCCCAGCGATGTGTGATTTATTTGGCGAGGCTCGTCTCATTTTATTTTAAGGATAAACCTACAGTGACTACATTTCTTCTATTAAGTTTGTCTCTAAAAGCAAAAGAAAATTTCTTAATTAATTACATGCTGAAAAACGTAACTTATCAGTTATTAAGTTACGACTAATGTGAACGGGTTTGTACAAAGAAAAACTGCTTTCATTCTATATTCTATTATTCAATAATAGTAGAACATGAGATTGACATACCATAAAATCAAAACAAATTAACTAGTATTTGATTAATTTAAACTAACGTTATTAGATGAAGAAGTTATACATATGCAACACCATTACTCATTAATAAATCGACTACATTTTTATACAAAGAAAGGAAAATTATATTCAAACACAAATCTAAACAGGAGGGATTCAACAGGAACAAAGCCTGATTAATATTTCATTTTTCTCTTCAATCCGAGAGTGTACAAATGTGTACCTGGAAATGGCAGTACAAGAACAAAAGAAGGAGAAGTCAGCAGCAATAATAACACAGCAACAGCAGGTTCAGCAACACCGCAAACCAGTAACAACCAGTAGAATAACCCCGCAACGGATTGAAAAATCAGCAATACCAAAGTGCAATCGCAATCAAAGCAGAAGAGAGACAGATACAAGATGCAGTAGTTTACTGATTTTGAATAACACTCGAGAAAAGACAAACAGAATTTATTCAAGTAGAAGTTCAAGTTGCCTTTCTCTTTTTCAGTCTAAACGCTCTCTCAAGTGTAAAAGTCTGTCAGCTCTCAAGTGTAAGAAGTCTGTCTTTTAATGTTCAAGTCCTAAAACTCTCTCTCAAATCTTTTTCTCTTCCATTTCCAGTCCTCTTAATGTGTCAAAATGACCCTATATATATAGCAAGACAAGTCTTGAATCCCCAACCCGAAATTATTCCCCCAAGGCATGCTTTGTCCCCACTATTTAATGTTTTCTTTATTTTAAACCTTGTCCCCCATGCCTACATTAAATAAATACAACATCTCCAACCCATTATAATTTGTCCCCCATTATGTTAAACAAGTATATCAAAAAACCCACCCCATTATATTTTGTCCCCCATGCCTACATAAATAATTATAATAATGTTCAATTACCAAACTACCCCTCCGACCTTATTGCAGTTACCATTCTACCCCTGAATGCAATGCAATTTACCAAATTACCCCCATCAGCTCTAAACAATCAATTAATCAAAATTTAACCAAAATATAGCCAAGATGACCAATTTCTCAACAATCTTCAACAACAAATCACATGAACACGATGAACAACATAACTCCAAATTAATGGAAATAAAGTAACCATATCGGGAACCAATCCTGGTTAATTTAGACCATCAATGGATGAGCAAGGATACAACAATACAAACAACAAAATACATGATTCAAACTAAATCAAACAAATCAAAACAAACATGAACTCACATTAAATCACTGGATTAAACATGAACTTCCAGCAAAGATGAACATGAACTAAATCTATTTTTTAAACAACAAACATGACGGATTAAATGATTCAAACAACATTAATAATTTCTGGAAAATACATAACACATAAAACAAATTGAAGAAATAATTAATTAAATTTCAATTTGAATCTAACAAACATTAAACTAATAAATATTTACCTAAACAATAATACAAACATGAAAAACAACTAATTAAACTTCCATTTGAAATCTGAAAATTAATTCAAACAAAACATATGAACAAACTAAAAAAAAATTAATTCAAACGATAGACATGTACAAAACAAACATTTGTCGATTTTAGATTCGAGGATATCAAAACTAACTACGGACAAAATAAAACTCAAAATCTACTCACCGGATTGAAACGAAATACGTACGGACTGTTTCGATAAACCTCGACCAAAGCTCGACCAAAGCGGCTCATCATCGCGACACATCATCGCTCGACCAAGCGGACTGAAGATGACGCAACAGTTATAGTAGCGGTTCATCATCGCTGCTGAAACAGTGGCGGTTCATCATCGCTGCTGAAACAGTGGCGGTTGCCGGAGCAGTAGCGGCGACGAGCTCCCCTCGAATGCTGACGAAGCTAGAAGAAGAAAGAACGTCGAGGAAGAGGAATCAAACGCCATGGACGTAGCAGCCATGGCGAAGTGGTTGTCCATGGCGCAACTGACCGCTTGGAAATAAGACGACGATGGTCGTTTGGACGAAGAAGATGAAGAGCTTGGGCAGCAGCTGTTTGGACGTGAAAGAGCAGAAGCAGCGGGTTGTTTGGACGACGAGGATGTGTCGACTGGTATGGCATGGATGGTGGTTGACGACGACAACGCAGCAGTGGCGACCATGGATGTCGAGCTCAAGCTTGAGCTCGACGAAGACGATGAAGGCAGACGCGGCGGGGTCTATTTGGACGCGAGGGTGGTGGAGCTTGTGTGTGGTTGATGTGTGTGTGTGTGTGTTGTCGATGGGGAGGCAGAAGGGCTGCCATGGATGCTTGGGGTGTTCGGTATTTTTGGAGAAGAAGAAGCAAAAATGAGAAGGGGGGGGGCGGATGAGTTAGTGTTTTAGGGTTTTTGGTTTTTGTTTTTTTTTTTTTTTTTTTGTTTTTGTGTTGGACAAAAATGAAGAAGGGGTGTTGGGTATTTGGGTTAATGGAACGGACCGGGTCGACCCGGTTTGAAGTGGACCGAATCATGGGGAAGATTGGGCAATTATTTGGGCCTGTGGTTTGAAAATTAAAGAAGTGGCCCAATCCGATTTTTCTTTGTATTTTTGTTCTCTTTTCTTCTTTTATTTTTCTAAAACTAAATTATAAAAGTACTTAAATTATTATTAAGAACTAACTTAAGTTATAAAAACGCAAATTAACTCCCAATAACAATTAACGCACAATTAAGTAATAATTAAGCATAAAATTGTTCATTTGGACATTAAATGCTAAAAAATGCAAAAGATGCCTATTTTTGTAATTTTTAATTTTTGTAAAACAAATTTAATTACTAACAATTGTAGAATTAAATCCTACATGCAAAACGCAACATATTTTTGTATATTTTTTATTAATTTAACAAATAAACAAACACAGACAAATACAAATAATTATCCAAAAATATCACAAAATCTCACAAAATTGCACACCAAGGAAAATCATTTTATTTGATTTTTTTGGGAGTGATTCTCATATAGGGAAAAAATCACGTGCTTACAGCTGCCCCTCTTTGCCCGAAGACACGAAGGGTTTTCGTACAAAGATAAAGCGAGCGATTTTTGCCCATCCGAGTACTCCGTGTGAAGAATTTTTTTGGAAAAAGATTTAACCGAACCTTTGCTTCAAAGGTTTCCTACATATCCCTGGCCAAAGGGGAATCAGGTTAATGTAGTTCGGGAAGTTTTGGTAGCTGGGACTACCGTGGGACTGCAATGTTACTACTGTTGCATGTTATTACCACTGCTTACCGATCTCCTTATTACACCGTGCTTAAAAGAAAACAAGAAGCTAGGCTAGACTGAAATTTGTTCTTGTTACCTTGCTTTCTTGTCGGCTTGTGTTTCCTCCGGTGCTTTTCTTCCTTGAATTTGGGAATGATACTGGCCTTTTGCTTTTCTGAATACCAGTTTTCATCACTTTGCTCGGTCCGCTGGGGACATGGCTTTCTTCGTTAAGCTTTTCGGCGGTTCCTCTGGGGGTACGGCTCTCTTCATCAGATTTGTTATGCTGGGAATGATTTAATGTTCACAAGCCACTTCTTTCAAAACGCGTTTTTTCTTCCTTTTGACTCATGCGCTTGAATTTGTGCTGGGACCTCTCGTTGCAACCTTTTGCTTCCCGGTGCTGGGGATTTTTATTGTTTCCTGCTGGGGATTCCTATTGTAACCTTCTACCTTCCGGTGGGGTTACTGATTTCAAAATCTGCAGTATAAGACTAAAAAGTATTCCTCTTGTTATACAGGTGGGCACCTGAAACATGCAATGTAAAGACTGAAATGTATTCCTCTCGTTATATAGGTGGGCGCCTGACATGAAATGTAAAGACTGAAAAGTATTCCTCTCGTTATGTAGGTGGGCGCCTGACAAGAAATTTAAAGACTGAAATGTATTCCTCTCGTTATGTAGGTGGGCGCCTGACATGAAATGTAAAGACTGAAAAGTATTCCTCTCGTTATGTAGGTGGGCGCCTGACATGAAATTTAAAGACTGAAATGTATTCCTCTCGTTATGTAGGTGGGCGCCTGACATGAAATTTAAAGACTGAAAAGTATTCCTCTCGTTATGTAGGTGGGCGCCTGACATGAAATTTAAAGACTGAAATGTATTCCTCTCGTTATGTAGGTGGGCGCCTGACATGAAATTTAAAGACTGAAATGTATTCCTCTCGTTATGTAGGTGGGCGCCTGACATGAAATTTAAAGACTGAAAAGTATTCCTCTCGTTATGTAGGTGGGCGCCTGACATGAAATTTAAAGACTGAAATGTATTCCTCTCGTTATGTAGGTGGGCGCCTGACATGAAATTTAAAGACTGAAATGTATTCCTCTCGTTATGTAGGTGGGCGCCTGACATGAAATTTAAAGACTGAAAAGTATTCCTCTCGTTATGTAGGTGGGCGCCTGACATGAAATTTAAAGACTGAAAAGTATTCCTCTTATTATTACAGGTGAGCGCCTATTTAAACTAATACATGAAAATTATTCCTCTCATTATTACAGGTGGGCGCCTATTTAAACTAAGACTGAAAATATTCCTCTCATTATTACAGGTGGGCGCCTATTTAAACTAAGACATGAAAATTATTCCTCTCATTATTACAGGTGGGCGCCTATTTAAACTAAGACATGAAAATTATTCCTCTCATTATTACAGGTGGGCGCCTATTTAAACTAAGACATGAAAATTATTCCTCTCATTATTACATGTGGGTGCTATTTAAACTAAGACTGAAAATATCTCATTATTACAGGTGGGCGCCTATTTAAACTAAGACATAAAAATTATTCCTCTCATTATTATAGGTGGGCGCCTATTTAAACTAAGACTGAAAATATTCCTCTCATTATTACAGGTGGACGCCTATTTAAACTAAGGCATGAAAATTATTCCTCTCATTATTACAGGTGGGCGCCTATTTAAGCTAAGACTGAAAATATTCCTCTCATTATTACAGGTGGGCGCCTATTTAAACTAAGACATGAAAATTATTCCTCTCATTATTACAGGTGGGCGCCTATTTAAGCTAAGACTGAAAAGTATGCCTCTGTTATATGGGCGGGCTCCCAACTTCAACTCTTGAAATGAAAAGACTGAAATGTATGCCTCTGTTCTATGGGCGGGCTCCCAACTTCAACACTTGAAATGAAAAGACTGAAATGTATGCCTCTGTTCTATGGGCGGGCTCCCAACTTCAACACTTGAAATGTAAAGACTGAAATGTATGCCTCTGTTCTATGGGCGGGCTCCCAACTTCAACACTTGAAATGAAAAGACTGAAATGTATGCCTCTGTTCTATGGGCGGGCTCCCAACTTCAACACTTGAAATGAAAAGACTGAAATGTATGCCTCTGTTCTATGGGCGGGCTCCCAACTTCAACGCTTGAAAAGTAAAGACTGAAATGTATGCCTCTGTTATATGGGCGGGCTCCCAACTTCAACACTGGAAATATAAAGACTGAATGTATTCCTCTCGTTATACAAGTGGGCGCCTGGCTTCAACAATTTTGAAAACGAAATGCCATTCCTTTCTTTAGGTTGGCGAGATTTAAACAACTTGAAAAAATAAATTCCTATTCGAGGGCGGATGAACCCAAAATATCCTATTCGAGGGCGGATGAACCCAAAATATCCTATTCGATGGCGGATGAACCCAAAATATCCTATTCGAGGGCGGATGAACCCAAAATATCCTATTCGAGGGCGGATGAACCCAAAGTATCCTATTCGAGGGCGGATGAACCCAAAATATCCTATTCGAGGGCGGATGAACCCAAAATATCCTATTCGAGGGCGGATGTACCCAAAATATCCTATTCGAGGGCGGATGTACCCAAAATATCCTATTCGAGGGCGGATGAATCCAAAATATCCTATTCGAGGGCGGATGAACCCAAAATATCCTATTCGAGGGCGGATGAACCCGAAAAAACTTGAAAATGTCTTACCTCGACAACTTGATGGGGATTATTTTGCTGGGGATGAATTTTCCCTTTCTCCCTTCCCCACTCTGGGTTGTCCGACCCTCTGTCGAGGATGCTTCTACATCTCGATGATCCGCTGGGGATAACACTGCTGAGGATAACTCTGCTGAGTAGATATGTTATTTTACTCCTTCCAACCTTTTAAGTAGGATGTTTCATTCCTCTGCAAACTGCTTCCCTTTTTTTTAAATTATTATTCCTTTTTTTTATTACTCTTTTTTTTTTATTATTATTCTTTTTTCTTCTTCTTTTTTTTTTTTTGTTTTTGTTTTTGCATAGATTCTTCCTTCGAAGACTACCTCCCTTGAGACTCGTTTTGCTTTTCCCCGAAAGGAACCGCTGAGGATACCGATTTTCACCAAACTTGTGTTGGACTCCTCGAAACTGCTGGGGATAACACTGTTGGGGAATTATTTACTTACCTGTTGGGGGGTAAAATGTTATCAGCTGGGGATAACGTTGTCGAGGATAACACTGCTGGCGGATTCTGGTTCCTTCAGAACTAGTGTTTCACTCTTCGGAAGGCTGTTGGGAATGATGCTGGCCTTTTGCTTTTTCTAAGCTCAAGTTTCATCCCTTTGCTGGGGAACAACTTCCTTCATTGAAACTTATTATGTTGGGGGCAACACTGGTTCTAAGACCACTTCCCTTGAGACTGTCGTGATCTTTATTCTTCCCCGAATGGGTACCTGACTTCTAGAAAATTTTTCTAAATGGAAGGAAAATTTTCTGCCCCAGTTTGATAATATCCCTTGTGCATGCATTTCTGGCATCAATGCCATTTCCTTTACCTGTTTCAAATCAAACAAAATTTGTAAGTTTAAAACATGGTGGTTGGTAGTGATACTCCTACTGGGATGGTTTTTCCTTTTCTCCTTCCCTGCTCTGCGCTCCAAAACTTGTTGGGGATGATATTATTTGCTGGGGATAGTCCCTTTCTGCTGAGGATATCCCTCTTCTTTTGTGGCATAGCTCGGAACCTGGCATTTCCCCGATCTTTTTTAGTATCGTATACCCAAACCATGCTCACTTCTCTCCTTGCTTTGTCCACGGGCCTCGGCCTTGAGGTTTATAACCTTTGATTTCGGCAAGGATATCCCTTTTGACACTCGTCAATCCTTTTGTCAATTCCCTTTTGCTGGGGATATCTTTTTTGACACTGGCCTCGCGCTTGTTCCTTGCTGACTATACCACTTGGATGTACTAGCCAGATCTCATCTTGCATAATTGTAAAGCTGATGGCATATTTTGAGGTCAATTCACACTTGTTCTGACCAAACAAACTTTATTGGGGAATTTTTCTATGAAAGGAAAAAGATAAAAGGGAACAGGATAAAAAGACAAAGGAAAAAAGATGACTCTTTAACCAAAGAAACTATAAAAAAAACCCTATCAAACACAGACACCGACTCTAATGGTCATGACATGCACATGTGGCCTCTCCTCTACCGTCAATCATCTTTCAAGAACTTCTACTGGCGATTCCCTCATCTGATTCTCAATCTTATTCGACTTGTAGTGCCCAAAGGGTTTTCACTATCAAGTCTCTCTCATTTTGGTTTCTCTCTCATCTTTCGTCGCCTTATGGTGCCTGTGAAGGTTTTTACCGATAAGACTCTCTCATTTGTATCACTTTTCAGCTGTTGAGGAACAGAATGTTATGTTCGCCGGTAAGACTCTCATTTGTCTGACTTGGCATCTTTTGAAGACTGATCAGAAGGTCTTTCTTTGGACCGTAATGTGGGTTTTTGGATAGGGCTAGAAAGAAAGGGTATTAAAGGCTCAAAACGCATCGATTTTGGGTTATTAATTACAACATTCGGAACTAGATTTATTTACAACAAGCGCAACCTTTGCCCCAGTTTCTTGCTTGGGGATATCTTGATTGATTGATTTTTTTTTCATTTTTCAAAACTATGACCGAGCCGTGAAGCGCCTACGTATCCTCTTTGAGGAATCAGGTCAAACGTAGTTCCCAATTCCTTTGTTTTTTTTGTTATCATTTTCCTTTTCTTTTCTTTTCTTCTTTTTTTTCTCTTTTTTTCGTTTTGTTGTTTTCTTTCTTTCTTTCTTTTTTCATTGATTCCGAACGAGGGGTATGAAAGAAAATAAATAAGGATCGAAAGGGGTAACGAAGGATAAAGTGTTTAGGTAGCAGAACAAAATGTCTTCGTCATTCTAGTCTTCAAAACATGCCAAGTGTAAACAACACAATTGAACATAGATTTATAGTCTCTTCCGATGGTGCTGGACTTGACAATTATGTTAAACATTTTATTTTTTTCTTTTGTCATTTCTAAAGCACCGTTGGGCGACACTCTCATTATCATGAACGACCCTCATGCCAATTAAGCGAATCTTGCTTTTAACGGTTTTCTTTGTGTTTAACTTGCCCTAGTTCCACATGACTCGAGCTCCGAATATTCTCAAACCGTCCTTATTTTCGGGGTTTTATGATTAACTTTTAAGATTAGGCCCAAACTGTGTGCGCATGTCATGTCGCTAGAATCGGCGCTGAACAAAATGACAAAAGGACTAACCAAAAAGATGACTGAAAATAATAAAAGACCGGATTTTGCATTAGACTACCGGTGAAATGGTTTGAATAACAAAACAAACAAAACAAACCAGAATAAAATCCTAAAACAAACTGGACAAAATTTATACAAACGCTATGACAAAACGGAAATATAAGACAGTCTAACACAAGACGATATCCGAATTATAACCCTAATAGTCCGAACAACAGAAATGACCACAAAATAAGCCACCACAAGCTTCTCTCTTGCTGACCAAGGAACGAAGCGTCCTCCCACTTTATCAAAAACTGACATCTTAGCCACTGAGCTTTGCATCAATACTGCCAAGACCATTGCCAGCTTCAACATCATCAACCTCCGTCAACAAGTTCTCGATAGGGTTCGAGTGCTCCATGTCACTGTTATTGATCACAATCCGCCCTTCTTGGATCATTTTCTCTACTTCCCTTTTCAAAGTACGACAGCTCTCAATGTTGTGCCCTATGACATTGGAGTGGTATGCGCATCGCGCTGCCGGATCAAAGTTCCTTGCAAGTGGATCTGGAGTGCATGCGGGGAGTGGCTCAATCAAGCCAGCATGCCTTAGCCTTCCAAATAGACTGGCATAAGATACTCCGATAGGGGTGAGAGCCTTTCCTCGTTTCAACAACCTCTTCATTCTTGCATGTTGACAGGGCCGGAAACCTGATCCAGATGGCTTTTGGTAGGCTTGTGTGGGTGGGTAGGCATTTCGTGGAGCCGAGTACCTGGAAAGTGGAGTATGGCTTTTAAGGTCACGGGGAGAGAAGTGGTGTTGGGGAGCGGAGAAGCATTGAGGAGTGATGGAGCTATTTGGGTAGCGGAGAAAGCCGCCA